>NC_136297.1:2508517-3108517 GCF_964198595.1 Lampetra fluviatilis
ACACACGGCTCTACATTTCCCACTGTAGACAGACATGGGCCTGTCGATCGCTTCTGAAGAACTAAATAGCCCAGTGGGCTTCACCTGGTTTAATAAAAGAAAGAGTGGAGCTCATTTCGTTTTCGGGATTTGCCTACCTTTATCATACTTTTCACTTGTTATTGGTGTAATTTTCTGAACCCGTTTAAAAGCTTCATAGCTCATCGGATTTATCCACGATTTTTAAAGTTCATTATTTTGCATTGGTGAGTGAAGGTTGGTAACTCATGGGGGGTCCGTTGCCCCCCCCCCCTCCCCGTGAGTGACGGTTGATCGCTCAGGGGGGTCCATTGCCCCCCCCCATTGCCCCTTCCCCCCGTGAGTGACGGTTGGTCGCTCACGGGGGGCTCCACTACCCCGTGAGTGACGGTGGTCAACGCGACCGCTTCACCCCGACACGAATCACGGCCTACAACGACCACTTGGCAGAACAAAACCACACGCACGCAGAGCGATCTTGAGCAGTGCTCTGAGTTGTTGGCCGCTCGGCGTTTTGGGCCTCTCCACTCAGCAGCTGCGACCCAAATCGACGTGGATCGGGGGCTCAGGGGATGCGTGGCGAGGGTGGAACGAGAGGCCTCGAGAGTGAAGAAGAAGCGAGGGGGAGAGCGAGGCGAGCTTGGGGTGAGACTCTGAGCGGCAGAAGGGGAAGAAGACGTGGAGTGGGGAACACGCGCAGGGTGAGGACATCATCATCATCCACATGATCATCATCCACATAATCTTCGCCCACATCATCATCCACATCATCTTCATCCATATCATAATCTACATCATCAACTTCATCCACATCATCATCACCATCCACATGATCATCTGCATCATCTACATCATCATCCACATCATAATTATCCACATCATCCACATCATCATGGTCCACATCATCAACATCATTATGCACATCTTCATGTTCTTGGTTCTTTCGGTAATGTCACGTAGATTTAAAAAAATAAGAAAAAAATCAATAAATAAAAATGTATATTAAACATTTCATAATAAAATTATACATTGAAAATAATAATAGCAAAAAATCCCCAATAAAATTAAAAATAGTAAAATATAAAATGAATGGAAAATAATAAAAGCAAAAAACCCACGACGTTTCCATCACAACACAAGTGGTCTTCATCGCCTCATCGCTTGATGAAGACGGCTTGTTTTGCGATCGAAACGTCGTGGGTTTTTAACTTTTATTATTTTCAATTGATTTACATTTTTTTACTACAGTTTATTTTACTCTTTTTTTTTCATTTTTATTGTGAGAGAGCGCCGACGGTTTAGGGGTAGGCCCTCATACAGCAGTTGATTCATCCACGCGTGGCCGGCGTGACGAGGTTTGGTCATACAGCCACACCCACACGGTGCGTGAGAGGCGTTCATCTAGCAGTGGATTGAACAAGCCGCGTAGATGTCAATGTATGGGGTGCGTAATGTAGGTGTCCCTGTGTGCATCTGTGTGTGTGCGTTGGGTGTTTGATTTACGTTTCTCTCACAGCTGATGTTGCAACAATCTTCCTGCTGAATATTTGACCATCTGTTCATACAGGATTCGGATTATCCCCATAGTGCGGTGTTGTCTGTACGATACCCGTTGAATCAAAGTAGAGTACAAAATATATGGCTGCTATAAATATCCACACGATGATAAGCCACTTGGTTGAGCTATCATTTGTGATGGCCAAAGTCGCTTCCGATAAAAGAGCTCCGCAGCTCAGTGCGCCTTACCTGGCGGAATAAAAATAGTTGACTAAGTTGAGTGCGATGACGCAGCAGCTGCAGGCGCAGCCCTGCAATTGCTTGCTCGCTCCACTGTTGACGGACCGGCCTCCACCTACAGCGAGCTCTCGAGAGTCTCTCCTCTAGAGGGATGTCTCTGTCCGGCTCTCCCACCACGGCCAGAGCGACTCGAAGAGGCGGGGGTGCCCACACTTTACCCCACCGCGCCTTGGCGCGCTGCTGGGTGGGCAGAGGCGGCCGGGGGCGGGAGGGAGAGTGAATACACGTGGCCCCATCGTCTCAACTGCCAGCGAGTACCTCTGATTATTATTCTTATTACTATTCTCACCGTGGTCAATAGTAGCTCTTTATCTTATAATGCTGCTCTCTGTTGTGTGTAACGGGCAAGGTTTGCAGAAGTGTGTAACTCTGTGCAGTGTGCTCAAATGTGCATTCACGTGTTCATTGGAGAAACTTCGCCCCTTGTTAATGTGTCAGTGTTTATGTCTCCTGGAAGTGATATATTGGATGTCATAGACGGTCCCTTTTATTTTAAACCAATGTTTACTTCAACGGCTTCAATATAATTTAATGATTATCATGATGATGATCAAAATATAAAAGTCTTCATACCCTTTCCGGCAATAACACAGGAGGTGTTAAGATGCGCAAACACCAAATAGACACCCCGACTGCAGGGCATCGAGTCTGCATTGACCACACGTCGCGCTTGTGGTCAAGCATCCAAAGCGACGTGCTCTGATGATGCACGCCTTGTCCCTGACACGACAATGGCCTCTAGCAGAGACGTCCTCCTTCATGTCCTTGACCCACCCACCAGTTGTCAGGCCAGAGAACAACGAGACGAGGAGGCGAACGGCAGCACAGAGGCAATGCAAACACCAATCCGTGAATGTGCGTCTAATGCAGACACGACGCCTCGCAATCGGTGAGTCCATTTGGTGTTTGGGCGTCTTGACACCTCCAGCGTTATTGCCGGAAAGGGTAAACGCCTCTCTTCTGCCTACATCGCCATGTCGATACCGGCAACACAACTGGTCCCGTGGATGTGTAGCTCGTGATGTATATAGTGTATGCGGAGAGACAGATAGGAAAGAGACTACGCCACTTGATCTGTTTCTATTCGATAACCTCCTACCACTGTGAGGCAGGCGAGGCGTTCACTTGTGTGAGGTACCACGGTGGCGAAATGTTAACTTCCTCGCCTGGTATACAGGAGGTCGTGGGTTCGGTTCCGATGCTGACGCCTGCTGTTGTATATTTGGAGCTTACGGTGTATCTTTCCCCGTGGTCGCGTGGATTTGTCTCCAGGTCCTCCGAGTTTTCCCTCTACATTTAACAAACAAGCGTCTAGAGTATTTGTGTCTGCCATAAATGTCTCCGTGATAAGCCACTTCGTTGAGCTATCATTTGTTATAGCCAGGTCGCTGCTGAAAAAAAAGATCTACATAGCTCAGTGGGGCCTTACCTGGTAAAACATATATAATTATTTTAGTTTAGAATCTCAACCAGCACTGCTTCGTATTGAGCTGCATGCGACTGCACCGGCAGTGGTCTGTCTACAGACACAGGACTCACGAGCTGGCCTTGCAGTCACGTCAGCTCATTTTCCCTCGAGCAAGAGACGACGGTGGTTGACTGTACGGTCCACAGCTTGAGTCGCACTGTGGCTGCTCTTTAATGTACCTCTCTCTCTGCGAGTCTCGTATGGGTCTCTACGAGTCTCCATGTATCACAACGTGTGTGTGGGTTTACTCTACGGTCCACAGCTTGAGTTGCATGACCACTGCTGCTGCGTGTTGTGTCTCGTCTCTAATGTTCCATTCGTTAAAACGTGAGCATCGTTCCGTTGATGTTCTGGTGCGGTTCATGGTGACAGCGGTGTATTTGCAGAGGATTGTCCATGCCAGGAGGTGTGCGGTGGTTGATGCTTGGGTCTCGACCGAGGCGTTCATTCCGGACGTCTGCGCTGTTCCACCGTTAGCCGGCGATCTTACAGATCTGTGCGAGAGCCACAGCCCCGATCGATCTGAGGTTCATCCACGTACTCGATAGCAGCGATTTCTCAACCCGTTTCGTTCCAACGGGAGACTTTCGAGCTCGCTCGATCTTCACGGCGCACCGAACCAAAGAGTCGGTCCTGCTAATTAGCACAACTTTGCGGCGGCACACTGCTCGAGATGCCACGAGGAGGTTGGGGCAGCTCAGAGGTCCTAGCGCCGAGCCGGCGCCACTGACACCCTGGGTTGGAGTGAGGGCTGCAGCCACTGCCTGTGATTGAACCGGGTTCTCGAGTTTAACGAGTGGATGGCTTTGGCCCAGCTAACAATGACTGTACCCATGAAATATTAGAATCAGGATTTTTACTTTATTTGGATGAATTTCACCGAAACATGCGATAAATGCCAATGTCACAGCAGTGCGTTTAAAGGGAGGGAATGGGAGAGGAGGCCATGGGGATTACGAGGGCACATCGGCAGCATAGAGCTGTGGATGAAGAAGAGAGCTGTGGATGAAGAGGAGAGAGTTGTGTGTGAAGGAGGGAGCTGTGTGTGACGGTGAAGGTGGAAACAATTGACTGGAACCCTTCCCTGTCTCCGCGTGTTGGCGAGGGGAGCGTTGGCTACACCGTGCAGAAGTCTCCGATGTTGCCCCCCTGTAATGGGGGATTAGCCGTCAACATTCGTGTGTCCCCCTCTTGAAAGCCTTTTTGGGAACGTGTATTTCTCGTTTTATTCCATGCAAGGGAGTTGTGAGATCATATTCGTCTACGTCAGGGATCGGGCAAACCTGCGGCTCTGGAGCCGCATGCGGCTCTTTAAGCGACTGCTTCGTGCCGTTATTTATTAAGGACCCACTCTCTTGTATTAACGTGGCATGGCGGCTCTTGAAATTTAGATAGATGTTTTTTACTATAATTTACCAAATTAGAAAAAAATAACGGCCCGTCCATGCGGAAAGCGGCGTCCTGTCGCGTGTTAAAATAAATTGCCCGTGAATTCAGAATTGGTTCCACGACTCGTGACGGCCAGACAGGAGCGTGCTGCCACGCCTGGGAATGACCATCAAGGAGGATTGAGCAACAGGAACCTTGCGATGCGACTGTGTCAGCCACCACCACGACGACAGACTCTGCGGGACGCGTGTGTACTTTTTATTCTAAACAGAATATGTACAAAACACAGACGAGAGAACACGCTATTTTTGGAAGCGCCGTCTTGAAAAATGAACTATACACCCCATTTCTGGTGCTGAGCACACGCAGCCTTCGTGTAACAAAGCCCATCATCGTTACCATCGTCGTCATCATCATAATCGATTTAAAAAACCAACCCCCCATCCCACCCAAGCTCCTATAGCTAAACGATACCGCGCCCTCTAAACGTTTTGCATCGACGCTATAAAACCCACCTCCCTGCCCCGTGCGTTTCATAATTATTGAAGGCGAGAGCGATCGTGGTGTAAAAAAAGAGGCGCTTGGAGAACGCGAGAGACGCACGCACGGACGGACAACACGAGACGGCACGAGAGTGGCGACGGGCTACGGCGACGGTCACAGCGCTGAGATGACGGACGACGATGCCGCCACGAACACACATGTACAGAGCCACACAGCCACACGCGCCCGTGCGCATACACGGCCACGCGTGGCCACGTGTGGAGGGGGGCGGGGCGGAGGTGGTGGAGGGGCGATACCGAGAGCCTAAACCTCCGTGGTCATCACCTCGATAGTCATCTCATTGAAAGCCACCTCTGATCATCTGTGGTCACCTCCACGGTCATCATTTTGATAGCCATCTTGTTGATCATGTCTATGATCATCTCCATTATCTTCACGGTCATCTCGAGGGCCATCTCCATGATCTCCATGGTCATTTTCATGATCGCGATTGTCAAATCCATGAATATCCCGATGGTAATTTCCATGATCATCTCGATGATCATCTCCATTATCATATCTATGATCATCTCCATTATCATGTCGATGATCATCTCAATTATGATTATCTCCATTATCATATCTCCATCATCATCTCCATGGTCATTTCCATTTTCATATCGATCATCTCTATGGTCATCTCGATGGGCAACTCCCTGGTCATTTTCATGATCATCTCGATGGTCATCTCCATGGTCATCTCCATGATCATCTTGATGGTCATCTCCATGATCATCTCCATGATCATATCGATGGTCATCTCCGTGATCATCTCCATGATCATCTCCATGATCATCTCGATGGTGATCTCGATCGTCATCTCCATGGTCATCTGGATGGTCATCTCGATGGTCATCTCCATGGTCATCTCCATGGTCATTTCCATGATTATCTCTATGGTCATCTTGATGGGAATCTTATTGGTCATCTTGATGGTCATCTCCATAATAATCTCCATAATCATCTCGATAGTCATCTCCATTATCATCTCCATGATCAGCTCGATGGTCATCTCGATGGTCATCTCGATAGTCATCTCCATGATCATATCGATGGTCATCTCGATAGTCATTTCCATGATCATCTCGATGGTCATCTCCATGATCATCTCGATGGTCATCTCGAAGGTCATTTCCATTGTCATCTCTATGCTCATCTCGATGGTCATCTCCATGGTCATCTCGATGGTCATCTCCATGATCATCTCCATAATCAGCTCGATTGTCATCTCGATGGTCATCTCCATAATCATCGCGATGTTCATCTCCATGATCATCTTGAAGGTCATCTTCAAGATCATCTCCATGATCTTCTCGATGGTCATCTCGATGGTCATCTTCATGATCATATCGATGGTCATCTCGATGGTCATCTCCATGCTCATCTCCATGAACATCTCGATGGTCATCTCCATGATCATCTCTATGATCAGCTCGATGGCCATCTCGATGGTCATCTCCATGCTCATCTCCATGAACATCTCGATGGTTATCTCCATGATTATCTCTATGATCATATCGATGGTCATCTCCATGCTCATCTCCATGAACATCTCGATGGTCATCTCCATGATCATCTCTATGATCAGCTCGATGGTCATCTCGATGGTCATCTCCATGGTCATCTCCATGCTCATCTCCATGAACATCTCGATGGTCGTCTCCATGATCATCTCTATGATCAGCTCGATGGTCATCTCGATGGTCATCTCGATAGTCATCTCCATGATCATCTCGATGGTCATCTCCAAGATCATCTCGATGGTCATTTCCATTGTCATCTCTATGATCATCTCGATGGTCATCTCCATGGTCATCTCGATGGTCATCTCCATGATCATCTCCATAATCATCTCGATGGTCATCTCGATGGTCATCTCCATAATCATCTCGATGGTCACCTCGATAGTCATCTCCATGCTCATCTCCATGAATATCTCGATGGTTATCTCCATGATCATCTCCATGATCATATCGATGGTCATCTCGATGGTCATCTCTATGCTCATCTCCATGAACATCTCCATGATCATCTGCATGATCATCTCCATGATCATCTCGATGGTGATCTCGATCGTCATCTCCATGGTCATCTCCACGATGATATTGATGATCATCTCCATGGTCATCTCGATGGTCATATCCATGATCATCTCCATGGTCATCTCGATGGTCATTTTCATGATCATCTACATAATCATCTCGATGGTCATCTCCATGGTCATCTCCATGGTCATTTCCATGATTATCTCTATGGTCATCTTGATGGGCATCTCATTGGTCATCTTGATGGTCATCTCCATAATAATCTCCATAATCATCTCGATGGTCATCTCCATGATCATTTCCATGATCAGCTCGATGGCCATCTCGATGGTAATCTCGATAGTCATCTCCATGATCATTTCGATGGTCATCTCGATAGTCATCTCCATGATCATCTCGATGGTCATCTCCATGATCATCTCGATGGTCATCTCCATGATCATCTCGATGGTCATCTCGAAGGTTATTTCCATGATCATCTCGAAGGTCATTTCCATTGTCATCTCCATAATCATCTCGATGGTCATCTCCATGATCATCTCCATGATCAGCTCGATGGCCATCTCCATGATCATATCGATGGTCATCTCCATGATCATCTCCATGATCAGCTCGATGGTCATCTCTATGATCATATCGATGGTCATCTCGATGGTCATCTCAATGCTCATCTCCATGAACATCTCGATGGTTATTACCATGATCATCTCCATTATCATCTCCATGATCATCTCGATGGTCATCTCGATGGTCATCTCCATAATCACCTCGATGGTCACCTCGATAGTCATCTCCATGCTCATCTCCATGAACATCTCGATGGTTATCTCCATTATCATCTCCATGATCATATCGATGCTCATCTCGATGGTCATCTCCATGGTCATTTCCATGATTATCTCTAGGGTCATCTTGATGGGCATATCATTGGTCATCTTGATGGTCATTTCCATAATAATCTCTATAATCATCTCGATGGTCATCTCCATGATCATCTCCATGATCAGCTCGATGGCCATCTCGATGGTCATCTCGATAGTCATCTCCAATATCATTTCGATGGTCATCTCGATAGTCATCTCCATGATCATCTCGATGGTGATCTCCATGATCATCTCAATGATGATCTCCATGATCTCAGAATGGAATCGTAGTCACGTGCGTCTTCAAAATTAGCAGCCGGTGTACATCCCTTATGTTTTTTCTTCCAATAACTGAAAAATAAAGAGATTGTTTAAATAATCATCATCATCATCATCAAAGTTACGCCTTGTCCAATATACAGTAGCATCCGAGCGTAATTGTGTTAAAGAGTACAAGCTTTTAAATACACGGTGCGCAGTCGAGTTGACCCCGACACTGAAGCAAAGTTGTGAAGAACATGCACGAGTTTTGTGAACTTTAACCACAACCACCCCACCCCACCTATCCCCCCCTCCCCATGTCCCGTCAAACGAACACAAAAAACTGCGTCAAAAAACCCCCGAACAGACGGACGGTGAAAAGTCTCGCGTGTTAAGATATGTTTGTGCGCCATCGCTAAGAAAATATTGCAGGTGAGTGTACAAGTGAGAGTGTAGGTGAGTGTACATGTGAGTGAGCGTGGAGGTGAGTGTACAGGTGAGAGTGCAGTTCAGTGTACAGGTGAGCGTGCAGGTGAATGTCACATGTACACTCACCTGTACACTCGCCTGCACTCTCGCCTGGACACTCACCTGCACGCTCATGCACATATACACTCGCCTCCTCGCTCACTCACATGTACACTTACCTGCACGCTCACTCACATGTATACTCACCTGCATGCTCGCCTGTACTCTCACCTGCACGTTAACTGTGCAGGTGAGTGTACATGTGAGTGAGCGTGGAGGCGAGTCTACAGGCGAGAGTGCAGTTGAGTGTCCATGTGAGAATGCAGGTGAGTGTACAGGCGTGAGTGCAGGTGAATGTACAGGCGTGAGTGCAGGTGAATGTACATGTGAGCGTGCAGGCGAGTCAACGCACAGGTGAGTATACAGGTGAGTGTGCGTGCAGCTGAGTACAGGTGAGAGTGCGGGCGAGTATACAGGTGGCAGGGCAGGATGACCACGGGCTTAGAGGACTTCTCCAGGCAGAGGGGGCACAGCAGCTGGCGCGCTGCAGCAGCCACCCACAGGCGGACAGCCTCGTCGCTGCAGCTGTCACGTGCCCTGCCTCCCTCTCCTCCTCCGCCCCATGCCACGTGAAGACAGAGAAAGAGAGGGAGGGGCATTCACACCACGAGGTCACGTGGGCAAGGGAACAACAAATCCCCCCCCCTACACCAACTCCCAACATGGACTCGTCCATCGCTGGTCCCACCTCCCCCACGGGAAAATCATCGAAGTCAACGTACAGTAGGACAGTCCACACAAGCGGCATCAACAACAACAGCAGCAGCCGTCACCATTCGCCACTAAGTGGCGGTGACGTCCCCGCGGCGTTGGTGCCAGGCTAGGTGCACTCTTAGGCCACGCGAAGTGTCGAAGGCTCGCTGACAGGAGGTCACGGGACAGAACCTTGCAGGTGCCATGGGGTTGACCGACTCGAGATGGCTGCAGACGCCACCAGCTGTGCCAACTCGCCGCGTTTTAGCCGCCCGCCTCTCCGCTCGTTGTTGTGAGCGTCCCTCACGAGCCTCCTCCTCCTCCACAGAGGCCGATCTTGACACCGCCGGAACCGCTCATCGGCAAGTCCACTCAGCTCCACATCCTCCAACCAGGTACCTTTGTAGACCCGCAGTGATGCCCCATGCCGTGTTGGCAGTCCACTGCTGGATGAAGGCTTCGGGTCGCCACGGTGGCTAGGAGATGTTAACTATCTCGCCCGGTGTGCAGGAGGTCGTGGGTTTGACCCCGACGCCTGCTGCTGCTGTAGATTTGGAGTCTGCGGTGTCTCTCTCCACGTGGTCGCGTGGATTTCTCTCCCAGTGCTGCGGTGTTCCCATCCACATTTAGAATCGACGTGTTGAGAATATGTGGCTGCTCTAAATGTCCACACGAGAAGCCACTTTGTTGAGCTATCATCTGTGGCTAGGTCGCTTCTTATAAAAGCGCTTTGTAGCTCAGTGGGACTTACGTGGTTGAAATAAAATAACAGTAAAAATAACAGCACCACCACTCCACGTACACAGAACATCTGCCGTGATCCTGACTGCAGTGCTCATCTCGATATGGTCGATGAAAGTGAATTACGTGACGGCCGCTACGTTAAAAGGTTTCGTTACCTTAGGGTGGCATCAGTTGCTGCTCTGGCCCATCGGGAAATACAACAATGCCTTGATGGAGGCTCCATTGAAGATGCGTGCGACCCTCTCGACTGGCCGTCTGACCCGAATGTTCGGTCCAACTCGAGCTGAATATCGAGTGGAACTGGGTGACCCTGGGGCTATTTGCTAAAACGCAACAATTTCGATTTAAAGCATTTGTGACTGCAGGGATTCATATTATTGGTTCTTTCGGTAAAGTCACGTAGAAGGAAAATAATAAAGTAATAATTCTAGATTTGAAGCTTTCGTGACTGCAAGGAATCATATTCTTAGGTTTTTTCGGTTTTTTTCGGTACCGAAAAAACCTAAGAATAATAAAGTAATAAAAATAAAACAATTAAATTCTCACGACGTTTCGATTGCAACACAAGCAATCATCATCAGGTGTGAAAACCTCAATTTTCTTGCTGTGGGTTTCACACCTGATGATGATTGCTTGTGTTGCAATCGAAACGTCGTGAGAATTGTATTGTTTGTTTTTATTATTTTATTATTTCCCTTCTACGTGACTTTACCGAAATAACCAAGAATATGAATCCCTGCAGTCACGAAAGCTTTAAATCGAAAAAGACCCCAACATTCGTCAATGATGACCGATTCCATTCATAAAGTGCGCTCTTGCCGCCGTGTGCGCTGAGTAGTTCTCAGTATTAAACACTCGTTGACTGCTCTATACAGGGTGGGATAGAGATCTCTACTTAACCCTGCAGGGTCACCCCTCTAATAGTGAAGGCGTTCACACTTGAGCTGCGGTTGCCCTGAGCCAGTAGTTGCATCATTAACTGTGCGAAATCCTTTTCAAACCATTACTATAAAAATGCAGAATTTTCCATTAAGTTACTTTTCTTGGATTTAGCAGAATTCCACAGTAGCTCTCTCAATAGCTGTAGCGTTTGAGTAACGATCTTTTAAATGTTTGCGTTGTTAAATCGTATGACTCGTAAAACGATAATTAAATGACCACTTAGTGTAGGACGATCATTGAATGTTTGAACTATAAAATTCTGCAATGTTAATTTAATGCTGAGGGTGTTGACAAGGAAAGTAGTGGATGTGTGGGGTTTAAATTGTCAACTCGTGCCCGCACTGCATCGTGTGGCGGGTTTCTGACAGCTGCAGCATCACCACGACGCTCTCATTGCCGCTTGGTGAATATCCGTGGCGGGTTCCCTTTCGTTTTTTATTCATTGAATGAGACGTCACCCTCCCTGCACCTGGCCACCCACTTGTGTGTTTGTGTGCCTTCAGGTGTCACAGCAGAGCAATTGCAGAGGGATGCTGCGATTATACTGGCGTGGGCTCAGCATAGATGGCGGCCCTCTGTCAATCCACAGCGGAGGTAAGAGCCCCCCACTCTGTGTCAGTAAATGGGGGGGGGTGTTTGGTCATACTTCACCACGCTGGTCAGTATGAGTTGGTGTGAAGGTGAGGCAGCCCAAAGATCTGTTCAGATGTCACTCAGCACTGACGTTAGCCGTGGCCGGGAATCGAACTTAGCTGGCAGTGGTCAGTGTGCGCTAACGGCCGGGCCACCGCTTCACGGGTGAACGGGTTGATTAGATGAGACGATGACGTTGCGTTTCATATCAGTGGCGACTCCTCCACGTGGCTGGGCGATTGAGAAACCGCACCCACAGCAGTTGTCCCAGTGTACCGGCACCCCCCCAGTGCTGGAGTCAACATTCTCTGGGCCCCGTTTTTCTTCACACGCCGCCCTGGATTTGGGCCCAGCAAGAAACGCATCGCCACCGAACGCGTTACGGTCAAATGTTGTAAGCGGCAGGTATATCTAACTTTATATTTGACGACCTCATCTTCCAAGACGTCCTGACCAGTGTGGAGTAGTACCAATTACCCTCACAGGGGCTCTCTGCAGCTCCCTCTCGTGGAGGCCCCATTTGCCGGCAGTGGCGTGAACAACCGCAGGGGCTGTACCTTTACCTTTTATCCACTTTTTATATTCAACATTTAATTAGGTCAGCAACGCGGTTTTGACCTCTTACCCACAAACATTTCTGACAAGTACAGCAAGTGCACGTGTACACAAGTGTACTCCTGTGCTAGTTGCACGCCACTTCTGCCTTTTGTGTTTAGTTTGTTGTCGTTCCCCCATACCTCAGATTAGCACTGTTGGCTGTGTACGGTGCTAAAG
This sequence comes from Lampetra fluviatilis, assembly GCF_964198595.1. Classification (NCBI taxonomy): domain Eukaryota; kingdom Metazoa; phylum Chordata; class Hyperoartia; order Petromyzontiformes; family Petromyzontidae; genus Lampetra; species Lampetra fluviatilis. Next base: position 2,521,216 of record NC_136297.1, read on the forward strand.
AAGGTAAACATAAACACACACACACAAACACGTGCACACAGACATACAAAGACAAAGATCCCCCGTATAGACAATCAGGCTGTTGGGGCAAGTGCTGTTAGCGAGCACACGCACATATATACACACATAAATACACACATAAACACATACACACACACATAACCAGACACATACACACACATCCACACCCATACACACACATACACCCACACACAAAGACACATACACACACACACTGCGATGGCAAAGTAAGAAATGGGAACGAGACCAGTTTTGTCACGACAAGTATATATTGATGTCAAGTGCAAATACAAAACGAGGTAGACAAAATCTCTGGAAAACATTAATCTCTGGAAAACATTCCCACACTTTGAGCTGCTTTTGTACAAACGATAAAAACCCCGAGGAGACCGAAGTGTCACCGATCTACATTCACGATTTCAGAAACTGCTGTTTCTGGAGGTATCATGGACGATGGAAATAAAGTGCTTGGCGAAGTTCATCATTTATCGGTATATTTCACGTGGTAACGGCTTGGCGCTACGGTTAGCGTGTCCATTGAAATGTGCACGCCCCGTACGTAAAAAAAGAGTAACAGATATGTAGTTTAAAAAATGCCGACGTATTCACAGTTCAATAAATAAATAAATACTTTGCAACAGCGGTGACTTTTTAAATCCCCGAGAGAACACGAAATAAAAGCCCCGCATTTTAAATGAACAGAGACAAGAACCGTACGGGAATACCTTGCACGACCTCACTGAGACCGCACTCCGGCCTCGCGTTGCGGAGGATGCAACCTCTGTCTTCATTTGTTATGGGACAGTTCATTTTGCGGTCACCATCACAATAACGTTCCTGGTGCCAACTCGCTTGACGATTGGCCAGGGAATAAACAGCAACCCCAAGACATAATGGGTTGGTGCCGCCTGCATGGATCTCGGCTCCTGTTTCCCAGAATGGGTGGCGTGATTTTAAGCACTTTCGTGCTGGGTTTTTCAAGTCTTCTTGGATTAAAACTTGATTTGAAGCTTTCATGACTTCAGGAATTACTCTTTGGTTATAGTAGTAGGTTTTTACCCTTTAAACTGGTACAAAACTGACACCTTTATACAAGGCATCATGTTTGCAATAACCATAACACAAGCAGTCAAAATGCAAACAAAAAGAAACAACTCTGATAATGATGTGCACTGTCCTTGAAGCTGATTGGTCCACACCCGAGACAGCTTTTCTTAGAGCCTAGTCTCCATTGGTGTTGGACCAGAAGACGCCAAAAGGCGTACAACTCAAAAACAGCGCACTATCAGAGTATTGAGAGCTCGGGGTAAGCATTTCCACTATGAGACCACCTTTACCAGTGGCAAAATATTGTAGTAGGTTTTTACCCTTTAAACTGGTACAAAACTGACACCTTTATACAAGGCATCATGTTTGCAATAACCATAACACAAGCAGTCAAAATGCAAACAAAAAGAAACAACTCTGATAATGATATGCACTGTCCTTGAAGTTGATTGGTCCACACCCGAGATAGCTTTTCTTAGAGCCTAGTCTCCATTGGTGTTGGACCAGAAGACGCCAAAAGGCGTACAACTCAAAAACAGCGCACTATCAGAGTATTGAGAGCTCGGGGTAAGCATTTACACTATGAGACCTCCTTTACCAGTGGCAAAATATAGTAGTAGGTTTTTACCCTTTAAACTGGTACAAAACTGACACCTTTATACAAGGCATCATGTTTGCAATAACCACAACACAAGCAGTCAACATGCAAACAAAAAGAAACAACTCTGATAATGATGTGCACTGTCCTTGAAGTTGATTGGTCCACACCCGAGACAGCTTTTCTTAGAGCCTAGTCTCCATTGGTGGACCAGAAGACGCCAAAAGGCGTACAACTCAAAAACAGCGCACTATCAGAGTATTGAGAGCTCGGGGTAAGCATTTACACTATGAGACCTCCTTTACCAGTGGCAAAATATAGTAGTAGGATTTTACCCTTTAAACTGGTACAAAACTGACACCTTTATACAAGGCATCATGTTTGCAATAACCATAACACAAGCAGTCAAAATGCAAACAAAAAGAAACAACTCTGATAATGATATGCACTGTCCTTGAAGTTGATTGGTCCACACCCGAGACAGCTTTTCTTAGAGCCTAGTCTCCATTGGTGTTGGACCAGAAGACGCCAAAAGGCGTACAACTCAAAAACAGCGCACTATCAGAGTATTGAGAGCTCGGGGTAAGCATTTCCACTATGAGACCACCTTTACCAGTGGCAAAATATTGTAGTAGGTTTTTACCCTTTAAACTGGTACAAAACTGACACCTTTATACAAGGCATCATGTTTGCAATAACCATAACACAAGCAGTCAAAATGCAAACAAAAAGAAACAACTCTGATAATGATATGCACTGTCCTTGAAGTTGATTGGTCCACACCCGAGATAGCTTTTCTTAGAGCCTAGTCTCCATTGGTGTTGGACCAGAAGACGCCAAAAGGCGTACAACTCAAAAACAGCGCACTATCAGAGTATTGAGAGTTCGGGGGAAGCATTTACACTATGAGACCTCCTTTACCAGTGGCAAAATATAGTAGTAGGATTTTACCCTTTAAACTGGTACAAAACTGACACCTTTATACAAGGCATCATGTTTGCAATAACCATAACACAAGCAGTCAAAATGCAAACAAAAAGAAACAACTCTGATAATGATATGCACTGTCCTTGAAGTTGATTGGTCCACACCCGAGACAGCTTTTCTTAGAGCCTAGTCTCCATTGGTGTTGGACCAGAAGATGCCAAAAGGCGTACAACTCAAAAACAGCGCACTATCAGAGTATTGAGAGCTCGGGGTAAGCATTTACACTATGAGACCTCCTTTACCAGTGGCAAAATATAGTAGTAGGTTTTTACCCTTTAAACTGGTACAAAACTGACACCTTTATACAAGGCATCATGTTTGCAATAACCACAACACAAGCAGTCAACATGCAAACAAAAAGAAACAACTCTGATAATGATGTGCACTGTGCTTGAAGTTGATTGGTCCACACCCGAGACAGCTTTTCTTAGAGCCTAGTCTCCATTGGTGGACCAGAAGACGCCAAAAGGCGTACAACTCAAAAACAGCGCACTATCAGAGTATTGAGAGCTCGGGGTAAGCATTTACACTATGAGACCTCCTTTACCAGTGGCAAAATATAGTAGTAGGATTTTACCCTTTAAACTGGTACAAAACTGACACCTTTATACAAGGCATCATGTTTGCAATAACCATAACACGCAGTCAAAATGCAAACAAAAGAAACCACTCTGATAATGATATGCACTGTCCTTGAAGTTGATTGGTCCACACCCGAGACAGCTTTTCTTCGAGCCTAGTCTCCATTGGTGTTGGACCAGAAGATGCCAAAAGGCGTACAGTTCAAAAACAGCGCACTATCAGAGTATTGAGTGCTCGGGGTAAGCATTTACACTATGACACCTCCTTTGCCACTGGTAAAGGAGGTCTCATAGTGTAAATACTCTTTGGTTCTTTTGGTAAAGTCACGTAGAAAATAAATAAATTAAATAATAGAATACGACATTTCGATTGCAACACAAGCATTCGTCATCAGGTAGAAAACTAACCTAGTGAACTTCAAAATATTTTCTTTCTTCGTGGATTGTGAGGTCAGAGTTGCTTTAAATGTTTTCTATCTCGTCGGACGGCGGTCATCATTGGACGGGCGTGCCATGAGGCCCTGAGCTAGTGATTGCAGCTCTTTATTGTGTTGAGAATGTGGTCGTGGAGTGAGAATGTCGAGTCCAAGGTGATTCCAATGATGTTCAAGTGATTTCAGAGGCTGGTGGTGGAGCCGGCGATGAGTACATTTTGGGGGGCGGGCGACGCCATGGTGAGCCTCTGCCTGGTGCCTTCGTAAAATGTCTCTCAAAATTAGTTTGATCTTGAGAGGAAGCAAGAGGTTAGACACGTGATCATGGATTTTAACCAGCGACTTCTCTTGGTGGGGCGAGTGCCAGTTGTTACACCGGTGGTGGCTGCTGTGCGACCAGAGTGGCGGTGGCTGTGGTGGGACTGGTGGCGGTGGCTGCTGTTGGACTGGCTGCTGTTGGACTGGCTGCTGTGGGACACGCGGTGGCAGCAGCTGCTGTGGTGCTGACGGCAGCTTCTATGAGACCGGCGGCGGTGGTGGTGGTGGCTGCTGCAGGACTGGCGGTGGTTGCTGGTGGAATGGCAGCGGCTGCTGTGAGATCGGGGTGGTGGTGGTGGCTGCTCTGGGACTAGCGGCAACGGCTGTTGCGTTTCTGGTGTTCCCGGTAGCTGCTGCTGTTCCTGCTGTCGCACTTGCAGTGGCTCCGGCAGTTGTTCCCGTTGGGGCGGTCCGACATCTTGGGTTTCTGGAGATAAAGAAGATGATGGCGCTAAAGTCCAAACCGCTCGACATTGGGAGAATGAAACAAAACCGGTCTAAAGTATAAACAAGAAGATCGTTGTACTTCACCATTCCCTTAACATAAAATGATGCGCTGTCAGGGTGTACATTCTCCCTGGGCATTTCCACGCACACTGGGCGACGTTTCAAATCCATCCTTTACCTTGCGCGCCGGTGAGGAGAGCTGCTGTCCGGAGACTGGGTCCGGGGTCTACCTTCGCCGAGTGGCACCGTTTGAGGCACGACCGGGACGTCGCCTTGACGTGCTCCAGCGGGCAGTAGCTGTCCGCTGGCGGCGCGTTCAATTCTGGGGACCTGCATGCACGCACCAACGCGTCGCAAACCGTTAACACCTGCCTTTAAAGGAGACACTGCTGCTCGCACAAGGCAATATCTTTCCAGTGAGCTGGTCTGGGGGACGGTTGTAAGTGCAGGTTAAAGTGAAGGGGAGAGAAGGTGACTTACCGAATATAGAAGAGCATGTAGGCCTGCTCGTTCATAACTGCCTTGGTGTCGACGTGCCGCACGATGGAGTCGTTCATGCAGCACCATTGTCCATCGCTGATCTGCGCACAGTCAAAGCACAGCTACACTTGGTTACAATGTTTACACAACTGCACCCAGATTCCTCCGTACATGTAATAACAACACACAATACACACTCTAGACAACAAGTTCGTAAAGAGCATCACCCCATCGTCAGAGCTGCAGAGCGTGTTACGGTTGCTGTGATGGTGCTGAAGTTACGAAACGATCTGCCTGAACATATTTCTGCATGGATGACCTTGGACCAATTTCATCAGAATCAGAATCTTTATTTGTACTGAAAGAATTCGATGGTCTACGAAGCTCTTTTAAACAGATGTCCAGTAGGGGCGGGTCAGAAAGTTACAACAACAACACTACAATACAACACCGATTGGAGTACATCAAGACGCAAGAACAGACGCAAGACTTTTAATTATTCTTCTCTATTGGACATTGGTAAGATTATGGGCTCATTGCAGATGTGCGATGTTTTTGTTTGATGGTAACAAATGGAATTACCTTATTGTAGCAATAATAATGACCCCTGTTGGAGTCAGCTCCCTTGTGCACCAGCACCGAGTACAGGGAGTAGATCACGGGCTCGCCCTGAGACGTTGAGGTGAAGCGTTGCATGTCCAGGTGCTCCGGGTAGGTGATGTTCTACAGGCAGCACACAGGAGGGGGAGGCAGCGCGGCAGAGACGAACGTTAGGAGAGGAAACGGCAGGGGTGGTGGGGTGGGCAGCAGAGATAGGCACCATCTCAGTTACACGTCAAAGTGATGACGTGATGTCTCGCTCATTTGAGCGTTGAAGACGGTGCTCATCTCCTGTTTATAGCCCTGAGCAAGTGGTGGAAATTCTACAGTCACATGACGGGGGGCGAGTCTATCTGTCGGACCTATTCCAACATGGAGAGGCATTTTCTCCAGCATTGACCTGACAAAGGGCTGTCAAATAATTTAATTAGAATGATGTGGGGGGGCAGAATCGTTACCCGGTTGATCTTGACGCCGTAGAGGTTGTACCGCTTGATGGAGACGGTGAGGACGTTGGGCAGGCGGTGGAGAGCCATCGTCTTCGTCGCTTCCCCTTTGCAGCAGCACCTGCACGACAACAACAACGCCAGCCATTGCACGTGTTCCCAAACTTTTAAACAATAAGTCTACTCAATTTTTGTTGTTCGTTATTTTTTATTCATTTCTTAAAATAAAAAAATGTTACTTTTATTATATATTGTAAGTTATTTTCAATGTATATATATAATATTTTTATTGATATATTTTATTATAATTTGATTTAATCTGTAGACTTTTGAAGCTACAAATGATTCCAGGGTGTCAACACACGATGCCCACTCACATTCCGCAGGTGTATTCGTCCAACGTCTCCTTGTTAAAAAACTCCTCAAACGCCTCTACAAGATCTGATGAGTTCTGTTGGCCGACAGAGTGAAACGCAAATGAGGACTCTAAGAAGCATTCCATGAACATCTGCAGAATGTTATTGTGACGGAAACTCTGAAAACCCGCATCTTGTATGAAATCGTACGACAAAAAAAAGAGATCACGTACGCTACCGGCAGTGTGTTTGGATGTTAAGTGGCTGATTCATGTATGCGTGTGTGTGGTGGATGTTGGCACAGCAGGGAGCACAGGTGGTGCATCGGCCAGTCATCTCGGTCAACCCATGGCACTTGGGTCTGTCCCGTGACCTGCCAGCGGGCGTTCGACACTTCATGTGGCCTTAAAGTGCACTCAGGTTGGCACAAGCACCGTGGTGACATCACCGCCACTTAGTGGAGAATGGGGGTTGTTCACGTATGTGATGTATGCACATTTAACTTATTTCGCACCGTACATAGATCTATAACTGTTAAGCGATGGCTTCGTCATTGCTTACATTAATATGGAGTGCAATGTCCAGGCACGTGTCAAAGGTGTCGGAGTGGTTGCAGCACTGCATGCACTCCACTGCAATACACAAGCACACACGCATTAGGAAGGGACGTCACATGTTACTTAGTAAAACTAAATGCACGCTCCCCACTGACATTGGTAATTGGTAGTTTTTACCAACTGGTAAAAGGTTATTCTATGTAGCACGTGCGTGAGAGTGTGCAAACGCTGCGACGCGAGCGCGTCTACACTGTGATGGTGCGCTTGCTGCTCGCGGTTAACAAGTTTCTAGAGGAGTGCGCACAACTCACCACGTGATCGAAGGTAACCCCCGAAGATCTGGTAAATGAGGGTGGTAGCCTCCGTGTATCTGTCCAGCCTGCCACGTCACAGAGAACGACACCACACGGTGGTTACAGCAGCAGTAGTAGCACCTTTACCGTATGCACACGAATGTGTGAAAGTTACACCATTGCCCGAGCTGTTGATTCACTCTTTCCCTTCAGCACTGCAACGCGTGCTCTGTAGCAACCAAACGTGGTAGTGTCTGCACAGGGCAGCCACCTTCACGGCACAGCCACAGAGCTGGGGGCACGCTGGCAGCCATCACCCGGTGCTGTTGCCCGGTAGTTTTGTTGTGCTCGGCGTGCCACGTGCCGCTCGTCAACACGAGGAATGTCGTCACGGGGCCACCGCACATTGAGACATCGATTTTCCGATATTTATCGGCAACGTGAAATGCGCAAACAAAAGATGGCCCACGTCAGGGCCAAGGTGAAAGAACCGTGGTGCCAGCAGGGTCGGTCCTCTGCATCTCCCAGGTTTTCACACAAAAGTGTGAGTAGCTTTTCGCAGACGTTGAAGTACAATCGTGCAGAAAACCAAGAGGAGGCCGTGAGGTACCAAACTGCAGAACGACTGCCGCATGTTGACTGGCGCGCAGTACTCACTCGCTGTGGCCATAGAGGCATGAGGCTTGCATGCCATCTACCACGTATCGCAGAAACTCGTGGGCATCTTCCTGTCTCCCAATGCGCAGGTGTTTGGCGATGCCTGCAGAGAAATGGACATGGGGACAAAGTGACAGGTAAAGGATCTGATGACATCCTTAAAGAGCTCCCCAACAGATATGGCAAAAGGAGTGGTGCAAAGGACTTGGAACACAGATGGAGAAAGATCGCGGGGGATAACTTCTCAGAGTGCAAGTGTGAACGTAGTTGTGGGACTCACGCGTGATGTTCTTAGTGATGACCTTGGGTGTCAGCACTCTCTGCGAGTTGTTGAACGTGCTGACAACGTGATGCTCCATGACACACATCAGGCAAAAGTCGCTCTGTTGACCTGCGAACGAGGGCACAGGTGGCACAATCCGTCAGCGCACGCCACTCGCACTCAGCCCAGCTGGGGAGTAACAAGAAAGGCTAGAATCCTGGCACCAGCAACAATCGCAATGAATGTTGCGTCTAAGTACCAATTGCATCACAAGATGATTTACAAGCCAAAGCAACATTTGTCCGACCTATTAAAAATTATCGCCACATGTGCTCGTGTTTATCAAAATCTGAATATTTATACTGGAGGAATCCGATAAGCTAAGAGGTTTTGTTTAAAAAATGTCGAGTAGGGGCACTGGGTCAGAACATTACAACACCAAACAATACAAAAAACGATAAGAGTACAAATTATTGGTAAGGTAAACAAATCACCTTTTAAAAATCTACAAATAAAACTAAACTTATTTTTTCATCTTACCAGATAAAGCCCACTGATCTATTAGCTTCTTCAGAAGCGACCTGGACCACAAATGATGGCTTAACGAAGTGGCTTATCACGTGGGAAATGTATCGCAGCAAAATAACTGACACAATAACGTAGCCCATGGGTAACGAGAGTGCCAGGGGGGAGGGTACTTACAGGTGCTGCAGTGCTCTTGCAGCAGCAGGTAGTTGGCGAGCGGCGGCGTGTAGGCGAGGCACTGCAGCGTGGCGTTGAGGAAGCAGGTGTTCCCCAGGTTGCGCAGGCCGGCACCCTTGCAGACGTCGCTCTCCCACCTGAGGTTCAGCCGCTCGGGTGCAAACAGCGAGAGCCGTGCCACCGGAATGCCATCGTCCTCCTCTGCACAAAGGGTACGGTGGTGGCGGAAGCCGGTGTCATCGCAGGGCGCTGCTCTGCCGATGGGGCTGGCGTGGATATTCAGTGGCCCCAGCCATCACCCGTGCTGCTACTCTTAACCACGAAGATTTTGCTCCACATTTAATTTTCAGGTTCAAGTTCGCGGGAAATAGGATTTGCCTGTCGCGTTGGCTGCTGGGTGTTTTCAGCTCCCTGTGTTACTCATGAACGGCAACAGCAGTGGCTCCAAAGCGGCCCTTGCGTTGGTGGCTGCCACCCTAATGAGATGCCACGACGTCGCGTGATTGCACACTCACCTTGGGGTGCAGGCACAGACACGCTGATGTTCTCTGTGGCTGGTACAGGGGAGGGTTCCGGCCGGCCATGGGGAAGGCAGCAGGGTTGCGTGCAGAGCCACTCGTCGGCCGCCGCCAGCACCTCGTTGGACGAGGTGGGGGCCAAGACCGTGAGGTCGTTGCCGGATGAGGTGCCCTCTGCTCCACACGCCACAGTCGTGGTTGGGTCCTGCCACAGCAACGCAGTCAACACATCCACAATTACTCCTCCCATCTCGACTGGGATCCCAACACACGTGGGACTGTTTTATCACCAAAAGAAATACAATTTTAGTCCATGAACCTATGGGCGATCTGATAATCTCAGAAGTAAATTTATATTTACATTATATTTTTAAAGTAACCCCAAACTCACTTTAGCTCGTAAAATATTATATGAAGAACGGCCATTGACTAAAGATGAACTAATTCAATTTGTTATGCATGCGAGAGAGAAGGCAGCTGTAGTTTAAAAGAGGTCATAAATGCATTTCAGAAGATAAATCTAACATTAATGTTAATCAAATTCATTTTTAACATTTGTTAAAATTAAATTAAATAATCCTCCGTGATTTGTTCAAATAAATACAATAACCCAATGTATCCTGATTTTTCGGCCACCCTCTTACAAACGACGTCATGAAGGGCCAACTGTGATGTGCTCTGAAAAAGGGGCATTGACTGAAATGTCGCTTTTATATATTTAAGAATACTTTATATATGTAATACACGTTATTATCAAAGTCAGAATATTTATACGGGAGGAATCCGATGAGCTATAAAGCTCTTTTTCACATGTCCAGTCGGGGCGGGTAAGAATGTTACAACAACGAACAACACACACATAATAGGAGTGCAAAATACAGGTTGGCCCCAAAGTTAAGACACGGTTACTTAATTTATCTTAACACTGACATTACACCGTTCTAATAATTTATTTTTAAAGTAAACAATTTAACTATCATTAATATTGATAACATTCTCTGTGACTGGTTCAAATACATACGGTAATTCATCTTCTTGTTTTTTTCGGTAAAGTCACGTAGAAGGGAAGTGACTTTACCGAAAAAACCAAGAAGATGAATTCCTGCAGTCACGAAAGCTTTAAATCGAAATTTACATACGGTAACTCTGTGTCCTGACTTTTGGGGCAACGTTCTATAGGCGACGTTATGTAAATGAAAAAAAAAGATTGTGATGTGCTCTGCAGAAGGGCCATTGTCTGAAACGTCGCCTATCATTTTACTGTAACAATTCCCCCACCCCCCGTGCACTCCCAGCGTTGTGATTGGCTGAGTGGCGCCAGCGGGCCCCGCCCCACCCGCCACCCGGGGCTCCTCCCCCTCACCTGAGGCTCCGCCCTCAGATGCGGCCCCGCCGCCGCCTGCGCGGCTCCCGTCAGCTCCGGCACGGCGACCCGCGCCGTGCCTCGGGCTTCATCCGGGGAGGGGGTCCCGGGCACAGCCCCGAGGGATCCCTCGCGGGGGTCGTCAACTGCAAAAAAAAGAAGCACAGTGATCACATTTCGTACTACGGATAAACACACGGCTCTACATTTCACACTGTACATCAACGGTGGCACAGTCGAGTTTTTTACAATCGGGTTTTATTGTCTTTTTTTATTAAACCCGATCATCTGAGATTGGGAGAAATCCGGTTTCATTGGTTTTAATTGCAGAACCGCACTTATCAACGATGGGCTTCATCCATTCCAAGCTAAGGAACTCACTGGCGTCCACGATTGTGGAGAAGCTCGTGTTCATCAAGACCAACCTGCCCGCCGCATTCTACGGCTACCCCGTGCCCGACGGCCCCGAGTACGATAGCAGCACCAATGAGGAAGCAGCCTAAGCCTATCAGAGTTTCGTATTCATTAAACCAGGTTTTAATTCCCCGAAATCGGGTTTAATTGTATTAAAGAAAAAACCCGATGCCTGCCGCTGGAAAAATCGGGGTTTTTCCACCCATGCTGTAGATAAACATGGCACTGGATTCAATGGCCCCATCCAGCACCCGTGCTGCTACTCTTAACCAGAAATATTTTACCCCACATTGAAGTGTAAGGCTCAAGTTAGCGACAAATGTGATGTGCCTGTCACGTTGGCGCTGGGTATTTTTAGCTCCCCCTGTTGCTCATGAAGGGCAACAGCAGTGGCTCCAAAGCGGCCCTTCTGTTGGTGGCTGCCACCCTAACGAGAGGTCACGAGGTCGCACGCTCACCTTGGGGTGCAGGCAGCACAGACACGCTGATGTTTTTGCGTGCTGTGGCTGACACCAGGGAGTGTTCTGGCCGGACATGGTGAAGGCAGCTGGGTTGCATGCAGAGCCTCTCGTCGGCCGCCACCAGCACCTCGTTGGACGAGGTGGGGGCCAAGACCGTGAGGTCGTTACCGAACGAGGTGCCCTCTGCTCCAGCTGCCACAGTCATGGTTGGGCCCTGCCACAGCAACACAGTCAACACATCCACAATTAATCCTCCCATCCGGACTGGCATCCCAACACACATGGGAATGAATTATCTCCAAAATTTATCAAATGTAGTCCATGAACCGATAAGTGATCTACATAAAATGTCTCAGAAATATATATAGACAATTGATTTTTAGAGGAACCCCAAACTGACAATATTCAAAGAAGAGGCCAATGACTAAAGTAGAATTCGTTCAGTTCGTTGTTATGCATGCAAAAACGGTAGCTTTAATTTAAAAAAGGTGCTAAATGCATTTCAAAATGGTAATGGATATCAGTTTTAACATTTGTTAAAATTAAACTCAATGACCCTTTGTAATTTGTTAAGATAAATACAATAACTTTGCGTGTCCTGAATTTTGGGCCACCCTCTACAGGCCACGTTATGAAAGGGTCTAACAACTGTTGACGTGCTCTGCACAAGGACCATTGCCCGAAACGGCGCCGATCATGATCCAATAACAATTTCCCCCCACTCGTGCACTCCCAGCGTTGTGATTGGCTGAGTGGCGCCAGCGGGCCCCGCCCCGCCCGCCACCCGGGGCTCCTCCCCCTCACCTGAGGCTCCGCCCTCAGACGCTGCCCCGCCGCCGCCTGCGCGGCTCCCGTCAGCTCCGGCACGGCGACCCGCGCCGTGCCTTGGGCTTCATCCGGGGAGGGGGTCCCGGGCACAGCCCCGAGGGATCCCTCGCGGGGGTCGTCAACTGCAAAAAAAAGAAGCACAGTGATCACATTTCGTACTACGGATAAACACACGGCTCTACATTTCACACTGTAGATCAAGGGTGGCACAGTCGAGTTTTTTACAATCGGGTTTAATTGTCTTTTTTTATTAAACCCTATCATCTGAGATTGGGAGAAATCCGGTTTCATTGGTTTTAATTGCAGAACCGCACTTATCAACGATGGGCTTCATCCATTCCAAGCTAAGGAACTCACTGGCGTCCACGATTGTGGAGAAGCTCGTGTTCATCAAGACCAACCTGCCCACCGCATTCTACGGCTACCCCGTGCCCGACGGCCCCGAGTACGATAGCAGCACCAATGAGGAAGCAGCCTAAGCCTATCAGAGTTTCGTATTCATTAAACCAGGTTTTAATTCCCCGAAATCGGGTTTAATTGTATTAAAGAAAAAACCCGATGCCTGCCGCTGGAAAAATCGGGTTTTTTCCACCCATGCTGTAGATAAACATGGCACTGGATTCAATGGCCCCATCCAGCACCCGTGCTGCTACTCTTAACCAGAAATATTTTACCCCACATTGAAGTGTAAGGCTCAAGTTAGCGACAAATGTGATGTGCCTGTCACGTTGGCGCTAGGTATTTTGAGCTCCCCCTGTTGCTCATGAAGGGCAACAGCAGTGGCTCCAAAGCGGCCCTTCTGTTGGTGGCTGCCACCCTAACGAGAGGTCACGAGGTCGCACGCTCACCTTGGGGTGCAGGCAGCACAGACACGCTGATGTATTTGCGTGCTGTGGCTGACACCAGGGAGTGTTCTGGCCGGACATGGTGAAGGCAGCTGGGTTGCATCCAGAGCCTCTCGTCGGCCGCCACCAGCACCTCGTTGGACGAGGTGGGGGCCAAGACCGTGAGGTCGTTACCGAACGAGGTGCCCTCTGCTCCAGCTGCCACAGTCATGGTTGGGCCCTGCCACAGCAACACAGTCAACACATCCACAATTAATCCTCCCATCCGGACTGGCATCCCAACACACATGGGAATGAATTATCTCCAAAATTTATCAAATGTAGTCCATGAACCGATAAGTGATCTACATAAAATGTCTCAGAAATATATATAGACAATTGATTTTTAGAGGAACCCCAAACTGACAAAATATTCAAAGAAGAGGCCAATGACTAAAGTAGAACTCGTTCAGTTCGTTGTTATGCATGCAAAAACGGTAGCTTTAATTTAAAAAAGGTGCTAAATGCATTTCAAAATGGTAATGGATATCAGTTTTAACATTTGTTAAAATTAAACTCAATGACCCTTTGTGATTTGTTAAGATAAATACAATAACTTTGCGTGTCCTGAATTTTGGGCCACCCTCTACAGGCCACGTTTTGAAAGGGTCTAACAACTGTTGACGTGCTCTGCACAAGGACCATTGCCCGAAACGGCGCCGATCATGTTCCAATAACAATTTCCCCCCACTCGTGCACTCCCAGCGTTGTGATTGGCTGAGGGGCGCCAGCGGGCCCCGCCCCGCCCGCCACCCGGAGCTCCTCCCCCTCACCTGAGGCTCCGCCCTCAGACGCGGCCCCGCCGCCGCCTGCGCGGCTCCCGTCAGCTCCGGCACGGCGACCCGCGCCGTGCCTCGGGCTTCATCCGGGGAGGGGGTCCCGGGCACAGCCCCGCGGGATCCCTCGCGGGGGTCGCCAACTGCAAGAAGGAGAAGCACAGCGATCACATTTTACACTGCGGACAAACACACGGCTCTACATTTCCCACTGTAGACAGACATGGGCCTGTCGATCGCTTCTGAAGAACTAAATAGCCCAGTGGGCTTCACCTGGTTTAATAAAAGAAAGAGTGGAGCTCATTTCGTTTTCGGGATTTGCCTACCTTTATCATACTTTTCACTTGTTATTAGTGTAATTTTCTGAACCCGTTTAAAAGCTTCATAGCTCATCGGATTTATCCACGATTTTTAAAGTTCATTATTTTGCATTGGTGAGTGAAGGTTGGTAACTCATGGGGGGTCCGTTGCCCCCCCCCTCCCCGTGAGTGACGGTTGATCGCTCAGGGGGGTCCATTGCCCCCCCATCGCCCCTTCCCCCCGTGAGTGACGGTTGGTCGCTCACGGGGGGCTCCACGACCCCGTGAGCGACGGGGGTCAACGCGACCGCTTGAACCCCGACACGAATCACGGCCTACAACGACCACTTGGCCCAACCCCAAACCTCCACACGCAGAGCGATCTTTAGAAGTTGCTGCTGGTTACTGGCCGTTCGACGTTTCGGGCCTTTTAAGTGACTATTTATCGCGAGATTGGTTATTTAAAGCGACCAATCACGCAATTAAACCGTACGGGTGGTGGTGCTGCTGCTGCGTCGGCAGTGGTGAACAGGTTGGACCAGAACACAACCACTCAGCACGATCCGTGTCGATAGCGACACTGCGGCCTCCATAGGTGCAGGTGGACGTGGGTCATGGCCCGACTTCAACAGCCCCATCTAATGTATCTGTTTCCCTTCCCAGCAGTGCTGTTGACGTGGTGTCGATTTATTTTCACGTCGTCTTCTGACCAAATATGGACGAATAAATACTTTAACGATCGTTTTACCTCAAAGGGACATTTGTGAATGTGTGTCTGTTCGAAATGTTTAACATACTTACCGACATGCAACAAACTTGAAATTTGGCATGTGGGTAACTTCCAGACAGTACGCAATGGAAAAAATATGAAAATAGACTTTTGTATTTGGGGGGGGGGCACAATAATGGATACATTTTGCACGGCCAGTGAGCGGTGATGTCACGCAGTGTGCCTAGTGACGTCACGCAGTGTGCATACTGACGTCACGCACCCCCCCCCCCTCCGTGTATTAATCGAAGATAATAATCCAAGTCCCGGGCGAAGCCGGGTAGTAAAGCTAGTACAATATTAATTCTAGATCTAGTACAATATAATTAAAGTCACGTAGGTATACATTTTAATAAATTAAATCACGACGTTTCGGGCGCAACACAAGTGTCCGTCATCAGGTGGGACAACCACAGCAAGAAACAATTGCTGAAGTCCGTGACTTTACCGAAAGAACCAAAGAGTATGGATCCCTGCAGTCACGAAAATTTCAAATCTAGAATATAATTAAGCATTGAGCTTATTCTACTGTGCTGCCTGTCTCGTATGTGTCGTGCGTGTGTGCGTGTGCAGGGGAGAAATTGACATTTTTGGGGTAAAAATGTTGATAATTTCCCTTTAAAAGTCCGATGCTCACCTTGGGAAAGCTCTCGTGGCATTATCGGTCGATGGAATTCTCAGGTTGTTGAAAGTGTCGCCGCTGTTCACGTTCAAGAGAGCAGGGACGACGCAGAATCACACAAACACGTCTGGTCTTCTCGCCGTGCTGGAGTTCTGTGACCGTTACGGGCCTCACGTGACCGTCGTGTCCCTTGGCAACGACCACGATCATCAACATGACGACATTCAAACTCGGCACGTGGTCCCTCGTCATCGTTACAATGTTGGAGACGCGAAAGGCACGTGGGGGGCACGGGGAGGGGAGGGGCCCGTGGGGAGCACGAGGGGGGGGGGGGGCTCGTGCCATCTCCCCCTCCCCCCGTGAGTGACCAACCGTCACTCACGGGGGGTCCACTACCCCGTGAGTGACGGTGGTCAACGCGACCGCTTCACCCCGACACGAATCACGGCCTACAACGACCACTTGGCAGAACAAAACCACACGCACGCAGAGGGATCTTGAGCAGTGCTCTGAGTTGTTGGCCGCTCGGCGTTTTGGGCCTCTCCACTCAGCAGCTGCGACCCAAATCGACGTGGATCGGGGGCTCGGGGGACGCGTGGCGAGGGTGGAACGAGAGGCCTCGAGAATGAAGAAGAAGCGAGGGGGAGAGCGAGGCGAGCTTGGGGAGAGACTCTGAGCGGCAGAAGGCGAAGAAGACGTGGAGTGGGGAACACGCTCAGGGTGAGGACATCATCATCATCCACATGATCATCATCCACATCATCATCCACATAATCTTCGTCCACATCATCATCCACATCAACTTCATCCACATCATCATCACCATCCACATTATCATCTGCATGATCGACATCATCATCCACATCATGATGGTCCACATCATCAACATTATTTTCCACATCTTCATGTTCGTGGTTCTTACGGTAATGTCACGTAGATAAAAAAAAATAAGAAAAAAAATACGAATAAAAATGTAATTAAACATTTCATAATAAAATTATACATTGAAAATAATAGCGAAAAATCCAAAATAAAAATGTTAAATAGTAAAATTAAAAATGAATGGAAAATAATAAAAGCAAAAAACCCACGACGGTTCCATCGAAACACAAGTGGTCTTCATCGCTTGATGAAGACGGCTTGTGTTGCGATCGAAACGTCGTGGGTTTTTTGCTTTTATTATTTTAAATTAAATTACATTATATAAAATAAAAAAAATATTTTACTCTTTTTTTTCCATTTTTATTGTGAGTGAGCGCCGACGGTTTAGGGGTAGGCCCTCATCCAGCAGTTGATTCATCCACGCGTGGCCGGCGTGACGAGGTTTGGTCACACAGCCACACCCACACGGTGCGTGAGAGGCGTTCATCCAGCAGTGGATTGAACAAGCCGCATAGATGTCAATGTATGGGGTGCGTAATGCAGGTGTCCGTGTGTGCATCTGAGTGTGTGCGTTGGAGTTTGATTGACGTTTCTCTCACAGCTGATATTGCAACAATCTTCCTGATGAAAATTTGACCATGTGGTCATACGGGATTCGGATTATCCCGATCGTACGGTGTTGTCTGTACGATACCTGTTGAATCAAAGTAAAGTACAAAGTATTTGGCTGCTATAAATGTCCACACGATGATAAGCCACTTGGTTGAGCTATCATTTGTGATGGCCAAAGTCGCTTCCGATAAACGAGCTCCACAGCTCAGTGCGCCTTACCTGGCGGAATAAAAATAGTTGACTAAGTTGAGTGCGATGACGCAGCAACTGCAGGCGCAGCCCTGCAATTGCTTGCTCGCTCCACTGTTGACGGACCGGCCTCCACCTACAGCGAGCTCTCGAGAGTCTCTCCTCTAGAGGGATGTCTCTGTCCGGCTCTCCCACCACGGCCAGAGCGACTCGAAGAGGCGGGGGTGCCCACACGTTACCCCACCGCGCCTTGGCGCGCTGCTGGGTGGGCAGAGGTGGCCGGGGGCGGGAGGGAGAGTGAATACACGTGGCCCCATCGTCTCGACTGTCAGCGAGTACCTCTGATTATTATTCTTATTACTATTCTATCCGTGGTCAATAGTAGCTCTGTATCCTATAATGCTGATCTCTATTGTGTGTAACGTGCAAGGTTTGCAGAAGTGTGTAACTCTGTGCAGTGTTCTCAAATGTGCATTCACGTGTTCATTGGAGAAACTTCGCCCCTTGTTAATGTGTCAGTGTTTATGTCTCCTGGAAGTGATATTTTGGATGTCATAGACGGTCCCTTTTATTTTAAACCAATGTTTACTTCAACGGCTTCAATATAATGTAATGATTATCATGATGATGATTAAAATATAAAAGTCTTCATACCCTTTCCGGCAATAACGTAGGAGGTGTTACAATGCGCAAACACCAAATAGACACCCCGACTGCAGGGCATCGAGTCTGCATTGACCACACGTCGCGCTTGTGGTCAAGCATCCAAAGCGACGTGCTCTGATGATGCACGCCTTGTCCCTGACACGACAATGGCCTCCAGCAGAGACGTCTTCCTACATGGCCTTGACCCACCCACCAGTTGTCAGGACAGAGAACAACGACACGAGGAGGCGAACGGCAGCACAGAGGCGATGCAAACACCAATCCGTGAATATGCGGCTAATGCAGACTCGACGCCTTGCAATCGGTGAGTCCATTTGGTGTTTGGGCGTCTTGACACCTCCTGCGTTGTTGCCGAAAAAGGGTAAAACTCCTCTCTTCTGCCGACATCGCCATGTCGATACCGGCAACACAGCTGGTCCCGTAGATGTGTAGCTCGTGATGTATGTAGTGTATGCGGAGAGACAGATATGAAAGAGACTACGCCACTTGATCTGTTTCTATTCGATAAGCTCCTACCACTGTGAGGCAGTCGAGGCGTTCACTTCTGTGGGGTGCCACGGTGGCGAGATGTTAACTTCCTCGCCTGGTATACAGGAGGTCGTGGGTTCGGTTCCGATTCTAACGCCTGCTGCTGTATATTTGGAGTTTACGGTGTCTTTCTCCCCGTGGTCGCGTGGATTTGTCTCCAGGTCCTCCGCGTTTTCCCTCTACATTTAACAAACACAAGTGATGAGCCACTTCGTTGAACTATCATTTGTGATAGCCAGGTCGCTGCTGAAAAAAAAATCTACATAGCTCAGTGGGGCCTTACCTGGTAATTTTAAATATAAATATTTTAGTTTAGTTTGTAATCTCAACCAGCACTGCTTCGCATTGAGCTGCATGCGACTGCACAGGCAGTGGTCTGTCTACAGACACAGGACTCACGAGGTGGCCTTGCAGTCACGTCAGCTCATTTTCCCTCGAGCAAGAGACGACGGTGGTTGACTGTACGGTCCACAGCTTGAGTTGCACTGTGGCTGGTCTCTAATGTACCTCTCTCTCTGCGAGTCTCGTATGGGTCTCTACGAGTCTCCATGTATCACAACGTGTGTGTGGGTTTGCTCTACGGTCCACAGCTTGAGTCGCACTGTGGCTGGTCTTTAATGTACCTCTCTCTCTGCGAGTCTCTTATGGGTGTCTACGAGTCTCCATGTATCACAATGTGTGTGTCGGTTTGCTCTACGGTCCACAGCTTGAGTTGCATGACCACAGTCGCATTACTGCTGCTGCGTGTTGCGTCTCGTTTCTAATGTTCCATTCGTTAAAACGTGCGCATCGTTCCGTTGATGTTCTGGTGCGGTTCATGCTGACAGCGGTGTATTTGCAGAGGATTGTCCATGCCAGGAGGTGTGCGGTGGTTGATGCTTGGGTCTCGAACGAGGCGTTCATTCCGGACGTCCGCACTGTTCCACCGTTCGCTGGCGATCTTCCAGATCTGTGCGAGAGCCACAGCCCCGATCGATCCGAGGTTTATCCACGTACTCGATAGCAGCGATTACTCAACCCCTTTCGTTCGAACGGGACACTTTCGAGCTCGCTCGATCTTCACGGCGCACCGAACCAAAGAGTCGGTCCTGCTAATTAGCACAACTTTGCGGCGGCACACCGCTCGAGATGCCACGAGGAGGTTGGGGCAGCTCAGAGGTCCTAGCGCCGAGTCGGCGCCACTGACACCCTGGGTTGGAGTGAGGGCTGCAGCCACTGCCTGTGATTGAACCGGGTTCTCGAGTTTAACGAGTGGATGGCTTTGGCCCAGCTAACAATGACTGCACCCATCAAATGTGTGTATACATATTAGAATCAGGATTTTTACTTCATTTGGATACATTTCACCGAAACATGCGATAAACGCCAATGTCGCAGCAGTGCGTTTGAAGGGAGGGAATGGGAGAGGAGGCCATGGGGATTACGAGGGCACATCGGCAGCATAGAGCTGTGGATGAAGAAGAGAACTGTGGATGAAAAGGAGAGAGTTGTGTGTGAAGGAGGGAGCTGTGTGTGACGGTGAAGGTGGAAACAATTGACTGGAACCCTTCCCTGTCTCCGCATGTTGGCGAGGGGAGCGTTGACTACACCGTGCAGAAGTCTCCGATGTTGCCCCCCTGTAATGGGGGATTAGCCGTCAACATTCGTGTGTCCCCCTCTTGAAAGCCTTTTTGGGAACGTGTATTTCTCGTTTTATTCCATGCAAGGGAGTTGTGAGGTCATATTCGTCTACGTCAGGGATCGGGCAAACCTGCGCCTCTGGAGCCGCATGCGGCTCTTTAAGCGACCGCTTCGTGCCGTTATTTATTAAGGTCCCACTGTCTTGTATTAACGTGGCATGGCGGCTGTTGAAATTTAGATAGATATTTCTTACTATAATTTACCAAATTAGAAAAAAATAACGGCCCGTCCGTGCGGAAAGCGGCGTCCTGTCGCGTGTTAAAATAAATTGCCCGTGAATTCAGAATTGGTTCCACGACTCGTGACGGCCAGACAGCAGCGTGCTGCCACGCCTGGGAATGACCATCAAGGAGGATTGAGCAACAGGAACCTTGCGATGCGACTGTGTCAGCCACCACCACGACGACAGACTCTACGGGACGCGTGTGTACTTTTTATTCTAAACAGAATATGTACAAAACACAGACGAGAGAACACGCTATTTTTGGAAGCGCCGTCTTTAAAAATGAACTATACACCCCAATTCTGGTGCTGAGCGCACGCAGACTTCGTGTAACAAAGCCCATCATCGTTACCATCGTCGTCATCATCATAATCGATTTAAAAAACCAACCCCCCATCCCACCCAAGCTCCTATAGCTAAACGATACCGCGCCCTCTAAACGTTTTGCATCGACGCTATAAAACCCACCTCCCCACCCCGTGCGTTTCGTAATTTTTGAAGGCGAGAGCGATCGTGGTGTAAAAAAAGAGGCGCTTGGAGAACGTGAGAGACGCACGCACGGACGGACAACACGAGACGGCACGAGAGCGGCGACGGGCTACGGCGACGGTCACAGCGCTGAGATGACGGACGACGATGCCGCTACGAACACACGTGTACAGAGCCACACAGCCACACGCGCCCGTGCGCATACACGGCCACGCGTGGCCACGTGTGGAGGGGGGCGGGGCGGAGGTGGTGGAGGGGCGATACCGAGAGCCTAAACCTCCGTGGTCATCACCTCGATAGTCATCTCATTGAAGGCCACCTCTGATCATCTGTGGTCACCTCCACGGTCATCATTTTGATAGCCATCTTGTTGATCATGTCTATGATCATCTCCATTATCTTCACGGTCATCTCGAGGGCCATCTCCATGATCTCCATGGTCATTTTCATGATCGCGATTGTCAAATCCATGAATATCCCGATGGTAATTTCCATGATCATCTCGATGATCATCTCCATGATCATATCTATGATCATCTCCATTATCATGTCGATGATCATCTCATTTATGATTATCTCCATTATCATATCTCCATCATCATCTCCATGGTCATTTCCATTTTCATATCGATCATCTCGATAGTCATCTCGATGGGCATCTCCATGGTCATTTTCATGATCATCTCGATGGTCATCTCCATGGTCATCTCCATGATCATCTTGATGGTCATCTCCATGATCATCTCCATGATCATATCGATGGTCATCTCCATGATCATCTCCATGATCATCTCCATGATCATCTCCATGATCATCTCGATGGTGATCTCGATCGTCATCTCCATGGTCATCTTGATGGTCATATCCATGATCATCTCCATGATCATATCGATGGTCATCTCCATGATCATCTCCATGATCATCTCCATGATCATCTCGATGGTGATCTCGATCGTCATCTCCATGGTCATCTTGATGGTCATATCCATGATCATCTCCATGGTCATCTCGATGGTCATCTCCATGATCATCTACATAATCATCTCGATGGTCATCTCGATAGTCATCTCCATGGTCATCTCCATGGTCATTTCCATGATAATCTCTATGGTCATCTTGATGGGAATCTCATTGGTCATCTTGATGGTCATCTCCATAATAATCTCCATAATCATCTCGATAGTCATCTCCATTATCATCTCCATGATCAGCTCGATGGTCATCTCGATGGTCATCTCCATGATCATCTCGATGGTCATCTCGAAGGTCATTTCCATTGTCATCTCTATGATCATCTCGATGGTCATCTCCATGGTCATCTCGATGGTCATCTCCATGATCATCTCCATAATCAGCTCGATGGTCATCTCGATGGTCATCTCCATAATCATCTCGATGTTCATCTCCATGATCATCTTGAAGGTCATCTTCAAGATCATCTCCATGATCTTCTCGATGGTCATCTCGATGGTCATCTTCATGATCATATCGATGGTCATCTCGATGGTCATCTCCATGCTCATCTCCATGAACATCTCGATGGTCATCTCCATGATCATCTCTATGATCAGCTCGATGGTCATCTCGATGGTCATCTCCATGCTCATCTCCATGAACATCTCGATGGTTATCTCCATGATCATCTCTTATGATCATATCGATGGTCATCTCGATGGTCATCTCCATGCTCATCTCCATGAACATCTCGATGGTCATCTCCATGATCATCTCTATGATCAGCTCGATGGTCATCTCGATGGTCATCTCCATGCTCATCTCCATGAACATCTCGATGGTCGTCTCCATGATCATCTCTATGATCAGCTCGATGGTCATCTCGATGGTCATCTCGATAGTCATCTCCATGATCATCTCGATGGTCATCTCAAAGATCATTTCGATGGTCATTTCCATTGTCATCTCTATGATCATCTCGATGGTCATCTCCATGGTCATCTCGATGGTCATCTCCAAGATCATCTCCATGATCATCTCCATAATCATCTCGATGGTCATCTCGATGGTCATCTCCATAATCATCTCGATGGTCACCTCGATAGTCATCTCCATGCTCATCTCCATGAATATCTCGATGGTTATCTCCATGATCATCTCCATGATCATATCGATGGTCATCTCGATGGTCATCTCTATGCTCATCTCCATGAACATCTCCATGATCATCTGCATGATCATCTCCATGATCATCTCGATGGTGATCTCGATCGTCATCTCCATGGTCATCTCCACGATGATATTGATGATCATCTCCATGGTCATCTCGATGGTCATATCCATGATCATCTCCATGGTCATCTCGATGGTCATTTTCATGATCATCTACATAATCATCTCGATGGTCATCTCCATGGTCATCTCCATTGTCATTTCCATGATTATTTCTATGGTCATCTTGATGGGCATCTCATTGGTCATCTTGATGGTCATCTCCATAATAATCTCCATAATCATCTCGATAGTCATCTCCATGATCATTTCGATGGTCATCTCGATAGTCATCTCCATGATCATCTCGATGGTCATCTCCATGATCATCTCGATGGTCATCTCGATGGTCATCTCCATGATCATCTCGATGGTCATCTCGAAGGTTATTTCCATGATCATCTCGATGGTCATCTCCATGATCATCTCGATGGTCATCTCGATAGTCATCTCCATGAGCATCTCGATGGTCATTTCTATGATCTTCTCGATGGTCATCTCGAATGTCATTTCCATTGTCATCTCCATAATCATCTCGATGGTCATCTCCATGATCATCTCCATGATCAGCTTGATGGTCATCTCCATGATCATATCGATGGTCATCTCCATGATCATCTCCATGATCAGCTCGATGGTCATCTCTATGATCATATCGATGGTCATCTCGATGGTCATCTCAATGCTCATCTCCATGAACATCTCGATGGTTATTACCATGATCATCTCCATTATCATCTCCATGATCATCTCGATGGTCATCTCGATGGTCATCTCCATAATCATCTCGATGGTCACCTCGATAGTCATCTCCATGCTCATCTCCATGAACATCTCGATGGTTATCTCCATTATCATCTCCATGATCATATCGATGCTCATCTCGATGGTCATCTCCATGGTCATTTCCATGATTATCTCTATGGTCATCTTGATGGGCATATCATTGGTCATCTTGATGGTCATCTCCATAATAATCTCTATAATCATCTCGATGGTCATCTCCATGATCATCTCCATGATCAGCTCGATGGCCATCTCGCTGGTCATCTCGATAGTCATCTCCAATATCATTTCGATGGTCATCTCGATAGTCATCTCCATGATCATCTCGATGGTGATCTCCATGATCATCTCAATGATGATCTCCATGATCTCAGAATGGAATCGTAGTCACGTGCGTCTTCAAAATTAGCAGCCGGTGTACATCCCTTATGTTTTTTCTTCCAATAACTGAAAAATAAAGAGATTGTTTAAATAATCATCATCATCATCATCATCAAAGTTACGCCTTGTCCAATATACAGTAGTATCCGAGCGTAATTGTGTTAAAGAGTACAAGCTTTTAAATACACGGTGCGCAGTCGAGTTGACCCCGACACTGAAGCAAAGTTGTGAAGAACATGCACGAGTTTTGTGAACTTTAACCACAACCACCCTACCCCACCTATCCCCCCCTCCCCATGTCCCGTCAAACGAACACAAAAAACTGCGTCAAAATACCCCAGAACAGACGGACGGTGAAAAGTCCCGCGTGTTAAGATATGTTTGTGCGCTATCGCTAAGAAAATATTGCAGGTGAGTGTACAAGTGAGAGTGTAGGTGAGTGTACATGTGAGTGAGCGTGGAGGTGAGTGTACAGGTGAGAGTGCAGTTCAGTGTACAGGTGAGCGTGCAGGTGAATGTCACATGTACACTCACCTGTACACTCGCCTGCACTCTCGCCTGGACACTCACCTGCACGCTCATGCACATATACACTCGCCTCCTCGCTCACTCACATGTACACTTACCTGCACGCTCACTCACATGTATACTCACCTGCATGCTCGCCTGTACTCTCACCTGCACGTTAACTGTGCAGGTGAGTGTACATGTGAGTGAGCGTGGAGGCGAGTCTACAGGCGAGAGTGCAGTTGAGTGTCCATGTGAGAATGCATGTGAGTGTACAGGCGTGAGTGCAGGTGAATGTACATGTGAGCGTGCAGGCGAGTCAACGCACAGGTGAGTATACAGGTGAGTGTGCGTGCAGCTGAGTACAGGTGAGAGTGCGGGCGAGTATACAGGTGGCAGGGCAGGATGACCACGGGCTTAGAGGACTTCTCCAGGCAGAGGGGGCACAGCAGCTGGCGCGCTGCAGCAGCCACCCACAGGCGGACAGCCTCGTCGCTGCAGCTGTCACGTGCCCGGCCTCCCTCTCCTCCTCCGCCCCATGCCACGTGGAGACAGAGAAAGAGAGGGAGAGGCATTCACACCACGAGGTCACGTGGGCAAGGGAACAACAAATCCCCCCCCCCTACACCAACTCCCAACATGGACTCGTCCATCGCTGGTCCCACCTCCCCCACGGAAAATCATCGAAGTCAACGTACAGTAGGACAGTCCACACAAGC
The DNA here is from genome assembly GCF_964198595.1 of Lampetra fluviatilis. Classification (NCBI taxonomy): domain Eukaryota; kingdom Metazoa; phylum Chordata; class Hyperoartia; order Petromyzontiformes; family Petromyzontidae; genus Lampetra; species Lampetra fluviatilis. Next base: position 2,546,824 of record NC_136297.1, read on the forward strand.
GGCATCAACAACAACAGCAGCAGCCGTCACCATTCGCCACTAAGTGGCGGTGACGTCCCCGCGGCGTTGGTGCCAGGCTAGGTGCACTCTTAGGCCACGCGAAGTGTCGAAGGCTCGCTGACAGGAGGTCACGGGACAGAACCCTGCAGGTGCCATGGGGTTGACCGACTCGAGATGGCTGCAGACGCCACCAGCTGTGCCAACTCGCCGCGTTTTAGCCGCCCGCCTCTCCGCTCGTTGTTGTGAGCGTCCCTCACGAGCCTCCTCCTCCTCCACAGAGGCCGATCTTGACACCGCCGGAACCGCTCATCGGCAAGTCCACTCAGCTCCAAATCCTCCAACCAGGTACCTTTGTAGACCCGCAGTGATGCCCCATGCCGTGTTGGCAGTCCACTGCTGGATGAAGGCTTCGGGTCGCCACGGTGGCTAGGAGATGTTAACTACCTCGCCCGGTGTGCAGGAGGTCGTGGGTTCGACCCCGACGCCTGCTGCTGCTGCTGCTGTAGATTTGGAGTCTGCGGTGTCTCTCTCCACGTGGTCGCGTGGATTTTTCTCCCGGTGCTGCGGTGTTCCCATCCACATTTAGAATCGATGTGTTGAGAATATTTGGCTGCTCTAAATGTCCACACGAGAAGCCACTTTGTTGAGCTATCATCTGTGGCTAGGTAGCTTCTCATATAAGCGCTTTGTAGCTCAGTGGGACTTACGTGGTTAAAATGAAATAACAGTAAAAATAGCAGCACCACCACTCCACGTACACAGAACATCTGCCGTGATCCTGACTGCAGTGCTCAGCTCAATATGGTCGATGAAAGTGAATTACGTGACGGCCGCTACGTTAAAGGTTTCGTCACCTTTGGGTGGCATCAGTTGCTGCTCTGGCCCATCCGGAAATACAACAATGCCTTGATGGAGGCTCCATTGAAGATGCGTGCGACCCTCTCGACTGGCCGTCTGACCCGAATGTTCGGTCCAACCCGAGCTGAATATTGAGTGGAACTGGGTGACCCTGGGGCTATTTTCTACAACGTAACAATTTCGATTTAAAGCATTCGTGACTGCAGGGATTTATATTCTTGGTTCTTTCGGTAAAGTCACGTAGAAGGGAAATAATAAAGTAATAAAAATAAAACAATACAATTCTCACGACGTTTCGATTGCAACACAAGCAATCATCATCAGGTGTGAAAACCACAGCAAGAAAATTGTGGTGTTCACACCTGATGATGATTGCTTGTGTTGCAATCAAAACGTCGTGAGAATTTCATTGTTTTAAATTTTTCCTATTTTATTATTTCCCTTCTATGTGACTTTCCCGAAAGAAAACAAGAATATGAATGTTGGGGTCGTTGAGTAAACAGCCAAAGTGGGTGACGAGAAGTGGCACAGGTGGGTAGCGCGCCACGCTACGAACCGGCTCCACCCGAGTTCAATACCTGTCCAGGGCTAACAACGACACCACTGGGGAGCGATGTCAGGGCTGGTTGCCCGCTGCCTTCACCGACCAGCATCGACCACCCGTGGTGGGATATGGTCAAAGAACCACAATGGTGGGGAGGCCTTCATCCAGCAGTGGATTGACCATGGGCTGTAAAAACAAAGTGTTGCAATTTATTATTGGTTCTTTCGGTAAAGTCACATAGAAGGGAAATAATAAAATAATAAAAATAAAACAATACAATTCTCACGACGTTTCGATTGCAACACAAGCAATCATCATCAGGTGTGAAAACCACAGCAAGAAAATTTGAAAAAAGTGGCGGGATTTTTTTAAAGACATTTTTTGAAATAAGTGGAGCTTTTTTTTTACCGCCACTTTTTAAAAAAAATCTTGCTGTCGTTTTCACACCTGAAAATGATTGATTGTGTTGCAATCGAAACGTCGTGAGAATTCTAATGTTTTATTTTTATTAGTTTATTATTTCCCTTCTTCGTGACTTTACCGAAAGAACCAAGAATATGAATCCCTGCAGTCACGAAGGCTTTAAATCTTAAAAAACCCCAACATTCGTCAATGATGACCGATTCCATTCATAAAGTGCGCTCTTGCCGCCGTGTGCGCTTAGTACTGCTCAGTATTAAAAACACGCGTTGACTGCTCTATACAGGGTGGGATAGAGATCTCTACTCAACCCTGCAGGGTCACCCCTCTCATAGTGAAGGCGTTCACACTTGAGCTGCAGTTGCCCTGTGCCAGTAGTTGCATCATTAACTGTGCGAAATCCTTTTCAAACCATTACTATAAAAATGCAGAATTTGCCATTAAGTTACTTTTCTTGGATTTAGCAGAATTCCACAATAGCTCTCTCAATAGCTGTAGCGTTTGAGTTACGATCTTTCACATGTTTGCGTTGTTAAATCTAATGACTCATTAAACGATAATTAAATGACCACTTAGTGTAGGACAATCATTGAATGTTGAACTAAACTTTGTAGTTTCATTTAATGCTGAGGGTATTGACAAGAAAAGTAGTGGGTGTGTGGGGTTTAAATTGTCAACTGGTGCCCGCACTGCATCGTGTGGCGGGTTTCTGACAGCAGCAGCATTGCCACGAAGCTCTCATTGGCGCTTGGTGAATATCCGTTGGGGGATTCCTTTTCGTTTTTTGTTCATTGAATGATCACCCTCCCTGCACCTGGCCACCCATTTGTGTGTGTGAGCCTTCAGGTGTCACGGCAGAGCTATTGCAGAGGGATGCTGCGATTGTACTGCCGTGGGCTAAGCATCGACGGCGGCCCTCTGTCAATCCACAGCGGAGGTAAGAGCCCCCCACTCTGTGTCAGTAAATGGGGGGGGGGTGTTTGGTCATACTTCACCACGCTGGTCAGTGCGAGTTAGTGTGAAGGTGAGGCAGCCCAAAGATCTGTTCAGATGTCACTCAGCACCGACGTTAGCTGTGGCCGGGAATCTAACTTTGATGGCAGCTAACGGCCGGGCCACCGCTTCACGGGTGAACGGGTTGATTAGATGAGACGATGGCGTTGCGTTTCATAGCAGTGGCTACTCCTCCACCTGGCTGGGCGATTGAGAAACCACACCCACAGCAGTGTCCCAGTGTACCGGCACCCCCCCAGTGCTGGAGTCAACATTCTCTGGGCCCCATTTTTCTTCAAACGCCGCTCTGGATTTGGGCCGGGCAAGAAGCGCGTCGCCACCGAACACGTTACGGTCAAATGTTGTAAGCGGCAGGTTTATCTAATTCATATTTGACGACTTCCTCTTCCAAGACGTCCTGCCCCGTGTGGAGGAGTAGGCCAGTTACCCTCACAGGGGCTCTCTGGAGCTCCCGCTCGTGGAGGCCCCATTTGCCGGCAGTGGCGTGAACAACCGCAGGGGCTCTACCTTTACCTTTTATCCACTTTTCATATTCAACATTTAATTAGGTCAGCAACGTGGTCTTGACCTCTTACCCACAAACATTTCTGACAAGTACAGCAAGTGCACGTGTACACAAGTGTACTCCTGTGCTAGTTGCACTACACTTCTGCTTTTTGTGTTTAGTTTGTTGTCGTTCCCCCATACCTCAGATTAGCACGGTTGGCTGTATGCGGTGCTAAAGAAGTTCAACATACACACACACGCATCCACACACACAAACACGTACACATCCATCAACACACAGAGATACAAAGACAAAGACTCCCCATATAGACAAACAGTCTGTTGGGGCAAGTGCTGTTAGTGAGCACACGCACATACATACACACATAAACACATACACACACACATAAACAAACACATACACACACATCCACACCCATACACACACATACACCCACACACAAAGACACATACACACTGCGATGGCAAAGTAAAAAATGGAAGCGAGACCAGTGTTTGTCACGACAAGTATATATTGATGTCAAGTGCAAATACAAAACGAGGTCGACAAAATCTCTGGAAAACATTAATCTCGCTTTCCCTTCCCACACTTTGAGCTGCTTTTGTACAAACTATAAAAACCCCGAGGAGACCGAAGTGTCACCGATCTACATTCACGAGTTCAGAAACCGCTGTTTCTTGAGTCATCATGGTCCATGGAAATAAAGTGCTTGACAAAGTTAATCATTTATCCGTACATTTCACGTGTTAACGTTTTGGTGCTACGGTTTAGCGTGTCCATTGAAATGTGCACTCCCCGTACATTAAAAAACAAAGTAAGAGATATGTCTTCTTTGAGTCTTTCGGTAAAGCCACCTAGATAGAAACAATTATAAAAATAATAACAATATCACGTTTCGATCGCAACACAAGCAATCGTCTTGAGGTGAAAAAAGAGGGGGAAATCTGCCGAGGCAGGCTGTATATAAAGGTTTAGAGATATTGTTATTATTTTGATTATTTTTTCTATCTATGTGGCTTTACCGAAAGACCCAAAGAATATGAATTACTGCAGTTACGAAAGCTTTAAGTCAAGATTTAACAGATATGTAGTTAAAATAATGCCGACGTATTCACAGTTCAATAAATAAATACTTTGCAACAGCGGTGACTTTTTAAATCCCCGACACAACGCAAAATAAAGTCCCGCATGTTAAATAAACAGTAACAAGAACCGTAGGGAATACCTTGCACGACCTCACTGAGACCGCACTCCGGCCTCGCGTTGCAGAGGACACAACCTCTGTCTTCATTTGTTATGGGACAGTTCATTTTGCGGTCACCATCACAATAACGTTCCTGGTGCCAACTCTCTTGACGATTGACCTCGTAATAAACAGAAACTCCAAGCCGTAATGGGTTCGTGTCGGCTGCATGGATCTTGGCTCTTGTTTCCCAGAATGCTGGCATGATTTTAAGCTCTTTCATGCTGGGTTTTTCAAGTCGTGGTGGATTGTGAGTTTAGAGTTGCTTTAAATGTTTCCCATGTCAGCATTGGACAGGTGTGCCATAAGGCCCTGACGTAATAATTGCAGCTCTTTATTGTTTAGAGAATGTGGTCGTCGAGTGAGAATGTAGAGTCCAAGGTGATTCCAATGATGTTCAAGTGATTTCAGGCGCTGATGGTGGAGCTGGCGATGAGTACATTTTGGGGCGCCGGCGACGCCATGGTGAGCCGCTTCCTGGTGCCTTCCTAAAATGTCTCTCAGAATTAGATTGAATTTGAGAGGAAGCAAAGGGTTAGCCACTTGATCGTGTGGAATTCAGGCACCAACCACTATCGGTGGGGCGAGTGCCAGTTGTTACACCGGTGGTGGCTGCTGTGAGACCAGAGTGGCGGTGGCTGCTGTTGGACTGGCGGTGGAAGTGGCTGCTGTGGGACAGGCGGTGGCGGCAGCTGCTGTGGTACTGACTGCGGCTTCTCCCAGACAGGCGGTGGTGGCTGTTGTAGATTTGGCAACAGCAGTGGTTTCTGCTGGACCGGCAACAACTGCTATGAGATTGGGGGGTGGTGGCGGCTGTTGTTAGAATGGCAGCGGCTGCTAGGAGACGGCTTCTTCAAAACAAGCTGTAGTGGTGGTATTGGCTGCTGCGGAACTGGCAGTGGCGATGGTTGCTGTAGGACTGGCAGTGGCTGCTTGGAGATCGGGGTGGTGGTGGTGGTGGATGCTCTGGGACTAGCGGCGGCGGCCGCGGCTGTTGCGTGCCTGGCGTTGCCGGTAGTAGCTGCTGCTGCCGCTGTTTCTGCCGTCGCCCTTGCAGTTGCTCCGGCAGTTGTTCCCGTTGGGGTGGTTCGCCATCTTGAGTTTCTGCAGATTAACAAGATGAGGGCGCTCAAGTCCAAACCGCTCGACATTGAGTGAATGAAACAAAACTGGTCTAAAGTAGACACAAGAACATTGCTGTACTTCACCATTCCTGTAATGTAAAATTATGCACTGCCAGGGTGTACATTCTCCCCGGGCAGTTCCACGCACGCGGGGTAACGTTTCAAAACCAGCATTTACCTTGCGCGCCGGTGAAGAGAGCTGCTGTTCAGTGACGAGGTCCTGGGTCTCCATCGCCAAGTGGGAACGTTTGATGCACAACCTAGACGTCGCCTTGACGTGCTCTAGCGGGCGGTAGCTGTCCGCTGGTGGCGTATTCAGTTCTGGCGACCTGAATGTCCGCACCACACATCACAAACTGCGGTTAACACCACCGCTCGCTCCACCGCTGAGCTGTCTGGCCGGACACCCATGGAGCCGCTAAGCTCCAAATTAGTCGGAACAACTCAACTGCCTAGAAAGCAGACACTGCTGCTGATGTTCGCGCAAGACAATATTTGTGCAGTGAGCTGGTCTGGGGGACGGGTGTAAGTGGAGGTCAAAGTGGATGGGAGAGAAGGGCGACTTGCCGAATATAGAAGAGCATGTAGGCCTGCTCACTCATCGCAGCCTTGGTGTCGACGAGCCGCACGATGGAGTCGTTCATACAGCACCATTTTCCATCGCTGATCTGTGCACAGTTAATACACAGCTACACTTGGTTACAATGTTTACAAAACCGCACCCAGTATTCTCCGTTCATGTAATAACAACACACGATACCCTCTAGGCAACAAGTTCCTCAAGAGCATCACCCCAACGTCAGAGCTGCAGAGCGTGCTACGGTTGCTATGATGGTTTTGAATTTACGGTACGGTCTGCCTGAACATATCACTGCATCAATAACCTTGGACCAATTTAATCAAAATCTAAATTTTTATTTAGACTGGAAGAATCTGATGAGCCACGAAGCTCTTTTTCACAAATGTCCAGTAGGGGCGGGTCAGAAAGTTACAACAAACAATACATAAACCGATAGGAGTTAAAAGTGTAGGAAAGCTAAGCAAGTCACTAAATACAAATAAATAAACTAAATACTGTAAGTAGAAATTGCATAAATACATCAAAACGCAAGAACAGTTGCAGGACTGTTTTTATTATTTAATTTTTATAATTTTTCTACCTACGTGACTTTACCAGTAGCTGCTGTGGTGCTGATGGCAGCTTCTCCAAGACAAGCGGTGGCTGCTGTGGGACTGGCGATGGCTGCTGCGGAACTGGCGGTGGTGGTGGTTGCTGTAGGACTGGCACTGGCTGCTTGGAGATCGGGGTGGTGGTGGTGGTGGCGGATGCTCTGGGACTAGCGGCGGCGGCCGCGGCTGTTGCGTGCCTGGCGTTGCCGGTAGCAGCTGCTGCTGCCGCTGTTTTTGCCGTCGCCCTTGCAGTTGCTCCGGCAGTTGTTCCCGTTGGGGTGGCTCGCCATCTTGAGTTTCTGGAGATAAACAAGATGAGGGCGCTCAAGTCCAAACCGCTCGACATTGAGTGAATGAAACAAAACTGGTCTAAAGTAGACACAAGAACATTGCTGTACTTCACCATTCCTGTAATGTAAAATTATGCACTGCCAGGGTGTACATTCTCCCTGGGCAGTTCCACGCACGCGGGGTAACGTTTCAAAACCAGCATTTACCTTGCGCGCCGGTGAAGAGAGCTGCTGTTCAGTGACGAGGTCCTGGGTCTCCATCGCCAAGTGGGAACGTTTGATGCACAACCTAGACGTCGCCTTGACGTGCTCTAGCGGGCGGTAGCTGTCCGCTGGTGGCGTATTCAGTTCTGGCGACCTGAATGTCCGCACCACACATCACAAACTGCGGTTAACACCACCGCTCGCTCCACCGCTGAGCTGTCTGGCCGGACACCCATGGAGCCGCTAAGCTCCAAATTAGTCGGAACAACTCAACTGCCTAGAAAGCAGACACTGCTGCTGATGTTCGCGCAAGACAATATTTGTGCAGTGAGCTGGTCTGGGGGACGGGTGTAAGTGGAGGTCAAAGTGGATGGGAGAGAAGGGCGACTTGCCGAATATAGAAGAGCATGTAGGCCTGCTCACTCATCGCAGCCTTGGTGTCGACGAGCCGCACGATGGAGTCGTTCATACGGCACCATTTTCCATCGCTGATCTGTGCACAGTTAATACACAGCTACACTTGGTTACAATGTTTACAAAACCGCACCCAGTATTCTCCGTTCATGTAATAACAACACACGATACCCTCTAGGCAACAAGTTCCTCAAGAGCATCACCCCAACGTCAGAGCTGCAGAGCGTGCTACGGTTGCTATGATGGTTTTGAATTTACGGTACGGTCTGCCTGAACATATCACTGCATCAATAACCTTGGACCAATTTAATCGAAATCTAAATTTTTATTTAGACTGGAAGAATCTGATGAGCTACGAAGTTCTTTTTCACAAACGTCCAGTAGGGGCGGGTCAGAAAGTTACAACAAACAATACATAAACCGATAGGAGTTAAAAGTGTAGGAAAGCTAAGCAAGTCACTAAATACAAATAAATAAACTAAATACTGTAAGTAGAAATTGCATAAATACATCAAAACGCAAGAACAGTTGCAGGACTGTTTTTATTATTATTTATTTTTTATAAATTTTCTATCTACGTGAATTTACCAGTAGCTGCTGTGGTGCTGATGGCAGCTTCTCCAAGACAAGCGGTGGCTGCTGTGGGACTGGCGATGGCTGCTGCGGAACTGGCGGTGGCGGTGGTTGCTGTAGGACTGGCACTGGCTGCTTGGAGATCGGGGTGGTGGTGGTGGTGGCGGATGCTCTGGGACTAGCGGCGGCGGCCGCGGCTGTTGCGTGCCTGGCGTTGCCGGTAGCAGCTGCTGCTGCCGCTGTTTTTGCCGTCGCCCTTGCAGTTGCTCCCGTTGGGGTGGTTCGCCATCTTGAGTTTCTGGAGATAAACAAGATGAGGGCGCTCAAGTCCAAACCGCTCGACATTGAGTGAATGAAACAAAACTGGTCTAAAGTAGACACAAGAACATTGCTGTACTTCACCATTCCTGTAATGTAAAATTATGCACTGCCAGGGTGTACATTCTCCCCGGGCAGTTCCACGCACGCGGGGTAACGTTTCAAAACCATCCTTTACCTTGCGCGCCGGTGAAGAGAGCTGCTGTTCAGTGACGAGGTCCTGGGTCTCCATCGACGAGTGGGAACGTTTCATGCACAACTTAGACGTCGCCTTGACGTGCTCCAGCGGGCGGTAGCTGTCCGCTGGTGGCGCATTCAATTCTGGGGACCTGAATGCCCGCACCACACATCGCAAACTGCGGTTAACACCACCGCTCGCTCCACCGCTTAGCTGTCTGGCCGGACACTCATCGAGCCGCTAAGCTCCAAATTAGCCGGAACAACTCAACTGCCTAGAAAGGAGACACTGCTGCTGATGCCCGCGTAAGACAATATCTGTGCAGTGAGCTTGTCTGGGGGACGGTTGTAAGTGGAGGTCAAAGTGGAGGGGAGAGAAGGCGACTTACCGAATATAGAAGAGCATGTAGGCCTGCTCACTCATCGCAGCCTTGGTGTCGACGAGCCGCATGATGGAGTCGTTCATACGGCACCATTTTCCATCGCTGATCTGTGCACAGTTAAAACAAAGCTACACTTGATTACAATGTTTACAAAACCAAAGAATATAAATTACTGCAGTCACGAAAGTTTTAAGTAAAAATGTAGTTGCAAGACTGTTTTATTTATTCCTCCCTATTTGACATTTGTAACATTATGGGCGCATTGCAGTTGTGCGTTGTTATTGTTTGATGGTAACAAATGGAATTACCTTATTGTAGCAATAATAATGGCCGCTGTTTGAGTCGGCTCCCTTGTGCACCAGCACCGAGTACAGGGAGTAGATCGCGGGCTCTCCCTGAGACGTTGAGGTGAAGGGTTGCATGTCCAGGTGCTCCGGGTAGGTGATGTTCTACAGGCAGCGCACAGGAGGGGGAGGCAGCGCGGCAGAGACGAACGTTAGGAGAGGAAACGGAAGGGGTTGTGGGGTGGGCAGCAGAGATGGGCACCATCTCAGTTACACGTCAAAGTGATGACGTGATGTCTCGCTAATTTGAGCGTTCAAGACGGTGCTCATCTCCTGTTTATAGCCCTGAGCAAGTGGTGGAAATTCTACATTCATATGACGGGGGTGAGTCTATCTGTTGGACCTATTTCAGCATGGAGAGGCATTTTCTCCAGCGGTGAACTGACAAAGGGCTGTCATTAAATAAATGAATGAGAACGATGTGGAGGGGCAGAATCGTTACCTGGTTGATCTTGACGCCGTAGAGGTTGTACCGCTTGATGGAGACTGTGAGGACGTTGGGCAGGCGGTGGAGAGCCATCGTCTTTGTCGCTTTCCCCTTGTGACAGCACCTGCACGACCACAACAACGCCAGACATTGCACGCGTTCCCCAACCGATGAGGGCAACTTTTGAACGACATTGCTTCTCATTTTTTCTTTACTATTATTTTAGTAATTTTTATTATTATTTTTTAAAATACTTTTTAGTAAAACTAATATTATGTTCTAAAATATTTATCATAATTAATATTCTTCTGTTTATATTATCATGAGATATATATTTAATCTGCAGACTTTTGAAGCGACAAATGTTTGCAAGGTGTCGAAACACGACGGCCCGCTCACCTTGCACAGGTGTATTCATCCAGAATCTCCTCGTTGAAAAACTCCCCAAACGCCTCCACCAGATGCGATGAGTTCTGTTACCCAACAGAGTGAAAGGCAAATTAAGACTCTTAAGAAGCATTCCATAAACATTGTATCGTGACGGAAACTCCGAAAACCCGCATCTTGTATTAAATCGTACGACCGCAATAAACGAGGTGACGCACGCTACTGGCAGTGTGTTTGGATGTTAAGTGGCTGATCGATGTGTCTGCGTGATGTATTTTAGGCACAGAAGGGGGCACAGGTGGTACATCAGCCAGTCATCTCATTCAGTCAATCCATGGCACCTGGGTCTGTCCCGTGACCTGCCAGCAGGCGTTCGACACTTCACGTGGCCTTAAAGTGCACTCAGCCTAGCACAAGTGCCATGGTGACATCACCGCCATTTAGTGGCGAATGGCGGTTGTTGTTGATGTGTGCATGTTGAACCTCCTTTGCACCGTATGTACATGTATAACTGTTAAGAAATGTTTTTTTCATTGCTTACATTAATATAGAGTGCGATGTCCAGGCATGTGTCGTAGGTGTTGGAGTCATTGCAGCACTGCATGCACTCCACTGCAAAGCAAACACACATTAGGGAGGGACGTCACATGTGTCTTAGTCAAACTAAATGCACGCTCCCCACTGACATAAGTAATTGCTACTTTTCACCAACTGGTAAAAGGTTATTCCGTGTAGCACGTGTGTGAGTGTAAATGCTGCAACGCGGGCAGGTCTACACTGTGATGGTGCACTTACTGTTCTCGGTTAACAAGTTTCTAGAGGAGTGCGCAAAACTTACCACGTGAACGAAGGTAACCCCCGAAGATCTGGTAAATGAGGGTGGTAGCCTCCGTGTATCTGTCCAGCCTGCCAGTCACAGAGAACGACACCACACGGTGGTTACAGCAGCAGTAGCACCTTTACCGGATGCACACGCATGTGTGAAAGTTACACCATTGCCCGAGCTGTTGATTCACTCTTTCCCTTCAGCACTGCAACGCGTGCTCTGTAGCAACGAAACGTGGTCGCGTCTGCACAAGGCAGCCACCTTCACGGCACAGCCAGAGCTGGGGGCAAGCTGGCAGCCATCACGCGGTGCTGTTGCCCGGCAGTTTTGTTGTGCTCGGCGTGCCACGTGCTACCCGTCAACACGAGGAATGATGTGAAGGGGCCACCGACCTCGAGACATTTATCCCCCGGTATTTATCGGCAACGTGAAATGCGCAAACAAAAGATGGCCCACGTCAGGGCCAAGGTCAAAGAACCGTGGTGCCAGCAGGGCCGGTCCTCTGCATCTCCCAGGTTTTCACACAAAAGTGTGAGTAGCTTTTCACAGACGTTGAAGTACAATCGTGCAGAAAACCGAGAGGAAGCCGTGAGGTACCGAACTGCAGAACGACTGCCGCATGTTGACTGGCGCGCAGTACTCACTCGCTGTGGCCATAGAGGCATGAGGCTTGCATGGCATCTACCACGTATCGCAGAAACTCGTGGGCATCTTCCTGTCTCCCAATGCGCAGGTGTTTGGCGATGCCTGCAGAGAAATGGACATAGGGACAAAGTGACAGGTACAGGATCTGATGACATCTTTCAAGAGCTCCCCAACAGTCGTTTCAAAAGGAGCGGTGCAAAGGATTTGGAACACAGACGGCGAAAGATCGCGGCGATAACTTAGTATTGGGACTCACGCGTGATGTTGTTAGTGATGACGCTGGGTGTCAGAACTGTCTGCGAGTTGTTGAATGTGCTGACGACGTGACGCTCCATGACGCACATCAGGCAAAAGTCGCTCCGTTGGCCTGCGAACGAGGGCACAGGTGGCACAATCCGTCAGCGCACGCCACTCGCACTCAGCCCAGTTGGGGAGTAACAACAAACGCGATGAAACCTGGCACCAGCAACAATCGCAATTAATATTGCGTCTAAGTACCAATTGCATCACAAGATGCTTTATAAGCCCAAGTTGAATCTGTGCAGCCTATTAAACACATGTTCGCCACGTGTGCACGTGTTTATCAAAAACACAATACTGATTTATACTGGAGGAATCCGATGAGCTATGGAGCTCTTTTTTTGCAGATGTCCAATAATGGTACGGGGTGAGAAGGTTACAACAACAAAAATACAAAAACACGATAGGAGTGCAAAATATAGGAAAGGCAAACAAACCACTTAAAAACATACACAAATTAAACTATGTTTTTATTTTACCAGGTAAAGCCGACTGAGCTATTAGCTTCTTCAAAATTATCTGACCACGAATGATAGCTCAACGAAGTAGCTTATCAAGTGTGAAATTCATATCAGCCAAAATAACCGTGATAATAACGTAGCCGATGGGTAAACGAGAGTGCCAGGGGGGAAGGTACTTACAGGTGCTGCAGTGCTCTTGCAGCAGCAGGTAGTTGGCGAGCGGCGGCGTGTAGGCGAGGCACTGCAGCGTGGCGTTGAGGAAGCAGGTGTTCCCCAGGTTGCGCAGGCCGGCACCCTTGCCCACGTCGCTCTCCCACCTGAGGTTCAGGTGCTCCGGCGCAAACAGCGAGAGCCGTGCCGCCGGAATGCCGTCGTCGTCCTCTGCACAAAGGGTAGGGTGGTGGCGAAAGCTGGCGTCATCGCAGAGCGCTGCACTGCCGATGGGGCTGGCGTGGATATCCAGTGGCCCCAGCCAGCACCCGTGCTGCTACTCTTAACCAGAAATATTTTTATCCACATTTACGCGTCAGGCTAAAGTTCGCGAAAAATGTGATGCGCCTGTCACGTTGACTGATAGGTGTTTTGAGCTCCTCGTGTTACTCTTGAATGGCAAAAGTTGTGGTTGCAAAGCGGCCTTGCTTTGGTGGCTACCACCCTAACAAGATGCCACGAGGTTGTGTAATCGCACGCTCACCTTGGGGTGCAGGCAGCACAGACACGCTGATGTTTTGGCGTTTTGTGACTGGCACCGGGGAGGGTTCCAGCCGGCCATGGGGAAGACAGCTGGGATCTGTGCCGAGCCTCTCGTCGGCCGCCGCCAGCACCTCGTTGGACGAGGTGGGGGCCAAGACCGTGAGGTCGTTGCCGGACGAGGTGCCCTCTGCTCCGCACGCCACAGTCGTGGTTGGGTCCTGCCACAGCAACGCAGTCAACACATCCACAATTACTCCTCCCATCCGGACTGGGATCCCAACACACGTGGGACTGTTTTATCACCAAAAGAAATCCAATTTTAGTCCATGAACCGATGGGCAATCTGCATCAAATGTCTCAGAAATATATACATACACAATCTATTTTTAAAGGAACCCCAAACTCACTTATGAAGAAGGGGCCATTGACTAAAGACGAACGAGTTCAGTTCGTTGTTATGTATGCTAAAGAAGGCAATAGAAGAAGTCAGTAAAACAAGGTCCTAAATATATTTCAAAATGGTAATGGGAGTAAGTTTTAACATTTGTTAAAATTAAACGAAATATCTCTCCGTTATCTGTTAAGATAAATATAATAATTGCGTGTCCTGACTTGTGGGCCACCCTCTGTAGGCCACGCTATCAAAGGGACCAACAACTGTTGATGTGCTCTGCAGATGGGCCATGGCCTGAAACGGTGCCTGTTATATATTTAATCATGCATTCTATATTTATTTCACTTTATTATACACGGTGGCCCAAATGTTAGGACAGAGGGATATTTCCTGTATCGTGCAACTGACATTACAACGTTTTAATTTTGTATTCTTGAAGTAAAAAGTGTATCTATTATCATTATTACTATCTATAACAAAATAATCCTGTTATTTGTTCAAATGAACATAATAACTCCATGTGTCCTAACTTGTCGGCCAGCCTCTATAGGCGACGTTATGAAAGGGAAAACAGCTATTAATGTGCTCTACAAAATGGCAATTGCCTGAAACGTCGCCTATCATTATTCTGTAAGAATCCCCCCCCCCCCCCCGTGCATTCCCAGCGTTGTGATTGGCTGAGTGGCGCCAGCGGGCCCCGCCCCGCCCGCCACCCAGGGCTCCTCCCCCTCACCGGAGGCTCCGCCCTCAGACGCGGCCCCGCCGCCGCCTGCGCGACTCCCGTCAGCTCCGGCACGGCGACCCGCGCCGTGCCTCGGGCTTCATCCGGGGAGGGGGTCCCGGGCACAGCCCCGCGGGATCCCTCGCGGGGGTCGCCAACTGCAAGAAGGAGAAGCACAGCGATCACATTTCGTACTTCGGACAAACACACGGCTCTACATTTCCCACGAAAGTTTAACATGGCACTGTGTTCAGTAGCCCCAGCCAGCAGCACCCGTGCTGCTACTCTTAACCAGAAAGATGTTGCTCCACATTTAAGTTTAAATCTCAAGGTAGCGAAAAATGTGATGCGCCTGTCACGTTGACTGATAGGTGTTTTGAGCTCCTCGTGTTACTCGTGAACGGCAACAGCAGTGGCTCAAAAGCGGCCCTTCTGTTGGTGGCCGCCACCCTAACGAGAGGTCACGAGGTCGCGTGGTCGCACGCTCACCTTGGGGTGCAGGCAGCACAGACACGCTGATGTTTTCTCGTGCTGTGGCTGGCACCGGGGAGGGTTCCGGCAGGCTATGGGGAAGGCAGCTGGGTTGGGAGCAGAGCCTCTCGTCGGCCGCCGCCAGCACCTCGTTGGACGAGGTGGGGGCCAAGACCGTGAGGTCGTTGCCGGACGAGGTGCCCTCTGCTCCACACGCCGCAGTCGTGGTTGGGTCCTGCCACACAACGTAGTCAACACATCGACAATTGCTCCTCCCATCTTGACTTGGATCCCAACACACGTGGGACTATTTTATCACCAAAAGAAATACTATTTTAGTCCACGACCCGATGGGCAACCTGCATCAAATGTCTCAAATATATAAACATAATCTATTTTTAAAGGAACCCCAAACTCACTTTAACTCGCCAAATAGTCTATGAAGAAAAGGCCATTGACTAAAGACGAACGAGTTCAGTTCGTCGTTACGTATGCAAAAGAAGGCAGCTGTAAACTTTTTAAAGATATTAACTTAATTTCAAAAGAGAATTCGTGCATTAATCTTGAACTAAATAACAATCTGTTATTTGTTAACACAATTATAACCCGATGTGTCCTGATTTTTGGGCCAGCCTCTTATTAGCGACGTCATGAAGGACTAACTGTGACGTGCTCTGAAGCAGGGTCAGTGCCTGAAACGTCACCTGTTATATATTTAATCATACAGTATACATTAATTACACATTATTATACAGGTTGGCCCAAAAGTTAAGACACGGAGTTATTTAATTTATCTTGGCACTTACATTACAACGTTTTCATTATTTATTTTAAAAGTTAACTTTATTCTCAAAGTTTTGGTGATATGTACCTAACGCCTGACACTCTGCATGCTGCGTGTAACACTGACTAGGCTAGGTGGAGTTCCATGCAATTCTCAAGATTCTTTTTTGTTTTTCTTCGAAGGCTTAGATTAAAATTGTGACTAATCATTCGTTTGTTGTGAGAAGAAAAATCAATGTTCTCCCAAAATATCCCCTGTGTTTGTACTTTATCTTTACGTTTTGACACCAATATTACTGAATAATAAATAAACTATTCAGTTCAGGCTTAGATTAAAATTGTGACTAATCATTCGTTTGTTGTGAGAAGAAAAATCAATGTTCTCCCAAAATATCCCCTGTGTTTGTACTTTATCTTTACGTTTTGACACCAATATTACTGAATAATAAATAAACTATTCAGTTAATTTGTGCGTGATAATAGTTTTTTTTTACTTTGAATAAAAATTTAAATAAAGGAGCAAAATCTGCTTTGAATTTGAACTCAGTGCAGTTTCACTTTGATGACTTTTTCTCGCACTTACGGTGAACATTTGTTAAAATGAGTGAACACCGACCTTTCCCCTTGCGATTAATAATGAATATTCACTTTTTTAAAATTCACATCCATTCAGAATCCAGTAAGTTATTGTAACTGAACAGGGGCGTCCACCCGTCCATGAAGGCGAACGAGGCGGCCGCCTGGGGCCCCAAGTTAAGTGAGGCGCCAAAAATTCGAGCAAAACACATCCCTGCAGAGGGAGCTGGTAGTAACGTTGGGTTGCTCGGTTAATGGCCAGGGTCAACGGCGGCGTGGTGTATTTCGCAAATATGCCCGACTGTGAGGGCAGGCACAAGCTGGCGTAAGTAGGTTAAACGTTGATACAGGTTGGAACAACAGGTTCCACACTGCCCACCAGGGATTATTTGTCTGTCGTGCATCAAAATGCAGCCCGCCCATGCACCCCCCCCACCGACCGCCGAGCAAGGCCACGATTGGTTGAGGATGTCGGGGAGGGTGGGGGGAAGGGTAAACACGCCCAATCATCCAACTTCCCCCCCCCCCGAACGCCGCGCTGAGAGTGTGAGAGTGTGTGTGTGTGAGTCTGAGAGTGTGAGAGTGTGTGTGTGAGTCTGAAAGTGTGAAAGTGAGTGTATGTGTGTGTGAGTCTGAGAGTGTGAAAGTAAGTGTGTGTTTGAGTCTTGAGAGTGTGAGAGTGAGTGTGTGTGTGTTAGTCTGATGTGAGAGTGAGTGTATGTGTGTGTGAGTCTGAGAGTGTGAGAGTGAGTCTGAGAGTGTAAGGGTGAGTGTGTGTGTGTGAGTCTGAGAGTGTGAGAGTCTGAGAGTGTGATATGTCAGTGTCTGTGTGCGTCTGAGCGTGAGTGTATGTGTGTGTGAGTCTGAGACTGTGAGAGTGAGTGTGTGTGAGTCTGAGAGTGTGAGAGTGTGTGTGTGAGTCTGAGAGTGAGTGTGTGTGAGTCTGAGAGTGTGAGAGTGAGTGTATGTGTGTGTGAGTCTTAGTTACCTAGAGTGTTATACAGGTAGGAACAACAGGTTCCACACTGCCCACCAGGGATTATTTGTCTGTCTGTCGTGCATATCCGGAATTCTGCCCACCCATGCACCTCCCCTAGGCCTCGGCAAGGTAAGGTAAAAGTTAAAAAGTAAAAACAACGAGCCTACCTTTACCCTACCTTTTACCTTACCACAATACCATCACTTTACCCTTACCTTTTACCCTTTAGCAGGTAAGGTAAAAAGCAACGAGCCTACCTTTTACCCTTACCCCATACAAATTACCCGATTACAGGGTAATTACTAGGGTACTACACATGAAAAAGGTTTATAACGGTAAATGCTAGATAGCGCGCTTTATTCATATAGAGTACTCTCGATGATTCCAATTTTACACGCTTGTCATTGTTGTCGTTGTCGTCGTTGTCATCGCTGTCGTATCCTCAAATCTTGTAACTCAATTTTAACCCACTTCCTAATGTGGTATCAACTGCACACTTGGTATACTTATGGCATACTGATGACAATACTATATTCTATCATAAAAAAATGTTTTACATGATTTTTTATATGTTTTGTTTCGGCTTGGGTCTAATTGTCCACGCTCAACTGACGTTGGCTGTAAATCACCACGGTCCCTTACGTTATGGCAAGCTTCGGGGCCACTTCCTGGAGTCTGGAGTCGTGGAGTTCTGTTATTACTCGTACATTTAATGAAAGCGTGTTTAAAAAAATATTTTTAATATTACTTATTAAATGGAGGCCATGGACTGCGCCACTGAGCTTTTAGCGGTAAACAAGGTACCGTATTTACCGGGTAATACTTCGCGCTACCTTTACCCTACCGGGTAATTCTTCCGAGCTACCTTTACCCTACCCTTGACCTTACCCCTTGGCATGTTGACACCTTTACCCTTTTACCCGGTAAAAAGGGTAAATTACCTTACCTTGCTGAGGCCTACTCCCCACGGAACACCGAGCTACGCCGCGATTGGTTGGCGATGTCGGGGAGGGTGGGGGGGAAGGGTAAACATGCCCACTCATCCAACTGCCCCCCCCCCCCCTGAACGGCGCGCTGTCCAACCAAGTTCCTACCTGCCCACTCCGAAGGAACGTGTTAAGGGCACCATGGGGTGAGCAGCCCCTCCCCACCCAGCCCCACCCCTCCCACCCCCCGCCCTCCCTACCCAGCCCCACCCTCCCCACCCAGCTCCTCCCTGCACGACAGACGGACAAAATAATCCCCTGTGGGCTGGTATAACCAGGAGGTTACTACCAGTAAAAATACAAATAAAATAACGACGATGTCATTATTTCAATTCCTGTGCGCATACAGCGGGAATATGAATTATAATTCACTTCTCAACATTCCTGAGAATGTATTGGTTGGACAGACGGGCGAACGGACAGACCGAATCATTATTCCTCTGTTTTAAAAAAATCCGCTTAAAACATTAAGTTATCATCATACCTAAAATTGGGGCAAAATGTTTCCCAGTTTACCAGAAACCTCAGCCTGGATCTGCCCTTGGGGTTTGTGGGTGGGGGCGCCCATTGGGTGGTTGGCCGAGGGCGTTGCCAGTTGCTGGCAGCAGCTGCTCTAGGGCCGCTCCTCTCACTGAGTGCAAATTAATTTTGGTAAAAGCGATTTTCTGCTCACGTTTTGAGCGAAAATTGGTGAACACATCGACGCGTCCTTCCGGGTTATAAACAGCTTTTTTTTAGTATTCACATCAATAGGGAATCCAGTAAGTCAATACTTTTTTTACCACAACAATTGCGCATTTGCAACAAACATAAGTCAAGAACCGCGTGTTTACATTGTTTCATTCACTCTCACAGGTGAGCAAAAAATAAAAGTTTGCAAAACTAATTTTCGATTGAAACTTTTCGTTTACTTTCTGCCCGACAGAAAGGAAACTCCAACAGCTATTAGAATGATGAAGGTGATTTACAATTTTTCATTCTTTATTTGCAGGTTTGTTATACATTACTCTCAGAGAAGAGAAAATTACATTCGGTACGTCACATTCCGTAATTTTGAGTTCAGTCAGATGAATCCAGAAGAGTCGCAGACGAAAGAAGACGTCGATTAAACGGAGGAAGACGGCAGAGATGGCATCATCGACAAAGTCACAACACAGTGGATCGTTTACGACGTGAAAATACCCGTCACGTGACGGGCAATTACGCGATGCTCCTCACCAGAACTAAAGCGGGAAGTTATTTTTCCCCAATTACATTCCTTAAATAATGATCAAATAGAGCAAGTCAAGATCTATAAGTATCTTGGGTTCATCCTTGATTCAAAACTGAATTTTGAAGATCACATTGATTATATTGGTAAAAAGACAAAAATAGGTTTTCTGTATCGACACAAGCACTGCTTCCCCCCTATGTTCTGTTTGGAATTGATAAAAGCTACCATACTGTCACTACTTGATTACTGTGACATCGTGTATAAATCAGCCCCAAGTACTGCACTGAAGAAGCTTGACTCAATGTATCACCCGGCCTTAAGATTTGCACTGAACTGCCCATATAGGACTCACCACTGTGATCTCTACATTGGGTCAAACTTAACATCTCTTAATGTTCGACGGCTTGTGCACCAGATCTTTTTTATTCATAATGTACTTACAAAAAAATCCGCAGATTATCTGCGGGATCTCCTCTCAGTTTCAAAGAACAAATTTGACCTAATATCTTCGCTCATTTACCAACTTCAGATTCCCTATTGCCGTACAAATACTGGAGGAAGGGCCTTTTCTATTGATGCCCCCAGGGTCTGGAATGCTATTGCCAATAAACTGCAACTTGAATCACTACCTATGATATCTTCACTCAAAACTGCTCTAGAGGAGATGTACACCCCTAGCTGCCACTGCTATTTAGTGGCCTAAAATAAAATGTTTCGCTCCGGATGATCGCTGCAAAGTATGACCTGTGGTTTGATTTAGTGTGCTGATCTTAAAGGTGCACTGAAAATTTTTGATACTCCGACTGATGCTCCTGCTGTTGTGGAGTGACTCATGCAGCCAGCTATGGCTGCAGGGTTTGGAAGTACATGTTGTTTGTCGTTTATTGTGAAAATTCAGTCACAGTTCCTATGATCACTGTTTCATTGCTTTTATGGCTTTGTTTTGGTAATTTCGAAACGTTTTTTGGTTTGACCTTGTTTGTTTGTTGTAGTACGGAATTAGACTGATGGCCTTAATCTAAGTTGTCTTGTGGTTGTTGTTGTTGTTTGACTTGCATCCCACTGGGATTTTTGCACACAGCGTTGGTGTACGGTGCTTTTTCTGCAATGTTTTGCCGTCTTTTCTTGGATTTTCTGTTTGAAAATAGTCACATAGTCACTTTAAGATGTTTTCTTGTTCATGTTTTTTTGTTTGTTGTGGTTGCACCCGATTCAAGAGCCGAATGGCTCACAGGGCTATACCTAATAAATGAACTTGAACTTGATGTTATTATTAATATCTATTTTTCTTCTTCATTTTCAGATGACATTGAAAAAATGGACAGGAAATTGACCAGAGACGAACGAGTTTGATTGTCATTCGTATGCAAAAGAAGGCAGCTGTGATTGCTCATTCGTGCATCGTGCATCAATGTAAACAGAAGTCAGTTTTAACATTTGTTAAAACAAACAAAATAATGCTTTGTTACCTGTTAAAATAAAAATGATGACACTATGTGGCATGACTTTTGGGCTACCCTCTTTAGGTGACGTTATGAAGGGCCAATTGTGATGTGCTTTGCAGAAAGGCCATTGCCTGAAACGTCGCTTTTTATATCTAACCACACATTATATATTTATTACGCATTATTATCGGAATCAGAATAGATATTTAGACTGGAGGAATCCGATGAGTTATAAAGCTCTTTCGTATAGGTGTCCAGTTGGGGCAGGTAAGAATGTTACAACAACGAACAATATCAACACATGATAGGAGTGCAAAATACAGGTTGGCCCAAAAGTTTCATTCATCGTGCCACTGAAATTTCGACGTTTTAATTATTTAGTCTAAAAGTTAACTTTTTTGTTTGTTATTATTATTGATACCATAACAAAACAATCCTCTGTGATTTGTTTAAATAAATCATTAAGATCTGTGTGTCCTAACTTGTGGGCCACCCTCTATCGGCGACGGTATGAAAGGGCAAACAACTGTGATGTGCTCTGCAGACGGACCATTGCCTGAAACGTCACCTATCATTATCCAATACCCACCCCAGTGTACTCCCAGCGTTGTGGTTGGTTTAGCGGCCCCGCCGCCGCCTGCGCGGCTCCCGTCAGCTCCGGCACGGCGACCCGCGCCGTGCCTCGGGCTTCATCCGGGGAGGGGGTCCCGGGCACAGCCCCGCGGGATCCCTCGGGGGTGTCGCCATCTGCAAGAAGGAGAAGAAGCACGGCGATCACATTTTGTACTTCTGGGTCTACATTTCCCATTATAGATAAAACATGGCCCCAGCCAGCACCCGTGGTGCCACCATTAACCAGAAAGATTTTGCTCCACATTGAAGTATGAAGATCAAATTCGAGAATAATGTGATGTGCCTGTCACGTTGTCTGATAGGTGTTTTAAGCTCTCCGTGTTACTCATGATGGGCAACAGCAGTGGCTCCAACGTGGCCCTTCTGTTGGTGGCTGCCACCCTAACGAGAGGTCACGAGGTCGCGTGGTCGCACACTCACCTTGGGGTGCAGGCAGCACAGACACGCTGATGTTCTCGCGTGCTGTGGCTGGCACCAGGGAGGGTTCAGGCCGGCCATGGGGAAGGCAGCTGGGTTGCATGTAGGGCCTCTCGTCGGCCGCCACCAGCACCTCGTTGGACGAGGTGGGGGCCAAGACCGTGAGGTCTTTACCGGACGAGGTGCCCTCTGCTCCAGCTGACAAAGTCATGGTTGGGCCCTGCCACAGCAACACAGTCAACACATCCGCAATTAATCCTCCCCTCCGGGCTGGCATCCCAACACACGTGGGAATGAATTATCTCCAAAATGTATCAAATGTAGTCCATGAACCGATAAGTGATCTGCATTAAATGTCTCAGAAATATATATATACGATTGATTTTTGGAGGAACCCCAAACTGACAAAATATTCAAAGAAAAGGCCATTGACTAAAGTAGAACGCGTTCAGTTCGTTGTTATACTGGTAGGAACTAAGTGAACCAGCCTACAATAGATTATATCGTCCGTCCGTCCGTCCGATGTCCGATTAGGTGTAGCAACATTGCCCCCTACTGAAAACACTTGGCAGGACCCTACAAAAACCTTTAGACTCAGTGACGCTTTCCTGGCTAAACAAGTGTAACATTCCCTTAGAATTCCCTGAGATAGCTTTTAATTAAAACATTTAAATTAAAAATTAACTCACAGCGGCCTAAAGCCTACAGCTAGGCCTAAAGCCTAGAACTAGGCCTTAAACTCTCCCTTAGTATCGTCCGATTAGGTGTAGCAACATCGCCCCCTACTGCTAACACTTGACAGGACCCTACAAAACCTTTACACTCAGTGAGGCTTTCCTGGCTAAACAAGTGTAATAATACTTTATGTTTATATTCTTTGGTTATTCGTTCCTAACAGCCAACCCCGCAGGGACCTGTTGTATGCAAAAAAGGTAGCTGTAATTTGAAAAAGGTGCTAAATGCATTTCAAAATGGTAATGGATATCAGTTTTAACATTTGTTAAAATTAAACTCAATGACCCTTTGTGATTTGTTAAGATAAATACAATAACTTTGCGTGTCCTGACTTTTGGGCCACCCTCTACAGGCCACGTTATGAAAGGGTCTAACAACTGTTGACGAGCTCTGCACAAGGACCATTGCCCGAAACGGCGACAATCATGATCATATTATAACAATTTCCAGCCACTCGTGCATTCCCAGCGTTGTGATTGGCTGAGTGGCGCCAACGGGCCCCGCCCCACCCGCCACCCGGGGATCCTCCCCCTCACCTGAGGCTCCGCCCTCAGACGCGGCCCCGCCGCCGCCTGCGCGGCTCCCGTCAGCTCCGGCACGGCGACCCGCGCCGTGCCTCGGGCTTCATCCGGGGAGGGGGTCCCGGGCACAGCCCCGCGGGATCCCTCGCGGGGGTCGCCAACTGCAAGAAGGAGAAGCACAGCGATCACATTTCACACTGCGGACAAACACACGGCTCTACATTTCCCACTGTAGACAGACATGGGCCTGTCGATCGCTTCTGAAGAACTAAATAGCCCAGTGGGCTTCACCTGGTTTAATAGAAAAGAGTGGAGCTCATTTCGTTTTCGGGATTAGCTTACTTTTCTCATACTTTTAACTTGTTATTGGTGTAATTTTCTGAACCCGTTTAAAAGCTTCATAGCTCATCGGATTTATCCACGATTTTTTGTGAGTGAAGGTTGGTAACTCATGGGGGGTCCGTTGCCCCCCCCCCCTCAACCGTCACCCCCCCCCCCCCTCAACCGTCACCCCCCCCCCCCCTCAACCGTCACTCACGGGGGGCTCCACGACCCCGTGAGCGACGGGGGTCAACGCGACCGCTTGAACCCCGACACGAATCACGGCCTACAACGACCACTTGGCCCAACCCCAAACCTCCACACGCAGAGCGATCTTTAGAAGTTGCTGCTGGTTGCTGGCCGCTCGACGTTTCGGGCCTTTTGAGTGACTATTTATCGCGAGATTGGTTATTTAAAGCGACCAATCACGCAATTAAACCGTACGGGTGGTGGTGCTGCTGCTGCGTCGGCAGTGGTGAACAGGTTGGACCAGAACACAACCACTCAGCACGATCCGTGTCGATAGCGACACTGCGGCCTCCATAGGTGCAGGTGGACGTGGGTCATGGCCCGACTTCAACAGCCCCATCTAATGTATCTGTTTCCCTTCCCAGCAGTGCTGTTGACGTGGTGTCGATTTATTTTCACGTCGTCTTCTGACCAAATATGGACGAATAAATACTTTAACGATCGTTTTACCTCAAAGGGACATTTGTGAATGTGTGTCTGTTCGAAATGTTTAACATACTTACCGACATGCAACAAACTTGAAATTTGGCATGTGGGTAAGTTCCAGACAGTACGCAATGGAAAAAATATGAAAATAGACTTTTGTATTTGGGGGGGGGGGGCACAATAATGGATACATTTTGCACGGCCAGTGAGCGGTGATGTCACGCAGTGTGCCTAGTGACGTCACGCAGTGTGCATACTGACGTCACGCACCCCCCCCCACCCTCCGTGTATTAATCGAAGATAATAATCCAAGTCCCGGGCGAAGCCGGGTAGTAAAGCTAGTACAATATTAATTCTAGATCTAGTACAATATAATTAAAGTCACGTAGGTATACATTTTAATAAATTAAATCACGACGTTTCGGGCGCAACACAAGTGTCCGTCATCAGGTGGGACAACCACAGCAAGAAACAATTGCTGAAGTCCGTGACTTTACCGAAAGAACCAAAGAGTGTGGATCCCTGCAGTCACGAAAATTTCAAATCTAGAATATAATTAAGCATTGAGCTTATTCTACTGTGCTGCCTGTCTCGTATGTGTCGTGCGTGTGAGCGTGTGCAGGGGAGAAATTGACATTTTTGGGGTAAAAATGTTGATAATTTCCCTTTAAAAGTCCGATGCTCACCTTGGGAAAGCTCTCGTGGCATTATCGGTCGATGGAATTCTCAGGTTGTTGAAAGTGTCGCCGCTGTTCACGTTCAAGAGTGCAGGGACGACGCAGAATCACACAAACACGTCTGGTCTTCTCGCCGTGCTGGAGTTCTGTGACCGTTACGGGCCTCACGTGACCGTCGTGTCCCTTGGCAACGACCACGATCATCAACATGGCGACATTCAAACTCGGCACGTGGTCCCTCGTCATCGTTACAACGTTGGAGACGCGAGAGGCACGTGGGGGGCACGGGGAGGGGAGGGGCCCGTGGGGAGCACGAGGGGGGGGGGGGGCTCGTGCCATCTCCCCTCCCCCCCCCCGTGAGTGACCAACCGTCACTCACGGGGGGTCCACTACCCCGTGAGTGACGGTGGTCAACGCGACCGCTTCACCCCGACACGAATCACGGCCTACAACGACCACTTGGCAGAACAAAACCACACGCACGCAGAGGGATCTTGAGCAGTGCTCTGAGTTGTTGGCCGCTCGGCGTTTTGGGCCTCTCCACTCAGCAGCTGCGACCCAAATCGACGTGGATCGGGGGCTCGGGGGACGCGTGGCGAGGGTGGAACGAGAGGCCTCGAGAATGAAGAAGAAGCGAGGGGGAGAGCGAGGCGAGCTTGGGGAGAGACTCTGAGCGGCAGAAGGCGAAGAAGACGTGGAGTGGGGAACACGCTCAGGGTGAGGACATCATCATCATCATCCACATGATCATCATCCACATCATCATCCACATAATCTTCGTCCACATCATCATCCACATCAACTTCATCCACATCATCATCACCATCCACATTATCATCTGCATGATCGACATCATCATCCACATCATGATGGTCCACATCATCAACATTATTTTCCACATCTTCATGTTCGTGGTTCTTACGGTAATGTCACGTAGATAAAAAAAAATAAGAAAAAAAATATGAATAAAAATGTAATTAAACATTTCATAATAAAATTATACATTGAAAATAATAGCGAAAAATCCAAAATAAAAATTTAAAATAGTAAAATAAAAAATGAATGGAAAATAATAAAAGCAAAAAACCCACGACGGTTCCATCGAAACACAAGTGGTCTTCATCGCTTGATGAAGACGGCTTGTGTTGCGATCGAAACGTCGTGGGTTTTTTGCTTTTATTATTTTAAATTAAATTACATTATATAAAATAAAAAAAATATTTTACTCTTTTTTTCCATTTTTATTGTGAGTGAGCGCCGACGGTTTAGGGGTAGGCCCTCATCCAGCAGTTGATTCATCCACGCGTGGCCGGCGTGACGAGGTTTGGTCACAGCCACACCCACACGGTGCGTGAGAGGCGTTCATCCAGCAGTGGATTGAACAAGCCGCATAGATGTCAATGTATGGGGTGCGTAATGCAGGTGTCCGTGTGTGCATCTGAGTGTGTGCGTTGGAGTTTGATTGACGTTTCTCTCACAGCTGATATTGCAACAATCTTCCTGATGAAAATTTGACCATGTGGTCATACGGGATTCGGATTATCCCGATCGTACGGTGTTGTCTGTACGATACCTGTTGAATCAAAGTAAAGTACAAAGTATTTGGCTGCTATAAATGTCCACACGATGATAAGCCACTTGGTTGAGCTATCATTTGTGATGGCCAAAGTCGCTTCCGATAAACGAGCTCCACAGCTCAGTGCGCCTTACCTGGCGGAATAAAAATAGTTGACTAAGTTGAGTGCGATGACGCAGCAACTGCAGGCGCAGCCCTGCAATTGCTTGCTCGCTCCACTGTTGACGGACCGGCCTCCACCTACAGCGAGCTCTCGAGAGTCTCTCCTCTAGAGGGATGTCTCTGTCCGGCTCTCCCACCACGGCCAGAGCGACTCGAAGAGGCGGGGGTGCCCACACGTTACCCCACCGCGCCTTGGCGCGCTGCTGGGTGGGCAGAGGTGGCCGGGGGCGGGAGGGAGAGTGAATACACGTGGCCCCATCGTCTCGACTGTCAGCGAGTACCTCTGATTATTATTCTTATTACTATTCTATCCGTGGTCAATAGTAGCTCTGTATCCTATAATGCTGCTTTCTATTGTGTGTAACGTGCAAGGTTTGCAGAAGTGTGTAACTCTGTGCAGTGTTCTCAAATGTGCATTCACGTGTTCATTGGAGAAACTTCGCCCCTTGTTAATGTGTCAGTGTTTATGTCTCCTGGAAGTGATATTTTGGATGTCATAGACGGTCCCTTTTATTTTAAACCAATGTTTACTTCAACGGCTTCAATATAATGTAATGATTATCATGATGATGATTAAAATATAAAAGTCTTCATACCCTTTCCGGCAATAACGTAGGAGGTGTTACAATGCGCAAACACCAAATAGACACCCCGACTGCAGGGCATCGAGTCTGCATTGACCACACGTCGCGCTTGTGGTCAAGCATCCAAAGCGACGTGCTCTGATGATGCACGCCTTGTCCCTGACACGACAATGGCCTCCAGCAGAGACGTCTTCCTACATGGCCTTGACCCACCCACCAGTTGTCAGGACAGAGAACAACGACACGAGGAGGCGAACGGCAGCACAGAGGCGATGCAAACACCAATCCGTGAATGTGCGGCTAATGCAGACTCGACGCCTTGCAATCGGTGAGTCCATTTGGTGTTTGGGCGTCTTGACACCTCCTGCGTTGTTGCCGAAAAAGGGTAAAACTCCTCTCTTCTGCCGACATCGCCATGTCGATACCGGCAACACAACTGGTCCCGTAGATGTGTAGCTCGTGATGTATGTAGTGTATGCGGAGAGACAGATATGAAAGAGACTACGCCACTTGATCTGTTTCTATTCGATAAGCTCCTACCACTGTGAGGCAGTCGAGGCGTTCACTTCTGTGGGGTGCCACGGTGGCGAGATGTTAACTTCCTCGCCTGGTATACAGGAGGTCGTGGGTTCGCTTCCGATTCTGACGCCTGCTGCTGTATATTTGGAGTTTACGGTGTCTTTCTCCCCGTGGTCGCGTGGATTTGTCTCCAGGTCCTCCGCGTTTTCCCTCTACATTTAACAAACACAAGTGATAAGCCACTTCGTTGAACTATCACTTGTGATAGCCAGGTCGCTGCTGAAAAAAAAATCTACATAGCTCAGTGGGGCCTTACCTGGTAATTTTAAATATTTTAGTTTAGTTTGTAATCTCAACCAGCACTGCTTCGCATTGAGCTGCATGCGACTGCACAGGCAGTGGTCTGTCTACAGACACAGGACTCACGAGGTGGCCTTGTAGTCACGTCAGCTCATTTTCCCTCGAGCAAGAGACGACGGTGGTTGACTGTACGGTCCACAGCTTGAGTTGCACTGTGGCTGGTCTTTAATGTACCTCTCTCTCTGCGAGTCTCGTATGGGTCTCTACGAGTCTCCATGTATCACAACGTGTGTGTGGGTTTGCTCTACGGTCCACAGCTTGAGTCGCACTGTGGCTGGTCTTTAATGTACCTCTCTCTCTGCGAGTCTCTTATGGGTGTCTACGAGTCTCCATGTATCACAATGTGTGTGTCGGTTTGCTCTACGGTCCACAGCTTGAGTTGCATGACCACAGTCGCATTACTGCTGCTGCGTGTTGTGTCTCGTTTCTAATGTTCCATTCGTTAAAACGTGCGCATCGTTCCGTTGATGTTCTGGTGCGGTTCATGGTGACAGCGGTGTATTTGCAGAGGATTGTCCATGCCAGGAGGTGTGCGGTGGTTGATGCTTGGGTCTCGAACGAGGTGTTCATTCCGGACGTCCGCACTGTTCCACCGTTCGCTGGCGATCTTCCAGATCTGTGCGAGAGCCACAGCCCCGATCGATCCGAGGTTTATCCACGTACTCGATAGCAGCGATTACTCAACCCCTTTCGTTCGAACGGGACACTTTCGAGCTCGCTCGATCTTCACGGCGCACCGAACCAAAGAGTCGGTCCTGCTAATTAGCACAACTTTGCGGCGGCACACCGCTCGAGATGCCACGAGGAGGTTGGGGCAGCTCAGAGGTCCTAGCGCCGAGTCGGCGCCACTGACACCCTGGGTTGGAGTGAGGGCTGCAGCCACTGCCTGTGATTGAACCGGGTTCTCGAGTTTAACGAGTGGATGGCTTTGGCCCAGCTAACAATGACTGCACCCATCAAATGTGTGTATACATATTAGAATCAGGATTTTTACTTCATTTGGATACATTTCACCGAAACATGCGATAAACGCCAATGTCGCAGCAGTGCGTTTGAAGGGAGGGAATGGGAGAGGAGGCCATGGGGATTACGAGGGCACATCGGCAGCATAGAGCTGTGGATGAAGAAGAGAACTGTGGATGAAAAGGAGAGAGTTGTGTGTGAAGGAGGGAGCTGTGTGTGACGGTGAAGGTGGAAACAATTGACTGGAACCCTTCCCTGTCTCCGCATGTTGGCGAGGGGAGCGTTGACTACACCGTGCAGAAGTCTCCGATGTTGCCCCCCTGTAATGGGGGATTAGCCGTCAACATTCGTGTGTCCCCCTCTTGAAAGCCTTTTTGGGAACGTGTATTTCTCGTTTTATTCCATGCAAGGGAGTTGTGAGGTCATATTCGTCTACGTCAGGGATCGGGCAAACCTGCGGCTCTGGAGCCGCATGCGGCTCTTTAAGCGACCGCTTCGTGCCGTTATTTATTAAGGACCCACTGTCTTGTATTAACGTGGCATGGTGGCTCTTGAAATTTAGATAGATATTTCTTACTATAATTTACCAAATTAGAAAAAAATAACGGCCCGCCCGTGCGGAAAGCGGCGTCCTGTCGCGTGTTAAAATAAATTGCCCGTGAATTCAGAATTGGTTCCACGACTCGTGACGGCCAGACAGCAGCGTGCTGCCACGCCTGGGAATGACCATCAAGGAGGATTGAGCAACAGGAACCTTGCGATGCGACTGTGTCAGCCACCACCACGACGACAGACTCTGCGGGACGCGTGTGTACTTTTTATTCTAAACAGAATATGTACAAAACACAGACGAGAGAACACGCTATTTTTGGAAGCGCCGTCTTTAAAAATGAACTATACACCCCATTTCTGGTGCTGAGCGCACGCAGACTTCGTGTAACAAAGCCCATCATCGTTACCATCGTCGTCATCATCATAATCGATTTAAAAAAACAACCCCCCATCCCACCCAAGCTCCTATAGCTAAACGATACCGCGCCTTCTAAACGTTTTGAATCGACGCTATAAAACCCACCTCCCCACCCCGTGCGTTTCGTAATTTTTGAAGGCGAGAGCGATCGTGGTGTAAAAAAAGAGGCGCTTGGAGAACGTGAGAGACGCACGCACGGACGGACAACACGAGACGGCACGAGAGCGGCGACGGGCTACGGCGACGGTCACAGCGCTGAGATGACGGACGACGATGCCGCCACGAACACACGTGTACAGAGCCACACAGCCACACGCGCCCGTGCGCATACACTGCCACGCGTGGCCACGTGTGGAGGGGGGCGGGGCGGAGGTGGTGGAGGGGCGATACCGAGAGCCTAAACCTCCGTGGTCATCACCTCGATAGTCATCTCATTGAAGGCCACCTCTGATCATCTGTGGTCACCTCCACGGTCATCATTTTGATAGCCATCTTGTTGATCATGTCTATGATCATCTCCATTATCTTCACGGTCATCTCGAGGGCCATCTCCATGATCTCCATGGTCATTTTCATGATCGCGATTGTCAAATCCATGAATATCCCGATGGTAATTTCCATGATCATCTCGATGATCATCTCCATTATCAAATCTATGATCATCTCCATTATCATGTCGATGATCATCTCAATTATGATTATCTCCATTATCATATCTCCATCATCATCTCCATGGTCATTTCCATTTTCATATCGATCATCTCGATGGTCATCTCGATGGGCATCTCCATGGTCATTTTCATGATCATCTCGATGGTCATCTCCATGGTCATCTCCATGATCATCTTGATGGTCATCTCCATGATCATCTCCATGATCATATCGATGGTCATCTCCATGATCATCTCCATGATCATCTCCATGATCATCTCGATGGTGATCTCGATCGTCATCTCCATGGTCATCTTGATGGTCATATCCATGATCATCTCCATGGTCATCTCGATGGTCATCTCCATGATCATCTACATAATCATCTCGATGGTCATCTCGATAGTCATCTCCATGGTCATCTCGATGGTCATCTCGATGGTCATCTCCATGGTCATCTCCATGGTCATTTCCATGATTATCTCTATGGTCATCTTGATGGGAATCTCATTGGTCATCTTGATGGTCATCTCCATAATAATCTCCATAATCAACTCGATAGTCATCTCCATTATCATCTCCATGATCAGCTCGATGGTCATCTCGATGGTCATCTCGATAGTCATCTCCATGATCATATCGATGGTCATCTCGATAGTCATCTCCATGATCATCTCGATGGTCATCTCCATGATCATCTCGATGGTCATCTCGAAGGTCATTTCCATTGTCATCTCTATGATCATCTCGATGGTCATCTCCATGGTCATCTCGATGGTCATCTCCATGATCATCTCCATAATCAGCTCGATGGTCATCTCGATGGTCATCTCCACAATCATCTCGATGTTCATCTCCATGATCATCTTGAAGGTCATCTTCAAGATCATAACCATGATCTTCTCGATGGTCATCTCGATGGACATCTTCATGATCATATCGATGGTCATCTCGATGGTCATCTCCATGCTCATCTCCATGAACATCTCGATGGTCATCTCCATGATCATCTCTATGATCAGCTCGATGGTCATCTCGATGGTCATCTCCATGCTCATCTCCATGAACATCTCGATGGTTATCTCCATGATCATCTCTATGATCATATCGATGGTCATCTCCATGCTCATCTCCATGAACATATCGATGGTCATCTCCATGATCATCTCTATGATCAGCTCGATGGTCATCTCGATGGTCATCTCCATGCTCATCTCCATGAACATCTCGATGGTCGTCTCCATGATCATCTCTATGATCAGCTCGATGGTCATCTCGATGGTCATCTCGATAGTCATCTCCATGATCATCTCGATGGTCATCTCCATAGTCATCTCGATGGTCATCTCCATGATCATCTCCATAATCATCTCGATGGTCATCTCGATGGTCATCTCCATAATCATCTCGATGGTCACCTCGATAGTCATCTCCATGCTCATCTCCATGAATATCTCGATGGTTATCTCCATGATCATCTCCATGATCATATCGATGGTCATCTCGATGGTCATCTCTATGCTCATCTCCATGAACATCTCCATGATCATCTGCATGATCATCTCCATGATCATCTCGATGGTGATCTCGATCGTCATCTCCATGGTCATCTCCACGATGATGTTGATGATCATCTCCATGGTCATCTCGATGGTCATATCCATGATCATCTCCATGGTCATCTCGATGGTCATTTTCATGATCATCTACATAATCATCTCGATGGTCATCTCCATGGTCATCTCCATGGTCATTTCCATGATTATCTCTATGGTCATCTTGATGGGCATCTCATTGGTCATCTTGATGGTCATCTCCATAATAATCTCCATAATCATCTCGATGGTCATCTCCATGATTATTTCCATGATCAGCTCGATGGCCATCTCGATGGTAATCTCGATAGTCATCTCCATGATCATTTCGATGGTCATCTCGATAGTCATCTCCATGATCATCTCGATGGTCATCTCCATGATCATCTCGATGGTCATCTCGATGGTCATCTCCATGATCATCTCTATGGTCATCTCGAAGGTTATTTCCATGATCATCTCGATGGTCATCTCCATGATCATCTCGATGGTCATCTCGATAGTCATCTCCATGAGCATCTCGATGGTCATTTCTATGATCTTCTCGATGGTCATCTCGAAGGTCATTTCCATTGTCATCTCCATAATCATCTCGATGGTCATCTCCATGATCATCTCCATGATCAGCTCGATGGTCATCTCCATGATCATATCGATGGTCATCTCCATGATCATCTCCATGATCAGCTCGATGGTCATCTCTATGATCATATCGATGGTCATCTCGATGGTCATCTCAATGCTCATCTCCATGAACATCTCGATGGTTATTACCATGATCATCTCCATTATCATCTCCATGATCATCTCGATGGTCATCTCGATGGTCATCTCCATAATCATCTCGATGGTCACCTCGATAGTCATCTCCATGCTCATCTCCATGAACATCTCGATGGTTATCTCCATTATCATCTCCATGATCATATCGATGCTCATCTCGATGGTCATCTCCATGGTCATTTCCATGATTATCTCTATGGTCATCTTGATGGGCATATCATTGGTCATCTTGATGGTCATCTCCATAATAATCTCTATAATCACCTCGATGGTCATCTCCATGATCATCTCCATGATCAGCTCGATGGCCATCTCGCTGGTCATCTCGATAGTCATCTCCAATATCATTTCGATGGTCATCTCGATAGTCATCTCCATGATCATCTCGATGGTGATCTCCATGATCATCTCAATGATGATCTCCATGATCTCAGAATGGAATCGTAGTCACGTGCGTCTTCAAAATTAGCAGCCGGTGTACATCCCTTATGTTTTTTCTTCCAATAACTGAAAAATAAAGAGATTGTTTAAATAATCATCATCATCATCAAAGTTACGCCTTGTCCAATATACAGTAGCATCCGAGCGTAATTGTGTTAAAGAGTACAAGCTTTTAAATACACGGTGCGCAGTCGAGTTGACCCCGACACTGAAGCAAAGTTGTGAAGAACATGCACGAGTTTTGTGAACTTTAACCACAACCACCCCACCCCACCTATCCCCCCCTCCCCATGTCCCGTCAAACGAACACAAAAAACTGCGTCAAAATACCCCCGAACAGACGGACGGTGAAAAGTCCCGCGTGTTAAGATATGTTTGTGCGCCATCGCTAAGAAAATATTGCAGGTGAGTGTACAAGTGAGAGTGTAGGTGAGTGTACATGTGAGTGAGCGTGGAGGTGAGTGTACAGGTGAGAGTGCAGTTCAGTGTACAGGTGAGCGTGCAGGTGAATGTCACATGTACACTCACCTGTACACTCGCCTGCACTCTCGCCTGGACACTCACCTGCACGCTCATGCACATATACACTCGCCTCCTCGCTCACTCACATGTACACTTACCTGCACGCTCACTCACATGTATACTCACCTGCATGCTCGCCTGTACTCTCACCTGCACGTTAACTGTGCAGGTGAGTGTACATGTGAGTGAGCGTGGAGGCGAGTCTACAGGCGAGAGTGCAGTTGAGTGTCCATGTGAGAATGCAGGTGAGTGTACAGGCGTGAGTGCAGGTGAATGTACAGGCGTGAGTGCAGGTGAATGTACATGTGAGCGTGCAGGCGAGTCAACGCACAGGTGAGTATACAGGTGAGTGTGCGTGCAGCTGAGTACAGGTGAGAGTGCGGGCGAGTATACAGGTGGCAGGGCAGGATGACCACGGGCTTAGAGGACTTCTCCAGGCAGAGGGGGCACAGCAGCTGGCGCGCTGCAGCAGCCACCCACAGGCGGACAGCCTCGTCGCTGCAGCTGTCACGTGCCCGGCCTCCCTCTCCTCCTCCGCCCCATGCCACGTGGAGACAGAGAAAGAGAGGGAGGGGCATTCACACCACGAGGTCACGTGGGCAAGGGAACAACAAATCCTCCCCCCCCCTACACCAACTCCCAACATGGACTCGTCCATCGCTGGTCCCACCTCCCCCACGGAAAATCATCGAAGTCAACGTACAGTAGGACAGTCCACACAAGCGGCATCAACAACAACAGCAGCAGCCGTCACCATTCGCCACTAAGTGGCGGTGACGTCCCCGCGGCGTTGGTGCCAGGCTAGGTGCACTCTTAGGCCACGCGAAGTGTCGAAGGCTCGCTGACAGGAGGTCACGGGACAGAACCCTGCAGGTGCCATGGGGTTGACCGACTCGAGATGGCTGCAGACGCCACCAGCTGTGCCAACTCGCCGCGTTTTAGCCGCCCGCCTCTCCGCTCGTTGTTGTGAGCGTCCCTCACGAGCCTCCTCCTCCTCCACATAGGCCGATCTTGACACCGCCGGAACCGCTCATCGGCAAGTCCACTCAGCTCCACATCCTCCAACCAGGTACCTTTGTAGACCCGCAGTGATGCCCCATGCCGTGTTGGCAGTCCACTGCTGGATGAAGGCTTCGGGTCGCCACGGTGGCTAGGAGATGTTAACTACCTCGCCCGGTGTGCAGGAGGTCGTGGGTTTGACCCCGACGCCTGCTGCTGCTGTAGATTTGGAGTCTGCGGTGTCTCTCTCCACGTGGTCGCGTGGATTTCTCTCCCAGTGCTGCGGTGTTCCCATCCACATTTAGAATCGACGTGTTGAGAATATGTGGCTGCTCTAAATGTCCACACGAGAAGCCACTTTGTTGAGCTATCATCTGTGGCTAGGTCGCTTCTTATAAAAGCGCTTTGTAGCTCAGTGGGACTTACGTGGTTGAAATAAAATAACAGTAAAAATAACAGCACCACCACTCCACGTACACAGAACATCTGCCGTGATCCTGACTGCAGTGCTCATCTCAATATGGTCGATGAAAGTGAATTACGTGACGGCCGCTACGTTAAAAGGTTTCGTTACCTTTGGGTGGCATCAGTTGCTGCTCTGGCCCATCGGGAAATACAACAATGCCTTGATGGAGGCTCCATTGAAGATGCGTGCGACCCTCTCGACTGGCCGTCTGACCCGAATGTTCGGTCCAACTCGAGCTGAATATCGAGTGGAACTGGGTGACCCTGGGGCTATTTGCTAAAACGCAACAATTTCGATTTAAAGCATTTGTGACTGCAGGGATTCATATTATTGGTTCTTTCGGTAAAGTCACGTAGAAGGAAAATAATAAAGTAATAATTCTAGATTTGAAGCTTTCGTGACTGCAAGGAATCATATTCTTAGGTTTTTTCGGTACCGAAAAAACCTAAGAATAATAAAGTAATAAAAATAAAACAATTAAATTCTCACGACGTTTCGATTGCAACACAAGCAATCATCATCAGGTGTGAAAACCTCAATTTTCTTGCTGTGGGTTTCACACCTGATGATGATTGCTTGTGTTGCAATCGAAACGTCGTGAGAATTGTATTGTTTGTTTTTATTATTTTATTATTTCCCTTCTACGTGACTTTACCGAAATAACCAAGAATATGAATCCCTGCATTCACGAAAGCTTTAAATCGAAAAAGACCCCAACATTCGTCAATGATGACCGATTCCATTCATAAAGTGCGCTCTTGCCGCCGTGTGCGCTGAGTAGTTCTCAGTATTAAACACTCGTTGACTGCTCTATACAGGGTGGGATAGAGATCTCTACTTAACCCTGCAGGGTCACCCCTCTCATAGTGAAGGCGTTCACACTTGAGCTGCGGTTGCCCTGAGCCAGTAGTTGCATCATTAACTGTGCGAAATCCTTTTCAAACCATTACTATAAAAATGCAGAATTTTCCATTAAGTTACTTTTCTTGGATTTAGCAGAATTCCACAGTAGCTCTCTCAATAGCTGTAGCGTTTGAGTAACGATCTTTTAAATGTTTGCGTTGTTAAATCGTATGACTCGTAAAACGATAATTAAATGACCACTTAGTGTAGGACGATCATTGAATGTTTGAACTATAAAATTCTGCAATGTTAATTTAATGCTGAGGGTGTTGACAAGGAAAGTAGTGGATGTGTGGGGTTTAAATTGTCAACTCGTGCCCGCACTGCATCGTGTGGCGGGTTTCTGACAGCTGCAGCATCACCACGACGCTCTCATTGCCGCTTGGTGAATATCCGTGGCGGGTTCCCTTTCGTTTTTTATTCATTGAATGAGACGTCACCCTCCCTGCACCTGGCCACCCACTTGTGTGTTTGTGTGCCTTCAGGTGTCACAGCAGAGCAATTGCAGAGGGATGCTGCGATTATACTGGCGTGGGCTCAGCATAGATGGCGGCCCTCTGTCAATCCACAGCGGAGGTAAGAGCCCCCCACTCTGTGTCAGTAAATGGGGGGGGGTGTTTGGTCATACTTCACCACGCTGGTCAGTATGAGTTGGTGTGAAGGTGAGGCAGCCCAAAGATCTGTTCAGATGTCACTCAGCACTGACGTTAGCCGTGGCCGGGAATCGAACTTAGCTGGCAGTGGTCAGTGTGCGCTAACGGCCAGGCCACCGCTTCACGGGTGAACGGGTTGATTAGATGAGACGATGACGTTGCGTTTCATATCAGTGGCGACTCCTCCACGTGGCTGGGCGATTGAGAAACCGCACCCACAGCAGTTGTCCCAGTGTACCGGCACCCCCCCAGTGCTGGAGTCAACATTCTCTGGGCCCCGTTTTTCTTCACACGCCGCCCTGGATTTGGGCCCAGCAAGAAACGCATCGCCACCGAACGCGTTACGGTCAAATGTTGTAAGCGGCAGGTATATCTAACTTTATATTTGACGACCTCATCTTCCAAGACGTCCTGACCAGTGTGGAGTAGTACCAATTACCCTCACAGGGGCTCTCTGCAGCTCCCTCTCGTGGAGGCCCCATTTGCCGGCAGTGGCGTGAACAACCGCAGGGGCTGTACCTTTACCTTTTATCCACTTTTTATATTCAACATTTAATTAGGTCAGCAACGCGGTTTTGACCTCTTACCCACAAACATTTCTGACAAGTACAGCAAGTGCACGTGTACACAAGTGTACTCCTGTGCTAGTTGCACGCCACTTCTGCCTTTTGTGTTTAGTTTGTTGTCGTTCCCCCATACCTCAGATTAGCACTGTTGGCTGTGTACGGTGCTAAAGAAGGTAAACATAAACACACACAAACACGTGCACACAGACATACAAAGACAAAGATCCCCTGTATAGACAATCAGGCTGTTGGGGCAAGTGCTGTTAGCGAGCACACGCACATATATACACACATAAATACACACATAAACACATACACACACACATAACCAGACACATACACACACATCCACACCCATACACACACATACACCCACACACAAAGACACATACACACACACACTGCGATGGCAAAGTAAGAAATGGGAACGAGACCAGTTTTGTCACGACAAGTATATATTGATGTCAAGTGCAAATACAAAACGAGGTAGACAAAATCTCTGGAAAACATTAATCTCTGGAAAACATTCCCACACTTTGAGCTGCTTTTGTACAAACGATAAAAACCCCGAGGAGACCGAAGTGTCACCGATCTACATTCACGATTTCAGAAACTGCTGTTTCTGGAGGTATCATGGACGATGGAAATAAAGTGCTTGGCGAAGTTCATCATTTATCGGTATATTTCACGTGGTAACGGCTTGGCGCTACGGTTAGCGTGTCCATTGAAATGTGCACACCCCGTACGTAAAAAAAGAGTAACAGATATGTAGTTTAAAAAATGCCGACGTATTCACAGTTCAATAAATAAATAAATACTTTGCAACAGCGGTGACTTTTTAAATCCCCGAGAGAACACGAAATAAAAGCCCCGCATTTTAAATGAACAGAGACAAGAACCGTACGGGAATACCTTGCACGACCTCACTGAGACCGCACTCCGGCCTCGCGTTGCGGAGGATGCAACCTCTGTCTTCATTTGTTATGGGACAGTTCATTTTGCGGTCACCATCACAATAACGTTCCTGGTGCCAACTCGCTTGACGATTGGCCAGGGAATAAACAGCAACCCCAAGACATAATGGGTTGGTGCCGCCTGCATGGATCTCGGCTCCTGTTTCCCAGAATGGGTGGCGTGATTTTAAGCACTTTCGTGCTGGGTTTTTCAAGTCTTCTTGGATTAAAACTTGATTTGAAGCTTTCATGACTTCAGGAATTACTCTTTGGTTATAGTAGTAGGTTTTTACCCTTTAAACTGGTACAAAACTGACACCTTTATACAAGGCATCATGTTTGCAATAACCATAACACAAGCAGTCAAAATGCAAACAAAAAGAAACAACTCTGATAATGATATGCACTGTCCTTGAAGTTGATTGGTCCACACCCGAGACAGCTTTTCTTAGAGCCTAGTCTCCATTGGTGTTGGACCAGAAGACGCCAAAAGGCGTACAACTCAAAAACAGCGCACTATCAGAGTATTGAGAGCTCAGGGTAAGCATTTACACTATGAGACCTCCTTTACCAGTGGCAAAATATAGTAGTAGGATTTTACCCTTTAAACTGGTACAAAACTGACACCTTTATACAAGGCATCATGTTTGCAATAACCACAACACAAGCAGTCAAAATGCAAACAAAAAGAAACAACTCTGATAATGATGTGCACTGTCCTTGAAGCTGATTGGTCCACACCCGAGACAGCTTTTCTTAGAGCCTAGTCTCCATTGGTGTTGGACCAGAAGACGCCAAAAGGCGTACAACTCAAAAACAGCGCACTATCAGAGTATTGAGAGCTCGGGGTAAGCATTTCCACTATGAGACCACCTTTACCAGTGGCAAAATATTGTAGTAGGTTTTTACCCTTTAAACTGGTACAAAACTGACACCTTTATACAAGGCATCATGTTTGCAATAACCATAACACAAGCAGTCAAAATGCAAACAAAAAGAAACAACTCTGATAATGATATGCACTGTCCTTGAAGTTGATTGGTCCACACCCGAGATAGCTTTTCTTAGAGCCTAGTCTCCATTGGTGTTGGACCAGAAGACGCCAAAAGGCGTACAACTCAAAAACAGCGCACTATCAGAGTATTGAGAGCTCGGGGTAAGCATTTACACTATGAGACCTCCTTTACCAGTGGCAAAATATAGTAGTAGGTTTTTACCCTTTAAACTGGTACAAAACTGACACCTTTACACAAGGCATCATGTTTGCAATAACCACAACACAAGCAGTCAACATGCAAACAAAAAGAAACAACTCTGATAATGATGTGCACTGTCCTTGAAGTTGATTGGTCCACACCCGAGACAGCTTTTCTTAGAGCCTAGTCTCCATTGGTGGACCAGAAGACGCCAAAAGGCGTACAACTCAAAAACAGCGCACTATCAGAGTATTGAGAGCTCGGGGTAAGCATTTACACTATGAGACCTCCTTTACCAGTGGCAAAATATAGTAGTATGATTTTACCCTTTAAACTGGTACAAAACTGACACCTTTATACAAGGCATCATGTTTGCAATAACCATAACACAAGCAGTCAAAATGCAAACAAAAAGAAACAACTCTGATAATGATATGCACTGTCCTTGAAGTTGATTGGTCCACACCCGAGACAGCTTTTCTTAGAGCCTAGTCTACATTGGTGTTGGACCAGAAGACGCCAAAAGGCGTACAACTCAAAAACAGCGCACTATCAGAGTATTGAGAGCTCGGGGTAAGCATTTCCACTATGAGACCACCTTTACCAGTGGCAAAATATTGTAGTAGGTTTTTACCCTTTAAACTGGTACAAAACTGACACCTTTATACAAGGCATCATGTTTGCAATAACCATAACACAAGCAGTCAAAATGCAAACAAAAAGAAACAACTCTGATAATGATATGCACTGTCCTTGAAGTTGATTGGTCCACACCCGAGATAGCTTTTCTTAGAGCCTAGTCTCCATTGGTGTTGGACCAGAAGACGCCAAAAGGCGTACAACTCAAAAACAGCGCACTATCAGAGTATTGAGAGTTCGGGGGAAGCATTTACACTATGAGACCTCCTTTACCAGTGGCAAAATATAGTAGTAGGATTTTACCCTTTAAACTGGTACAAAACTGACACCTTTATACAAGGCATCATGTTTGCAATAACCATAACACAAGCAGTCAAAATGCAAACAAAAAGAAACAACTCTGATAATGATATGCACTGTCCTTGAAGTTGATTGGTCCACACCCGAGACAGCTTTTCTTAGAGCCTAGTCTCCATTGGTGTTGGACCAGAAGATGCCAAAAGGCGTACAACTCAAAAACAGCGCACTATCAGAGTATTGAGAGCTCGGGGTAAGCATTTACACTATGAGACCTCCTTTACCAGTGGCAAAATATAGTAGTAGGTTTTTACCCTTTAAACTGGTACAAAACTGACACCTTTATACAAGGCATCATGTTTGCAATAACCACAACACAAGCAGTCAACATGCAAACAAAAAGAAACAACTCTGATAATGATGTGCACTGTCCTTGAAGTTGATTGGTCCACACCCGAGACAGCTTTTCTTAGAGCCTAGTCTCCATTGGTGGACCAGAAGACGCCAAAAGGCGTACAACTCAAAAACAGCGCACTATCAGAGTATTGAGAGCTCGGGGTAAGCATTTACACTATGAGACCTCCTTTACCAGTGGCAAAATATAGTAGTAGGATTTTACCCTTTAAACTGGTACAAAACTGACACCTTTATACAAGGCATCATGTTTGCAATAACCATAACACGCAGTCAAAATGCAAACAAAAAGAAACAACTCTGATAATGATATGCACTGTCCTTGAAGTTGATTGGTCCACACCCGAGACAGCTTTTCTTAGAGCCTAGTCTCCATTGGTGCTGGACCAGAAGATGCCAAAAGGCGTACAACTCAAAAACAGCGCACTATCAGAGTATTGAGAGCTCGGGGTAAGCATTTACACTATGAGACCTCCTTTACCAGTGGCAAAATATAGTAGTAGGTTTTTACCCTTTAAACTGGTACAAAACTGACACCTTTATATAAGGCATCATGTTTGCAATAACCACAACACAAGCAGTCAAAATGCAAACGAAAGAAACCACTCTGATAATGATATGCACTGTCCTTGAAGTTGATTGGTCCACACCCGAGACAGCTTTTCTTCGAGCCTAGTCTCCATTGGTGTTGGACCAGAAGATGCCAAAAGGCGTACAGTTCAAAAACAGCGCACTATCAGAGTATTGAGTGCTCGGGGTAAGCATTTACACTATGACACCTCCTTTGCCACTGGTAAAGGAGGTCTCATAGTGTAAATACTCTTTGGTTCTTTTGGTAAAGTCACGTAGAAAATAAATAAATTAAATAATAGAATACGACATTTAGATTGCAACACAAGCATTCGTCATCAGGTAGAAAACTAACCTAGTGAACTTCAAAATATTTTCTTTCTTCGTGGATTGTGAGGTCAGAGTTGCTTTAAATGTTTTCTATCTCGTCGGACGGCGGTCATCATTGGACGGGCGTGCCATGAGGCCCTGAGCTAGTGATTGCAGCTCTTTATTGTGTTGAGAATGTGGTCGTGGAGTGAGAATGTCGAGTCCAAGGTGATTCCAATGATGTTCAAGTGATTTCAGAGGCTGGTGGTGGAGCCGGCGATGAGTACATTTTGGGGGGCGGGCGACGCCATGGTGAGCCTCTGCCTGGTGCCTTCGTAAAATGTCTCTCAAAATTAGTTTGATCTTGAGAGGAAGCAAGAGGTTAGACACGTGATCATGGATTTTAACCAGCGACTTCTCTTGGTGGGGCGAGTGCCAGTTGTTACACCGGTGGTGGCTGCTGTGCGACCAGAGTGGCGGTGGCTGTGGTGGGACTGGTGGCGGTGGCTGCTGTTGGACTGGCTGCTGTTGGACTGGCTGCTGTGGGACACGCGGTGGCAGCAGCTGCTGTGGTGCTGACGGCAGCTTCTATGAGACCGGCGGCGGTGGTGGTGGTGGCTGCTGCAGGACTGGCGGTGGTTGCTGGTGGAATGGCAGCGGCTGCTGTGAGATCGGGGTGGTGGTGGTGGCTGCTCTGGGACTAGCGGCAACGGCTGTTGCGTTTCTGGTGTTCCCGGTAGCTGCTGCTGTTCCTGCTGTCGCACTTGCTGTGGCTCCGGCAGTTGTTCCCGTTGGGGCGGTCCGACATCTTGGGTTTCTGGAGATAAAGAAGATGATGGCGCTAAAGTCCAAACCGCTCGACATTGGGAGAATGAAACAAAACCGGTCTAAAGTATAAACAAGAAGATCGTTGTACTTCACCATTCCCTTAACATAAAATGATGCGCTGTCAGGGTGTACATTCTCCCTGGGCATTTCCACGCACACTGGGCGACGTTTAAAATCCATCCTTTACCTTGCGCGCCGGTGAGGAGAGCTGCTGTCCGGAGACTGGGTCCGGGGTCTACCTTCGCCGAGTGGCACCGTTTGAGGCACGACCGGGACGTCGCCTTGACGTGCTCCAGCGGGCAGTAGCTGTCCGCTGGCGGCGCGTTCAATTCTGGGGACCTGCATGCACGCACCAACGCGTCGCAAACCGTTAACACCTGCCTTTAAAGGAGACACTGCTGCTCGCACAAGGCAATATCTTTCCAGTGAGCTGGTCTGGGGGACGGTTGTAAGTGCAGGTTAAAGTGAAGGGGAGAGAAGGTGACTTACCGAATATAGAAGAGCATGTAGGCCTGCTCGTTCATAACTGCCTTGGTGTCGACGTGCCGCACGATGGAGTCGTTCATGCAGCACCATTGTCCATCGCTGATCTGCGCACAGTCAAAGCACAGCTACACTTGGTTACAATGTTTACACAACTGCACCCAGATTCCTCCGTACATGTAATAACAACACACAATACACACTCTAGACAACAAGTTCGTAAAGAGCATCACCCCATCGTCAGAGCTGCAGAGCGTGTTACGGTTGCTGTGATGGTGCTGAAGTTACGAAACGATCTGCCTGAACATATTTCTGCATGGATGACCTTGGACCAATTTCATCAGAATCAGAATCTTTATTTGTACTGAAAGAATTCGATGGTCTACGAAGCTCTTTTAAACAGATGTCCAGTAGGGGCGGGTCAGAAAGTTACAACAACAACACTACAATACAACACCGATTGGAGTACATCAAGACGCAAGAACAGACGCAAGACTTTTAATTATTCTTCTCTATTGGACATTGGTAAGATTATGGGCTCATTGCAGATGTGCGATGTTTTTGTTTGATGGTAACAAATGGAATTACCTTATTGTAGCAATAATAATGACCCCTGTTGGAGTCAGCTCCCTTGTGCACCAGCACCGAGTACAGGGAGTAGATCACGGGCTCGCCCTGAGACGTTGAGGTGAAGCGTTGCATGTCCAGGTGCTCCGGGTAGGTGATGTTCTACAGGCAGCACACAGGAGGGGGAGGCAGCGCGGCAGAGACGAACGTTAGGAGAGGAAACGGCAGGGGTGGTGGGGTGGGCAGCAGAGATAGGCACCATCTCAGTTACACGTCAAAGTGATGACGTGATGTCTCGCTCATTTGAGCGTTGAAGACGGTGCTCATCTCCTGTTTATAGCCCTGAGCAAGTGGTGGAAATTCTACAGTCACATGACGGGGGGCGAGTCTATCTGTCGGACCTATTCCAACATGGAGAGGCATTTTCTCCAGCATTGACCTGACAAAGGGCTGTCAAATAATTTAATTAGAATGATGTGGGGGGGCAGAATCGTTACCCGGTTGATCTTGACGCCGTAGAGGTTGTACCGCTTGATGGAGACGGTGAGGACGTTGGGCAGGCGGTGGAGAGCCATCGTCTTCGTCGCTTCCCCTTTGCAGCAGCACCTGCACGACAACAACAACGCCAGCCATTGCACGTGTTCCCAAACTTTTAAACAATAAGTCTA
This sequence comes from Lampetra fluviatilis, assembly GCF_964198595.1. Lineage (NCBI taxonomy): Eukaryota > Metazoa > Chordata > Hyperoartia > Petromyzontiformes > Petromyzontidae > Lampetra > Lampetra fluviatilis. The sequence continues at coordinate 2,591,331 of NC_136297.1, forward strand.
CTCAATTTTTGTTGTTCGTTATTTTTTATTCATTTCTTAAAATAAAAAATTGTTACTTTTATTATATATTGTAAGTTATTTTCAATGTATATATATAATATTTTTATTGATATATTTTATTATAATTTGATTTAATCTGTAGACTTTTTAAGCTACAAATGATTCCAGGGTGTCAACACACGATGCCCACTCACATTCCGCAGGTGTATTCGTCCAACGTCTCCTTGTTAAAAAACTCCTCAAACGCCTCTACAAGATCTGATGAGTTCTGTTGGCCGACAGAGTGAAACGCAAATGAGGACTCTAAGAAGCATTCCATGAACATCTGCAGAATGTTATTGTGACGGAAACTCTGAAAACCCGCATCTTGTATGAAATCGTACGACAAAAAAAAGAGATCACGTACGCTACCGGCAGTGTGTTTGGATGTTAAGTGGCTGATTCATGTATGCGTGTGTGTGGTGGATGTTGGCACAGCAGGGAGCACAGGTGGTGCATCGGCCAGTCATCTCGGTCAACCCATGGCACTTGGGTCTGTCCCGTGACCTGCCAGCGGGCGTTCGACACTTCATGTGGCCTTAAAGTGCACTCAGGTTGGCACAAGCACCGTGGTGACATCACCGCCACTTAGTGGAGAATGGGGGTTGTTCACGTATGTGATGTATGCACATTTAACTTATTTCGCACCGTACATAGATCTATAACTGTTAAGCGATGGCTTCGTCATTGCTTACATTAATATGGAGTGCAATGTCCAGGCACGTGTCAAAGGTGTCGGAGTGGTTGCAGCACTGCATGCACTCCACTGCAATACACAAGCACACACGCATTAGGAAGGGACGTCACATGTTACTTAGTAAAACTAAATGCACGCTCCCCACTGACATTGGTAATTGGTAGTTTTTACCAACTGGTAAAAGGTTATTCTATGTAGCACGTGCGTGAGAGTGTGCAAACGCTGCGACGCGAGCGCGTCTACACTGTGATGGTGCGCTTGCTGCTCGCGGTTAACAAGTTTCTAGAGGAGTGCGCACAACTCACCACGTGATCGAAGGTAACCCCCGAAGATCTGGTAAATGAGGGTGGTAGCCTCCGTGTATCTGTCCAGCCTGCCACGTCACAGAGAACGACACCACACGGTGGTTACAGCAGCAGTAGTAGCACCTTTACCGTATGCACACGCATGTGTGAAAGTTACACCATTGCCCAAGCTGTTGATTCACTCTTTCCCTTCAGCACTGCAACGCGTGCTCTGTAGCAACCAAACGTGGTAGTGTCTGCACAGGGCAGCCACCTTCACGGCACAGCCACAGAGCTGGGGGCACGCTGGCAGCCATCACCCGGTGCTGTTGCCCGGTAGTTTTGTTGTGCTCGGCGTGCCACGTGCCGCTCGTCAACACGAGGAATGTCGTCACGGGGCCACCGCACATTGAGACATCGATTTTCCGATATTTATCGGCAACGTGAAATGCGCAAACAAAAGATGGCCCACGTCAGGGCCAAGGTGAAAGAACCGTGGTGCCAGCAGGGTCGGTCCTCTGCATCTCCCAGGTTTTCACACAAAAGTGTGAGTAGCTTTTCGCAGACGTTGAAGTACAATCGTGCAGAAAACCAAGAGGAAGCCGTGAGGTACCAAACTGCAGAACGACTGCCGCATGTTGACTGGCGCGCAGTACTCACTCGCTGTGGCCATAGAGGCATGAGGCTTGCATGCCATCTACCACGTATCGCAGAAACTCGTGGGCATCTTCCTGTCTCCCAATGCGCAGGTGTTTGGCGATGCCTGCAGAGAAATGGACATGAGGACAAAGTGACAGGTACAGGATCTGATGACATCCTTAAAGAGCTCCCCAACAGATATGGCAAAAGGAGTGGTGCAAAGAACTTGGAACACAGATGGAGAAAGATCGCGGGGGATAACTTCTCCGAGTGCAAGTGTGAACGTAGTTGTGGGACTCACGCGTGATGTTCTTAGTGATGACCTTGGGTGTCAGCACTCTCTGCGAGTTGTTGAACGTGCTGACAACGTGATGCTCCATGACACACATCAGGCAAAAGTCGCTCTGTTGACCTGCGAACGAGGGCACAGGTGGCACAATCCGTCAGCGCACGCCACTCGCACTCAGCCCAGCTGGGGAGTAACAAGAAAGGCTAGAATCCTGGCACCAGCAACAATCGCGATGAATGTTGCGTCTAAGTACCAATTGCATCACAAGATGATTTACAAGCCAAAGCAACATTTGTCCGACCTATTAAAAATTATCGCCACATGTGCTCGTGTTTATCAAAATCTGAATATTTATACTGGAGGAATCCGATAAGCTAAGAGGTTTTGTTTAAAAAATGTCGAGTAGGGGCACTGGGTCAGAACATTACAACACCAAACAATACAAAAAACGATAAGAGTACAAATTATTGGTAAGGTAAACAAATCACCTTTTAAAAATCTACAAATAAAACTAAACTTATTTTTTCATCTTACCAGATAAAGCCCACTGATCTATTAGCTTCTTCAGAAGCGACCTGGACCACAAATGATGGCTTAACGAAGTGGCTTATCACGTGGGAAATGTATCGCAGCAAAATAACTGACACAATAACGTAGCCCATGGGTAACGAGAGTGCCAGGGGGGAGGGTACTTACAGGTGCTGCAGTGCTCTTGCAGCAGCAGGTAGTTGGCGAGCGGCGGCGTGTAGGCGAGGCACTGCAGCGTGGCGTTGAGGAAGCAGGTGTTCCCCAGGTTGCGCAGGCCGGCACCCTTGCAGACGTCGCTCTCCCACCTGAGGTTCAGCCGCTCGGGTGCAAACAGCGAGAGCCGTGCCACCGGAATGCCATCGTCCTCCTCTGCACAAAGGGTACGGTGGTGGCGGAAGCCGGTGTCATCGCAGGGCGCTGCTCTGCCGATGGGGCTGGCGTGGATATTCAGTGGCCCCAGCCATCACCCGTGCTGCTACTCTTAACCACGAAGATTTTGCTCCACATTTAATTTTCAGGTTCAAGTTCGCGGGAAATAGGATTTGCCTGTCGCGTTGGCTGCTGGGTGTTTTCAGCTCCCTGTGTTACTCATGAACGGCAACAGCAGTGGCTCCAAAGCGGCCCTTGCGTTGGTGGCTGCCACCCTAATGAGATGCCACGACTTCGCGTGATTGCACACTCACCTTGGGGTGCAGGCACAGACACGCTGATGTTCTCTGTGGCTGGTACAGGGGAGGGTTCCGGCCGGCCATGGGGAAGGCAGCAGGGTTGCGTGCAGAGCCACTCGTCGGCCGCCGCCAGCACCTCGTTGGACGAGGTGGGGGCCAAGACCGTGAGGTCGTTGCCGGATGAGGTGCCCTCTGCTCCACACGCCACAGTCGTGGTTGGGTCCTGCCACAGCAACGCAGTCAACACATCCACAATTACTCCTCCCATCTCGACTGGGATCCCAACACACGTGGGACTGTTTTATCACCAAAAGAAATACAATTTTAGTCCATGAACCTATGGGCGATCTGCATAATCTCAGAAGTAAATTTATATTTACATTATATTTTTAAAGTAACCCCAAACTCACTTTAACTCGTAAAATATTATATGAAGAACGGCCATTGACTAAAGATGAACTAATTCAATTTGTTATGCATGCGAGAGAGAAGGCAGCTGTAGTTTAAAAGAGGTCATAAATGCATTTCAGAAGATAAATCTAACATTAATGTTAATCAAATTCATTTTTAACATTTGTTAAAATTAAATTAAATAATCCTCCGTGATTTGTTCAAATAAATACAATAACCCAATGTATCCTGATTTTTCGGCCACCCTCTTACAAACGACGTCATGAAGGGCCAACTGTGATGTGCTCTGAAAAAGGGGCATTGACTGAAATGTCGCTTTTATATATTTAAGAATACTTTATATATGTAATACACGTTATTATCAAAGTCAGAATATTTATACGGGAGGAATCCGATGAGCTATAAAGCTCTTTTTCACATGTCCAGTCGGGGCGGGTAAGAATGTTACAACAACGAACAACACACACATAATAGGAGTGCAAAATACAGGTTGGCCCCAAAGTTAAGACACGGTTACTTAATTTATCTTAACACTGACATTACACCGTTCTAATAATTTATTTTTAAAGTAAACAATTTAACTATCATTAATATTGATAACATCCTCTGTGACTGGTTCAAATACATACGGTAATTCATCTTCTTGTTTTTTTCGGTAAAGTCACGTAGAAGGGAAGTGACTTTACCGAAAAAACCAAGAAGATGAATTCCTGCAGTCACGAAAGCTTTAAATCGAAATTTACATACGGTAACTCTGTGTCCTGACTTTTGGGGCAACGTTCTATAGGCGACGTTATGTAAATGAAAAAAAAAGATTGTGATGTGCTCTGCAGAAGGGCCATTGTCTGAAACGTCGCCTATCATTTTACTGTAACAATTCCCCCACCCCCCGTGCACTCCCAGCGTTGTGATTGGCTGAGTGGCGCCAGCGGGCCCCGCCCCACCCGCCACCCGGGGCTCCTCCCCCTCACCTGAGGCTCCGCCCTCAGATGCGGCCCCGCCGCCGCCTGCGCGGCTCCCGTCAGCTCCGGCACGGCGACCCGCGCCGTGCCTCGGGCTTCATCCGGGGAGGGGGTCCCGGGCACAGCCCCGAGGGATCCCTCGCGGGGGTGGTCAACTGCAAAAAAAAGAAGCACAGTGATCACATTTCGTACTACGGATAAACACACGGCTCTACATTTCACACTGTAGATCAACGGTGGCACAGTCGAGTTTTTTACAATCGGGTTTAATTGTCTTTTTTTATTAAACCCGATCATCTGAGATTGGGAGAAATCCGGTTTCATTGGTTTTAATTGCAGAACCGCACTTATCAACGATGGGCTTCATCCATTCCAAGCTAAGGAACTCACTGGCGTCCACGATTGTGGAGAAGCTCGTGTTCATCAAGACCAACCTGCCCGCCGCATTCTACGGCTACCCCGTGCCCGACGGCCCCGAGTACGATAGCAGCACCAATGAGGAAGCAGCCTAAGCCTATCAGAGTTTCGTATTCATTAAACCAGGTTTTAATTCCCCGAAATCGGGTTTAATTGTATTAAAGAAAAAACCCGATGCCTGCCGCTGGAAAAATCGGGGTTTTTCCACCCATGCTGTAGATAAACATGGCACTGGATTCAATGGCCCCATCCAGCACCCGTGCTGCTACTCTTAACCAGAAATATTTTACCCCACATTGAAGTGTAAGGCTCAAGTTAGCGACAAATGTGATGTGCCTGTCACGTTGGCGCTGGGTATTTTTAGCTCCCCCTGTTGCTCATGAAGGGCAACAGCAGTGGCTCCAAAGCGGCCCTTCTGTTGGTGGCTGCCACCCTAACGAGAGGTCACGAGGTCGCACGCTCACCTTGGGGTGCAGGCAGCACAGACACGCTGATGTTTTTGCGTGCTGTGGCTGACACCAGGGAGTGTTCTGGCCGGACATGGTGAAGGCAGCTGGGTTGCATGCAGAGCCTCTCGTCGGCCGCCACCAGCACCTCGTTGGACGAGGTGGGGGCCAAGACCGTGAGGTCGTTACCGAACGAGGTGCCCTCTGCTCCAGCTGCCACAGTCATGGTTGGGCCCTGCCACAGCAACACAGTCAACACATCCACAATTAATCCTCTCATCCGGACTGGCATACCAACACACATGGGAATGAATTATCTCCAAAATTTATCAAATGTAGTCCATGAACCGATAAGTGATCTACATAAAATGTCTCAGAAATATATATAGACAATTGATTTTTAGAGGAACCCCAAACTGACAAAATATTCAAAGAAGAGGCCAATGACTAAAGTAGAATTCGTTCAGTTCGTTGTTATGCATGCAAAAACGGTAGCTTTAATTTAAAAAAGGTGCTAAATGCATTTCAAAATGGTAATGGATATCAGTTTTAACATTTGTTAAAATTAAACTCAATGACCCTTTGTAATTTGTTAAGATAAATACAATAACTTTGCGTGTCCTGAATTTTGGGCCACCCTCTACAGGCCACGTTATGAAAGGGTCTAACAACTGTTGACGTGCTCTGCACAAGGACCATTGCCCGAAACGGCGCCGATCATGATCCAATAACAATTTCCCCCCACTCGTGCACTCCCAGCGTTGTGATTGGCTGAGTGGCGCCAGCGGGCCCCGCCCCGCCCGCCACCCGGGGCTCCTCCCCCTCACCTGAGGCTCCGCCCTCAGACGCTGCCCCGCCGCCGCCTGCGCGGCTCCCGTCAGCTCCGGCACGGCGACCCGCGCCGTGCCTTGGGCTTCATCCGGGGAGGGGGTCCCGGGCACAGCCCCGAGGGATCCCTCGCGGGGGTCGTCAACTGCAAAAAAAAGAAGCACAGTGATCACATTTCGTACTACGGATAAACACACGGCTCTACATTTCACACTGTAGATCAAGGGTGGCACAGTCGAGTTTTTTACAATCGGGTTTAATTGTCTTTTTTTATTAAACCCTATCATCTGAGATTGGGAGAAATCCGGTTTCATTGGTTTTAATTGCAGAACCGCACTTATCAACGATGGGCTTCATCCATTCCAAGCTAAGGAACTCACTGGCGTCCACGATTGTGGAGAAGCTCGTGTTCATCAAGACCAACCTGCCCACCGCATTCTACGGCTACCCCGTGCCCGACGGCCCCGAGTACGATAGCAGCACCAATGAGGAAGCAGCCTAAGCCTATCAGAGTTTCGTATTCATTAAACCAGGTTTTAATTCCCCGAAATCGGGTTTAATTGTATTAAAGAAAAAACCCGATGCCTGCCGCTGGAAAAATCGCGTTTTTTCCACCCATGCTGTAGATAAACATGGCACTGGATTCAATGGCCCCATCCAGCACCCGTGCTGCTACTCTTAACCAGAAATATTTTACCCCACATTGAAGTGTAAGGCTCAAGTTAGCGACAAATGTGATGTGCCTGTCACGTTGGCGCTGGGTATTTTGAGCTCCCCCTGTTGCTCATGAAGGGCAACAGCAGTGGCTCCAAAGCGGCCCTTCTGTTGGTGGCTGCCACCCTAACGAGAGGTCACGAGGTCGCACGCTCACCTTGGGGTGCAGGCAGCACAGACACGCTGATGTATTTGCGTGCTGTGGCTGACACCAGGGAGTGTTCTGGCCGGACATGGTGAAGGCAGCTGGGTTGCATCCAGAGCCTCTCGTCGGCCGCCACCAGCACCTCGTTGGACGAGGTGGGGGCCAAGACCGTGAGGTCGTTACCGAACGAGGTGCCCTCTGCTCCAGCTGCCACAGTCATGGTTGGGCCCTGCCACAGCAACACAGTCAACACATCCACAATTAATCCTCCCATCCGGACTGGCATCCCAACACACATGGGAATGAATTATCTCCAAAATTTATCAAATGTAGTCCATGAACCGATAAGTGATCTACATAAAATGTCTCAGAAATATATATAGACAATTGATTTTTAGAGGAACCCCAAACTGACAAAATATTCAAAGAAGAGGCCAATGACTAAAGTAGAACTCGTTCAGTTCGTTGTTATGCATGCAAAAACGGTAGCTTTAATTTAAAAAAGGTGCTAAATGCATTTCAAAATGGTAATGGATATCAGTTTTAACATTTGTTAAAATTAAACTCAATGACCCTTTGTGATTTGTTAAGATAAATACAATAACTTTGCGTGTCCTGAATTTTGGGCCACCCTCTACAGGCCACGTTTTGAAAGGGTCTAACAACTGTTGACGTGCTCTGCACAAGGACCATTGCCCGAAACGGCGCCGATCATGATCCAATAACAATTTCCCCCCACTCGTGCACTCCCAGCGTTGTGATTGGCTGAGGGGCGCCAGCGGGCCCCGCCCCGCCCGCCACCCGGAGCTCCTCCCCCTCACCTGAGGCTCCGCCCTCAGACGCGGCCCCGCCGCCGCCTGCGCGGCTCCCGTCAGCTCCGGCACGGCGACCCGCGCCGTGCCTCGGGCTTCATCCGGGGAGGGGGTCCCGGGCACAGCCCCGCGGGATCCCTCGCGGGGGTCGCCAACTGCAAGAAGGAGAAGCACAGCGATCACATTTCACACTGCGGACAAACACACGGCTCTACATTTCCCACTGTAGACAGACATGGGCCTGTCGATCGCTTCTGAAGAACTAAATAGCCCAGTGGGCTTCACCTGGTTTAATAAAAGAAAGTGGAGCTCATTTCGTTTTCGGGATTTGCCTACCTTTATCATACTTTTCACTTGTTATTAGTGTAATTTTCTGAACCCGTTTAAAAGCTTCATAGCTCATCGGATTTATCCACGATTTTTAAAGTTCATTATTTTGCATTGGTGAGTGAAGGTTGGTAACTCATGGGGGGTCCGTTGCCCCCCCCCTCCCCGTGAGTGACGGTTGGTCGCTCACGGGGGGCTCCACGACCCCGTGAGCGACGGGGGTCAACGCGACCGCTTGAACCCCGACACGAATCACGGCCTACAACGACCACTTGGCCCAACCCCAAACCTCCACACGCAGAGCGATCTTTAGAAGTTGCTGCTGGTTACTGGCCGTTCGACGTTTCGGGCCTTTTAAGTGACTATTTATCGCGAGATTGGTTATTTAAAGCGACCAATCACGCAATTAAACCGTACGGGTGGTGGTGCTGCTGCTGCGTCGGCAGTGGTGAACAGGTTGGACCAGAACACAACCACTCAGCACGATCCGTGTCGATAGCGACACTGCGGCCTCCATAGGTGCAGGTGGACGTGGGTCATGGCCCGACTTCAACAGCCCCATCTAATGTATCTGTTTCCCTTCCCAGCAGTGCTGTTGACGTGGTGTCGATTTATTTTCACGTCGTCTTCTGACCAAATATGGACGATTAAATACTTTAACGATCGTTTTACCTCAAAGGGACATTTGTGAATGTGTGTCTGTTCGAAATGTTTAACATACTTACCGGCATGCAACAAACTTGAAATTTGGCATGTGGGTAACTTCCAGACAGTACGCAATGGAAAAAATATGAAAATAGACTTTTGTATTTGGGGGGGGGGGGGGCACAATAATGGATACATTTTGCACGGCCAGTGAGCGGTGATGTCACGCAGTGTGCCTAGTGACGTCACGCAGTGTGCATACTGACGTCACGCACCCCCCCCCCCCCACCCTCCGTGTATTAATCGAAGATAATAATCCAAGTCCCGGGCGAAGCCGGGTAGTAAAGCTAGTACAATATTAATTCTAGATCTAGTACAATATAATTAAAGTCACGTAGGTATACATTTTAATAAATTAAATCACGACGTTTCGGGCGCAACACAAGTGTCCGTCATCAGGTGGGACAACCACAGCAAGAAACAATTGCTGAAGTCCGTGACTTTACCGAAAGAACCAAAGAGTATGGATCCCTGCAGTCACGAAAATTTCAAATCTAGAATATAATTAAGCATTGAGCTTATTCTACTGTGCTGCCTGTCTCGTATGTGTCGTGCGTGTGTGCGTGTGCAGGGGAGAAATTGACATTTTTGGGGTAAAAATGTTGATAATTTCCCTTTAAAAGTCCGATGCTCACCTTGGGAAAGCTCTCGTGGCATTATCGGTCGATGGAATTCTCAGGTTGTTGAAAGTGTCGCCGCTGTTCACGTTCAAGAGAGCAGGGACGACGCAGAATCACACAAACACGTCTGGTCTTCTCGCCGTGCTGGAGTTCTGTGACCGTTACGGGCCTCACGTGACCGTCGTGTCCCTTGACAACGACCACGATCATCAACTTGGCGACATTCAAACTCGGCACGTGGTCCCTCGTCATCGTTACAACGTTGGAGACGCGAGAGGCACGTGGGGGGCACGGGGAGGGGAGGGGCCCGTGGGGAGCACGAGGGGGGGGGGGCTCGTGCCATCTCCCCCTCCCCCCGTGAGTGACCAACCGTCACTCACGGGGGGTCCACTACCCCGTGAGTGACGGTGGTCAACGCGACCGCTTCACCCCGACACGAATCACGGCCTACAACGACCACTTGGCAGAACAAAACCACACGCACGCAGAGGGATCTTGAGCAGTGCTCTGAGTTGTTGGCCGCTCGGCGTTTTGGGCCTCTCCACTCAGCAGCTGCGACCCAAATCGACGTGGATCGGGGGCTCGGGGGACGCGTGGCGAGGGTGGAACGAGAGGCCTCGAGAATGAAGAAGAAGCGAGGGGGAGAGCGAGGCGAGCTTGGGGAGAGACTCTGAGCGGCAGAAGGCGAAGAAGACGTGGAGTGTGGAACACGCTCAGGGTGAGGACATCATCATCATCCACATGATCATCATCCACATCATCATCCACATAATCTTCGTCCACATCATCATCCACATCAACTTCATCCACATCATCATCACCATCCACATTATCATCTGCATCATCGACATCATCATCCACATCATGATGGTCCACATCATCAACATTATTTTCCACATCTTCATGTTCGTGGTTCTTACGGTAATGTCACGTAGATAAAAAAAATAAGAAAAAAAATACGAATAAAAATGTAATTAAACATTTCATAATAAAATTATACATTGAAAATAATAGCGAAAAATCCAAAATAAAAATTTAAAATAGTAAAATAAAAAATGAATGGAAAATAATAAAAGCAAAAAACCCACGACGGTTCCATCGAAACACAAGTGGTCTTCATCGCTTGATGAAGACTGCTTGTGTTGCGATCGAAACGTCGTGGGTTTTTTGCTTTTATTATTTTAAATTAAATTACATTATATAAAATAAAAAAATTATTTTACTCTTTTTTTTCCATTTTTATTGTGAGTGAGCGCCGACGGTTTAGGGGTAGGCCCTCATCCAGCAGTTGATTCATCCACGCGTGGCCGGCGTGACGAGGTTTGGTCACAGCCACACCCACACGGTGCGTGAGAGGCGTTCATCCAGCAGTGGATTGAACAAGCCGCATAGATGTCAATGTATGGGGTGCGTAATGCAGGTGTCCGTGTGTGCATCTGAGTGTGTGCGTTGGAGTTTGATTGACGTTTCTCTCACAGCTGATATTGCAACAATCTTCCTGATGAAAATTTGACCATGTGGTCATACGGGATTCGGATTATCCCGATCGTACGGTGTTGTCTGTACGATACCTGTTGAATCAAAGTAAAGTACAAAGTATTTGGCTGCTATAAATGTCCACACGATGATAAGCCACTTGGTTGAGCTATCATTTGTGATGGCCAAAGTCGCTTCCGATAAACGAGCTCCACAGCTCAGTGCGCCTTACCTGGCGGAATAAAAATAGTTGACTAAGTTGAGTGCGATGACGCAGCAACTGCAGGCGCAGCCCTGCAATTGCTTGCTCGCTCCACTGTTGACGGACCGGCCTCCACCTACAGCGAGCTCTCGAGAGTCTCTCCTCTAGAGGGATGTCTCTGTCCGGCTCTCCCACCACGGCCAGAGCGACTCGAAGAGGCGGGGGTGCCCACACGTTACCCCACCGCGCCTTGGCGCGCTGCTGGGTGGGCAGAGGTGGCCGGGGGCGGGAGGGAGAGTGAATACACGTGGCCCCATCGTCTCGACTGTCAGCGAGTACCTCTGATTATTATTCTTATTACTATTCTATCCGTGGTCAATAGTAGCTCTGTATCCTATAATGCTGCTCTCTATTGTGTGTAACGTGCAAGGTTTGCAGAAGTGTGTAACTCTGTGCAGTGTTCTCAAATGTGCATTCACGTGTTCATTGGAGAAACTTCGCCCCTTGTTAATGTGTCAGTGTTTATGTCTCCTGGAAGTGATATTTTGGATGTCATAGACGGTCCCTTTTATTTTAAACCAATGTTTACTTCAACGGCTTCAATATAATGTAATGATTATCATGATGATGATTAAAATATAAAAGTCTTCATACCCTTTCCGGCAATAACGTAGGAGGTGTTACAATGCGCAAACACCAAATAGACACCCCGACTGCAGGGCATCGAGTCTGCATTGACCACACGTCGCGCTTGTGGTCAAGCATCCAAAGCGACGTGCTCTGATGATGCACGCCTTGTCCCTGACACGACAATGGCCTCCAGCAGAGACGTCTTCCTACATGGCCTTGACCCACCCACCAGTTGTCAGGACAGAGAACAACGACACGAGGAGGCGAACGGCAGCACAGAGGCGATGCAAACACCAATCCGTGAATGTCCGGCTAATGCAGACTCGACGCCTTGCAATCGGTGAGTCCATTTGGTGTTTGGGCGTCTTGACACCTCCTGCGTTGTTGCCGAAAAAGGGTAAAACTCCTCTCTTCTGCCGACATCGCCATGTCGATACCGGCAACACAACTGGTCCCGTAGATGTGTAGCTCGTGATGTATGTAGTGTATGCGGAGAGACAGATATGAAAGAGACTACGCCACTTGATCTGTTTCTATTCGATAAGCTCCTACCACTGTGAGGCAGTCGAGGCGTTCACTTCTGTGGGGTGCCACGGTGGCGAGATGTTAACTTCCTCGCCTGGTATACAGGAGGTCGTGGGTTCGGTTCCGATTCTAACGCCTGCTGCTGTATATTTGGAGTTTACGGTGTCTTTCTCCCCGTGGTCGCGTGGATTTGTCTCCAGGTCCTCCGCGTTTTCCCTCTACATTTAACAAACACAAGTGATAAGCCACTTCGTTGAACTATCATTTGTGATAGCCAGGTCGCTGCTGAAAAAAAAATCTACATAGCTCAGTGGGGCCTTACCTGGTAATTTTAAATATAAATATTTTAGTTTAGTTTGTAATCTCAACCAGCACTGCTTCGCATTGAGCTGCATGCGACTGCACAGGCAGTGGTCTGTCTACAGACACAGGACTCACGAGGTGGCCTTGCAGTCACGTCAGCTCATTTTCCCTCGAGCAAGAGACGACGGTGGTTGACTGTACGGTCCACAGCTTGAGTTGCACTGTGGCTGGTCTCTAATGTACCTCTCTCTCTGCGAGTCTCGTATGGGTCTCTACGAGTCTCCATGTATCACAACGTGTGTGTGGGTTTGCTCTACGGTCCACAGCTTGAGTCGCACTGTGGCTGGTCTCTAATGTACCTCTCTCTCTGCGAGTCTCGTATGGGTCTCTACGAGTCTCCATGTATCACAACGTGTGTGTGGGTTTGCTCTACGGTCCACAGCTTGAGTCGCACTGTGGCTGGTCTTTAATGTACCTCTCTCTCTGCGAGTCTCTTATGGGTGTCTACGAGTCTCCATGTATCACAATGTGTGTGTCGGTTTGCTCTACGGTCCACAGCTTGAGTTGCATGACCACAGTCGCATTACTGCTGCTGCGTGTTGCGTCTCGTTTCTAATGTTCCATTCGTTAAAACGTGCGCATCGTTCCGTTGATGTTCTGGTGCGGTTCATGGTGACAGCGGTGTATTTGCAGAGGATTGTCCATGCCAGGAGGTGTGCGGTGGTTGATGCTTGGGTCTCGAACGAGGCGTTCATTCCGGACGTCCGCACTGTTCCACCGTTCGCTGGCGATCTTCCAGATCTGTGCGAGAGCCACAGCCCCGATCGATCCGAGGTTTATCCACGTACTCGATAGCAGCGATTACTCAACCCCTTTCGTTCGAACGGGACACTTTCGAGCTCGCTCGATCTTCACGGCGCACCGAACCAAAGAGTCGGTCCTGCTAATTAGCACAACTTTGCGGCGGCACACCGCTCGAGATGCCACGAGGAGGTTGGGGCAGCTCAGAGGTCCTAGCGCCGAGTCGGCGCCACTGACACCCTGGGTTGGAGTGAGGGCTGCAGCCACTGCCTGTGATTGAACCGGGTTCTCGAGTTTAACGAGTGGATGGCTTTGGCCCAGCTAACAATGACTGCACCCATCAAATGTGTGTATACATATTAGAATCAGGATTTTTACTTCATTTGGATACATTTCACCGAAACATGCGATAAACGCCAATGTCGCAGCAGTGCGTTTGAAGGGAGGGAATGGGAGAGGAGGCCATGGGGATTACGAGGGCACATCGGCAGCATAGAGCTGTGGATGAAGAAGAGAACTGTGGATGAAAAGGAGAGAGTTGTGTGTGAAGGAGGGAGCTGTGTGTGACGGTGAAGGTGGAAACAATTGACTGGAACCCTTCCCTGTCTCCGCATGTTGGCGAGGGGAGCGTTGACTACACCGTGCAGAAGTCTCCGATGTTGCCCCCCTGTAATGGGGGATTAGCCGTCAACATTCGTGTGTCCCCCTCTTGAAAGCCTTTTTGGGAACGTGTATTTCTCGTTTTATTCCATGCAAGGGAGTTGTGAGGTCATATTCGTCTACGTCAGGGATCGGGCAAACCTGCGCCTCTGGAGCCGCATGCGGCTCTTTAAGCGACCGCTTCGTGCCGTTATTTATTAAGGTCCCACTGTCTTGTATTAACGTGGCATGGCGGCTGTTGAAATTTAGATAGATATTTCTTACTATAATTTACCAAATTAGAAAAAAATAACGGCCCGTCCGTGCGGAAAGCGGCGTCCTGTCGCGTGTTAAAATAAATTGCCCGTGAATTCAGAATTGGTTCCACGACTCGTGACGGCCAGACAGCAGCGTGATGCCACGCCTGGGAATGACCATCAAGGAGGATTGAGCAACAGGAACCTTGCGATGCGACTGTGTCAGCCACCACCACGACGACAGACTCTACGGGACGCGTGTGTACTTTTTATTCTAAACAGAATATGTACAAAACACAGACGAGAGAACACGCTATTTTTGGAAGCGCCGTCTTTAAAAATGAACTATACACCCCAATTCTGGTGCTGAGCGCACGCAGACTTCGTGTAACAAAGCCCATCATCGTTACCATCGTCGTCATCATCATAATCGATTTAAAAAACCAACCCCCCATCCCACCCAAGCTCCTATAGCTAAACGATACCGCGCCCTCTAAACGTTTTGCATCGACGCTATAAAACCCACCTCCCCACCCCGTGCGTTTCGTAATTTTTGAAGGCGAGAGCGATCGTGGTGTAAAAAAAGAGGCGCTTGGAGAACGTGAGAGACGCACGCACGGACGGACAACACGAGACGGCACGAGAGCGGCGACGGGCTACGGCGACGGTCACAGCGCTGAGATGACGGACGACGATGCCGCTACGAACACACGTGTACAGAGCCACACAGCCACACGCGCCCGTGCGCATACACGGCCACGCGTGGCCACGTGTGGAGGGGGGCGGGGCGGAGGTGGTGGAGGGGCGATACCGAGAGCCTAAACCTCCGTGGTCATCACCTCGATAGTCATCTCATTGAAGGCCACCTCTGATCATCTGTGGTCACCTCCACGGTCATCATTTTGATAGCCATCTTGTTGATCATGTCTATGATCATCTCCATTATCTTCACGGTCATTTCGAGGGCCATCTCCATGATCTCCATGGTCATTTTCATGATCGCGATTGTCAAATCCATGAATATCCCGATGGTAATTTCCATGATCATCTCGATGATCATCTCCATGATCATATCTATGATCATCTCCATTATCATGTCGATGATCATCTCATTTATGATTATCTCCATTATCATATCTCCATCATCATCTCCATGGTCATTTCCATTTTCATATCGATCATCTCGATAGTCATCTCGATGGGCATCTCCATGGTCATTTTCATGATCATCTCGATGGTCATCTCCATGGTCATCTCCATGATCATCTTGATGGTCATCTCCATGATCATCTCCATGATCATATCGATGGTCATCTCCATGATCATCTCCATGATCATCTCCATGATCATCTCCATGATCATCTCGATGGTGATCTCGATCGTCATCTCCATGGTCATCTTGATGGTCATATCCATGATCATCTCCATGATCATATCGATGGTCATCTCCATGATCATCTCCATGATCATCTCCATGATCATCTCGATGGTGATCTCGATCGTCATCTCCATGGTCATCTTGATGGTCATATCCATGATCATCTCCATGGTCATCTCGATGGTCATCTCCATGATCATCTACATAATCATCTCGATGGTCATCTCGATAGTCATCTCCATGGTCATCTCCATGGTCATTTCCATGATTATCTCTATGGTCATCTTGATGGGAATCTCATTGGTCATCTTGATGGTCATCTCCATAATAATCTCCATAATCATCTCGATAGTCATCTCCATTATCATCTCCATGATCAGCTCGATGGTCATCTCGATGGTCATCTCGATAGTCATCTCCATGATCATATCGATGGTCATCTCGATAGTCATCTCCATGATCATCTCGATGGTCATCTCGAAGGTCATTTCCATTGTCATCTTTATGATCATCTCGATGGTCATCTCCATGGTCATCTCGATGGTCATCTCCATGATCATCTCCATAATCAGCTCGATGGTCATCTCGATGGTCATCTCCATAATCATCTCGATGTTCATCTCCATGATCATCTTGAAGGTCATCTTCAAGATCATCTCCATGATCTTCTCGATGGTCATCTCGATGGTCATCTTCATGATCATATCGATGGTCATCTCGATGGTCATCTCCATGCTCATCTCCATGAACATCTCGATGGTCATCTCCATGATCATCTCTATGATCAGCTCGATGGTCATCTCGATGGTCATCTCCATGCTCATCTCCATGAACATCTCGATGGTTATCTCCATGATCATCTCTATGATCATATCGATGGTCATCTCGATGGTCATCTCCATGCTCATCTCCATGAACATCTCGATGGTCATCTCCATGATCATCTCTATGATCAGCTCGATGGTCATCTCGATGGTCATCTCCATGCTCATCTCCATGAACATCTCGATGGTCGTCTCCATGATCATCTCTATGATCAGCTCGATGGTCATCTCGATGGTCATCTCGATAGTCATCTCCATGATCATCTCGATGGTCATCTCAAAGATCATTTCGATGGTCATTTCCATTGTCATCTCTATGATCATCTCGATGGTCATCTCGATGGTCATCTCGATGGTCATCTCCAAGATCATCTCCATGATCATCTCCATAATCATCTCGATGGTCATCTCGATGGTCATCTCCATAATCATCTCGATGGTCACCTCGATAGTCATCTCCATGCTCATCTCCATGAATATCTCGATGGTTATCTCCATGATCATCTCCATGATCATATCGATGGTCATCTCGATGGTCATCTCTATGCTCATCTCCATGAACATCTCCATGATCATCTGCATGATCATCTCCATGATCATCTCGATGGTGATCTCGATCGTCATCTCCATGGTCATCTCCACGATGATATTGATGATCATCTCCATGGTCATCTCGATGGTCATATCCATGATCATCTCCATGGTCATCTCGATGGTCATTTTCATGATCATCTACATAATCATCTCGATGGTCATCTCCATGGTCATCTCCATTGTCATTTCCATGATTATTTCTATGGTCATCTTGATGGGCATCTCATTGGTCATCTTGATGGTCATCTCCATAATAATCTCCATAATCATCTCGATAGTCATCTCCATGATCATTTCGATGGTCATCTCGATAGTCATCTCCATGATCATCTCGATGGTCATCTCCATGATCATCTCGATGGTCATCTCGATGGTCATCTCCATGATCATCTCGATGGTCATCTCGAAGGTTATTTCCATGATCATCTCGATGGTCATCTCCATGATCATCTCGATGGTCATCTCGATAGTCATCTCCATGAGCATCTCGATGGTCATTTCTATGATCTTCTCGATGGTCATCTCGAATGTCATTTCCATTGTCATCTCCATAATCATCTCGATGGTCATCTCCATGATCATCTCCATGATCAGCTTGATGGTCATCTCCATGATCATATCGATGGTCATCTCCATGATCATCTCCATGATCAGCTCGATGGTCATCTCTATGATCATATCGATGGTCATCTCGATGGTCATCTCAATGCTCATCTCCATGAACATCTCGATGGTTATTACCATGATCATCTCCATTATCATCTCCATGATCATCTCGATGGTCATCTCGATGGTCATCTCCATAATCATCTCGATGGTCACCTCGATAGTCATCTCCATGCTCATCTCCATGAACATCTCGATGGTTATCTCCATTATCATCTCCATGATCATATCGATGCTCATCTCGATGGTCATCTCCATGGTCATTTCCATGATTATCTCTATGGTCATCTTGATGGGCATATCATTGGTCATCTTGATGGTCATCTCCATAATAATCTCTATAATCATCTCGATGGTCATCTCCATGATCATCTCCATGATCAGCTCGATGGCCATCTCGCTGGTCATCTCGATAGTCATCTCCAATATCATTTCGATGGTCATCTCGATAGTCATCTCCATGATCATCTCGATGGTGATCTCCATGATCATCTCAATGATGATCTCCATGATCTCAGAATGGAATCGTAGTCACGTGCGTCTTCAAAATTAGCAGCCGGTGTACATCCCTTATGTTTTTTCTTCCAATAACTGAAAAATAAAGAGATTGTTTAAATAATCATCATCATCATCAAAGTTACGCCTTGTCCAATATACAGTAGTATCCGAGCGTAATTGTGTTAAAGAGTACAAGCTTTTAAATACACGGTGCGCAGTCGAGTTGACCCCGACACTGAAGCAAAGTTGTGAAGAACATGCACGAGTTTTGTGAACTTTAACCACAACCACCCTACCCCACCTATCCCCCCCTCCCCATGTCCCGTCAAACGAACACAAAAAACTGCGTCAAAATACCCCAGAACAGACGGACGGTGAAAAGTCCCGCGTGTTAAGATATGTTTGTGCGCTATCGCTAAGAAAATATTGCAGGTGAGTGTACAAGTGAGAGTGTAGGTGAGTGTACATGTGAGTGAGCATGGAGGTGAGTGTACAGGTGAGAGTGCAGTTCAGTGTACAGGTGAGCGTGCAGGTGAATGTCACATGTACACTCACCTGTACACTCGCCTGCACTCTCGCCTGGACACTCACCTGCACGCTCATGCACATATACACTCGCCTCCTCGCTCACTCACATGTACACTTACCTGCACGCTCACTCACATGTATACTCACCTGCATGCTCGCCTGTACTCTCACCTGCACGTTAACTGTGCAGGTGAGTGTACATGTGAGTGAGCGTGGAGGCGAGTCTACAGGCGAGAGTGCAGTTGAGTGTCCATGTGAGAATGCATGTGAGTGTACAGGCGTGAGTGCAGGTGAATGTACATGTGAGCGTGCAGGCGAGTCAACGCACAGGTGAGTATACAGGTGAGTGTGCGTGCAGCTGAGTACAGGTGAGAGTGCGGGCGAGTATACAGGTGGCAGGGCAGGATGACCACGGGCTTAGAGGACTTCTCCAGGCAGAGGGGGCACAGCAGCTGGCGCGCTGCAGCAGCCACCCACAGGCGGACAGCCTCGTCGCTGCAGCTGTCACGTGCCCGGCCTCCCTCTCCTCCTCCGCCCCATGCCACGTGGAGACAGAGAAAGAGAGGGAGGGGCATTCACACCACGAGGTCACGTGGGCAAGGGAACAACAAATCCCCCCCCCTACACCAACTCCCAACATGGACTCGTCCATCGCTGGTCCCACCTCCCCCACGGAAAATCATCGAAGTCAACGTACAGTAGGACAGTCCACACAAGCGGCATCAACAACAACAGCAGCAGCCGTCACCATTCGCCACTAAGTGGCGGTGACGTCCCCGCGACGTTGGTGCCAGGCTAGGTGCACTCTTAGGCCACGCGAAGTGTCGAAGGCTCGCTGACAGGAGGTCACGGGACAGAACCCTGCAGGTGCCATGGGGTTGACCGACTCGAGATGGCTGCAGACGCCACCAGCTGTGCCAACTCGCCGCGTTTTAGCCGCCCGCCTCTCCGCTCGTTGTTGTGAGCGTCCCTCACGAGCCTCCTCCTCCTCCACAGAGGCCGATCTTGACACCGCCGGAACCGCTCATCGGCAAGTCCACTCAGCTCCAAATCCTCCAACCAGGTACCTTTGTAGACCCGCAGTGATGCCCCATGCCGTGTTGGCAGTCCACTGCTGGATGAAGGCTTCGGGTCGCCACGGTGGCTAGGAGATGTTAACTACCTCGCCCGGTGTGCAGGAGGTCGTGGGTTCGACCCCGACGCCTGCTGCTGCTGCTGCTGTAGATTTGGAGTCTGCGGTGTCTCTCTCCACCTGGTCGCGTGGATTTTTCTCCCGGTGCTGCGGTGTTCCCATCCACATTTAGAATCGATGTGTTGAGAATATTTGGCTGCTCTAAATGTCCACACGAGAAGCCACTTTGTTGAGCTATCATCTGTGGCTAGGTAGCTTCTCATATAAGCGCTTTGTAGCTCAGTGGGACTTACGTGGTTAAAATGAAATAACAGTAAAAATAGCAGCACCACCACTCCACGTACACAGAACATCTGCCGTGATCCTGACTGCAGTGCTCAGCTCAATATGGTCGATGAAAGTGAATTACGTGACGGCCGCTACGTTAAAGGTTTCGTCACCTTTGGGTGGCATCAGTTGCTGCTATGGCCCATCCGGAAATACAACAATGCCTTGATGGAGGCTCCATTGAAGATGCGTGCGACCCTCTCGACTGGCCGTCTGACCCGAATGTTCGGTCCAACCCGAGCTGAATATTGAGTGGAACTGGGTGACCCTGGGGCTATTTTCTACAACGTAACAATTTCGATTTAAAGCATTCGTGACTGCAGGGATTTATATTCTTGGTTCTTTCGGTAAAGTCACGTAGAAGGGAAATAATAAAGTAATAAAAATAAAACAATACAATTCTCACGACGTTTCGATTGCAACACAAGCAATCATCATCAGGTGTGAAAACCACGGCAAGAAAATTTGAAAAAAGTGGCGGGATTTTTTTAAAGAAATTTTTTGAAATAAGTGGAGCTTTTTTTTTACCGCCACTTTTTAAAAAAAATCTTGCTGTCGTTTTCACACCTGAAAATGATTGATTGTGTTGCAATCGAAACGTCGTGAGAATTCTAATGTTTTATTTTTATTAGTTTATTATTTCCCTTCTTCGTGACTTTACCGAAAGAACCAAGAATATGAATCCCTGCAGTCACGAAGGCTTTAAATCTTAAAAAACCCCAACATTCGTCAATGATGACCGATTCCATTCATAAAGTGCGCTCTTGCCGCCGTGTGCGCTTAGTACTGCTCAGTATTAAAAACACGCGTTGACTGCTCTATACAGGGTGGGATAGAGATCTCTACTCAACCCTGCAGGGTCACCCCTCTCATAGTGAAGGCGTTCACACTTGAGCTGCAGTTGCCCTGTGCCAGTAGTTGCATCATTAACTGTGCGAAATCCTTTTCAAACCATTACTATAATAATGCAGAATTTGCCATTAAGTTACTTTTCTTGGATTTAGCAGAATTCCACAATAGCTCTCTCAATAGCTGTAGCGTTTGAGTTACGATCTTTCACATGTTTGCGTTGTTAAATCTAATGACTCATTAAACGATAATTAAATGACCACTTAGTGTAGGACAATCATTGAATGTTGAACTAAACTTTGTAGTTTCATTTAATGCTGAGGGTATTGACAAGAAAAGTAGTGGGTGTGTGGGGTTGAAATTGTCAACTGGTGCCCGCACTGCATCGTGTGGCGGGTTTCTGACAGCAGCAGCATTGCCACGAAGCTCTCATTGGCGCTTGGTGAATATCCGTTGGGGGATTCCTTTTCGTTTTTTGTTCATTGAATGATCACCCTCCCTGCACCTGGCCACCCATTTGTGTGTGTGAGCCTTCAGGTGTCACGGCAGAGCTATTGCAGAGGGATGCTGCGATTGTACTGCCGTGGGCTAAGCATCGACGGCGGCCCTCTGTCAATCCACAGCGGAGGTAAGAGCCCCCCACTCTGTGTCAGTAAATGGGGGGGGGGGTGTTTGGTCATACTTCACCACGCTGGTCAGTGCGAGTTAGTGTGAAGGTGAGGCAGCCCAAAGATCTGTTCAGATGTCACTCAGCACCGACGTTAGCTGTGGCCGGGAATCTAACTTTGATGGCAGCTAACGGCCGGGCCACCGCTTCACGGGTGAACGGGTTGATTAGATGAGACGATGGCGTTGCGTTTCATAGCAGTGGCTACTCCTCCACCTGGCTGGGCGATTGAGAAACCACACCCACAGCAGTGTCCCAGTGTACCGGCACCCCCCCAGTGCTGGAGTCAACATTCTCTGGGCCCCATTTTTCTTCAAACGCCGCTCTGGATTTGGGCCGGGCAAGAAGCGCGTCGCCACCGAACACGTTACGGTCAAATGTTGTAAGCGGCAGGTTTATCTAATTCATATTTGACGACTTCCTCTTCCAAGACGTCCTGCCCCGTGTGGAGGAGTAGGCCAGTTACCCTCACAGGGGCTCTCTGGAGCTCCCGCTCGTGGAGGCCCCATTTGCCGGCAGTGGCGTGAACAACCGCAGGGGCTCTACCTTTACCTTTTATCCACTTTTCATATTCAACATTTAATTAGGTCAGCAACGTGGTCTTGACCTCTTACCCACAAACATTTCTGACAAGTACAGCAAGTGCACGTGTACACAAGTGTACTCCTGTGCTAGTTGCACTACACTTCTGCTTTTTGTGTTTAGTTTGTTGTCGTTCCCCCATACCTCAGATTAGCACGGTTGGCTGTATGCGGTGCTAAAGAAGTTCAACATACACACACACGCATCCACACACACAAACACGTACACATCCATCAACACACAGAGATACAAAGACAAAGACTCCCCATATAGACAAACAGTCTGTTGGGGCAAGTGCTGTTAGTGAGCACACGCACATACATACACACATAAACACATACACACACACATAAACAAACACATACACACACATCCACACCCATACACACACATACACCCACACACAAAGACACATACACACTGCGATGGCAAAGTAAAAAATGGAAGCGAGACCAGTGTTTGTCACGACAAGTATATATTGATGTCAAGTGCAAATACAAAACGAGGTCGACAAAATCTCTGGAAAACATTAATCTCGCTTTCCCTTCCCACACTTTGAGCTGCTTTTGTACAAACGATAAAAACCCCGAGGAGACCGAAGTGTCACCGATCTACATTCACGAGTTCAGAAACCGCTGTTTCTTGAGTCATCATGGTCCATGGAAATAAAGTGCTTGACAAAGTTAATCATTTATCCGTACATTTCACGTGTTAACGTTTTGGCGCTACGGTTTAGCGTGTCCATTGAAACGTACATTAAAAAACAAAGTAAGAGATATGTCTTCTTTGAGTCTTTCGGTAAAGCCACCTAGATAGAAACAATTATAAAAATAATAACAATATCACGTTTCGATCGCAACACAAGCAATCGTCTTGAGGTGAAAAAAGAGGGGGAAATCTGCCGAGGCAGGCTGTATATAAAGGTTTAGAGATATTGTTATTATTTTGATTATTTTTTCTATCTACGTGGCTTTACCGAAAGACCCAAAGAATATGAATTACTGCAGTTACGAAAGCTTTAAGTCAAGATTTAACAGATATGTAGTTAAAATAATGCCGACGTATTCACAGTTCAATAAATAAATACTTTGCAACAGAGGAGACTTTTTAAATCCCCGACACAACGCAAAATAAAGTCCCGCATGTTAAATAAACAGTAACAAGAACCGTAGGGAATACCTTGCACGACCTCACTGAGACCGCACTCCGGCCTCGCGTTGCAGAGGACACAACCTCTGTCTTCATTTGTTATGGGACAGTTCATTTTGCGGTCACCATCACAATAACGTTCCTGGTGCCAACTCTCTTGACGATTGACCTCGTAATAAACAGAAACTCCAAGCCGTAATGGGTTCGTGTCGGCTGCATGGATCTTGGCTCTTGTTTCCCAGAATGCTGGCATGATTTTAAGCTCTTTCATGCTGGGTTTTTCAAGTCGTGGTGGATTGTGAGTTTAGAGTTGCTTTAAATGTTTCCCATGTCAGCATTGGACAGGTGTGCCATAAGGCCCTGACGTAATAATTGCAGCTCTTTATTGTTTAGAGAATGTGGTCGTCGAGTGAGAATGTAGAGTCCAAGGTGATTCCAATGATGTTCAAGTGATTTCAGGCGCTGATGGTGGAGCTGGCAATGAGTACATTTTGGGGCACCGGCGACGCCATGGTGAGCCGCTTCCTGGTGCCTTCCTAAAATGTCTCTCAGAATTAGATTGAATTTGAGAGGAAGCAAAGGGTTAGCCACTTGATCGTGTGGAATTCAGGCACCAACCACTATCGGTGGGGCGAGTGCCAGTTGTTACACCGGTGGTGGCTGCTGTGAGACCAGAGTGGCGGTGGCTGCTGTTGGACTGGCGGTGGAAGTGGCTGCTGTGGGACAGGCGGTGGCGGCAGCTGCTGTGGTACTGACTGCGGCTTCTCCCAGACAGGCGGTGGTGGCTGTTGTAGATTTGGCAACAGCAGTGGTTTCTGCTGGACCGGCAACAACTGCTATGAGATTGGGGGGTGGTGGCGGCTGTTGTTAGAATGGCAGCGGCTGCTAGGAGACGGCTTCTTCAAAACAAGCTGTAGTGGTGGTGGCTGCTGCAGGACTGGCGGTGGCAGTAGCTGCTGTGGTGCTGATGGCAGCTTCTCCAAGACTGGCGACGGCTGCTGTGAGGTCAGGGTGGTGGCGGCTGCTGCGGGACTTGCGATGGCTGCTGTGGCGCTGACTTCGAGACATGTAGTGGTGGTGGTATTGGCTGCTGCGGAACTGGCAGTGGCGATGGTTGCTGTAGGACTGGCAGTGGCTGCTTGGAGATCGGGGTGGTGGTGGTGGATGCTCTGGGACTAGCGGCGGCGGCCGCGGCTGTTGCGTGCCTGGCGTTGCCGGTAGTAGCTGCTGCTGCCGCTGTTTCTGCCGTCGCCCTTGCAGTTGCTCCGGCAGTTGTTCCCGTTGGGGTGGTTCGCCATCTTGAGTTTCTGCAGATTAACAAGATGAGGGCGCTCAAGTCCAAACCGCTCGACATTGAGTGAATGAAACAAAACTGGTCTAAAGTAGACACAAGAACATTGCTGTACTTCACCATTCCTGTAATGTAAAATTATGCACTGCCAGGGTGTACATTCTCCCCGGGCAGTTCCACGCACGCGGGGTAACGTTTCAAAACCAGCATTTACCTTGCGCGCCGGTGAAGAGAGCTGCTGTTCAGTGACGAGGTCCTGGGTCTCCATCGCCAAGTGGGAACGTTTGATGCACAACCTAGACGTCGCCTTGACGTGCTCTAGCGGGCGGTAGCTGTCCGCTGGTGGCGTATTCAGTTCTGGCGACCTGAATGTCCGCACCACACATCACAAACTGCGGTTAACACCACCGCTCGCTCCACCGCTGAGCTGTCTGGCCGGACACCCATGGAGCCGCTAAGCTCCAAATTAGTCGGAACAACTCAACTGCCTAGAAAGCAGACACTGCTGCTGATGTTCGCGCAAGACAATATTTGTGCAGTGAGCTGGTCTGGGGGACGGGTGTAAGTGGAGGTCAAAGTGGAGGGGAGAGAAGGCGACTTGCCGAATATAGAAGAGCAGGTAGGCCTGCTCACTCATCGCAGCCTTGGTGTCGACGAGCCGCATGATGGAGTCGTTCATACGGCACCATTTTCCATCGCTGATCTGTGCACAGTTAATACACAGCTACACTTGGTTACAATGTTTACAAAACCGCACCCAGTATTCTCCGTTCATGTAATAACAACACACGATACCCTCTAGGCAACAAGTTCCTCAAGAGCATCACCCCAACGTCAGAGCTGCAGAGCGTGCTACGGTTGCTATGATGGTTTTGAATTTACGGTACGGTCTGCCTGAACATATCACTGCATCAATAACCTTGGACTAATTTAATCAAAATCTAAATTTTTATTTAGACTGGAAGAATCTGATGAGCTACGAAGCTCTTTTTCACAAATGTCCAGTAGGGGCGGGTCAGAAAGTTACAACAAACAATACATAAACCGATAGGAGTTAAAAGTGTAGGAAAGCTAAGCAAATCACTAAATACAAATAAATAAACTAAATACTGTAAGTAAAAATTGCATAAATACATCAAAACGCAAGAACAGTTGCAGGACTGTTTTTATTATTATTTATTTTTTATAATTTTTCTATCTACGTGACTTTACCAGTAGCTGCTGTGGTGCTGATGGCAGCTTCTCCAAGACAAGCGGCGGCTGCTGTGGGACTGGCGATGGCTGCTGCGGAACTGGCAGTGGCGGTGGTTGCTGTAGGACTGGCACTGGCTGCTTGGAGATCGGGGTGGTGGTGGTGGATGCTCTGGGACTAGCGGCGGCGGCCGCGGCTGTTGCGTGCCTGGCGTTGCCGGTAGCAGCTGCTGCTGCCGCTGTTTCTGCCGTCGCCCTTGCAGTTGCTCCGGCAGTTGTTCCCGTTGGGGTGGCTCGCCATCTTGAGTTTCTGCAGATTAACAAGATGAGGGCGCTCAAGTCCAAACCGCTCGACATTGAGTGAATGAAACAAAACTGGTCTAAAGTAGACACAAGAACATTGCTGTACTTCACCATTCCTGTAATGTAAAATTATGCACTGCCAGGGTGTACATTCTCCCCGGGCAGTTCCACGCACGCGGGGTAACGTTTCAAAACCATCCTTTACCTTGCGCGCCGGTGAAGAGAGCTGCTGTTCAGTGACGAGGTCCTGGGTCTCCATCGACGAGTGGGAACGTTTCATGCACAACTTAGACGTCGCCTTGACGTGCTCCAGCGGGCGGTAGCTGTCCGCTGGTGGCGCATTCAATTCTGGGGACCTGAACGCCCGCACCACACATCGCAAACTGTGGTTAACACCACCGTTCGCTCCACCGCTTAGCTGTCTGGCCGGACACTCATCGAGCCGCTATGCTCCAAATTAGTCGGAACAACTCAACTGCCTAGAAAGGAGACACTGCTGCTGATGCCCGCGTAAGACAATATCTGTGCAGTGAGCTTGTCTGGGGGACGGTTGTAAGTGGAGGTCAAAGTGGAGGGGAGAGAAGGCGACTTACCGAATATAGAAGAGCAGGTAGGCCTGCTCACTCATCGCAGCCTTGGTGTCGACGAGCCGCATGATGGAGTCGTTCATACGGCACCATTTTCCATCGCTGATCTGTGCACAGTTAAAACAAAGCTACACTTGGTTGCAATGTTTACAAAACCAAAGAATATAAATTACTGCAGTCACGAAAGTTTTCAGTAAAAATGTAGTTGCAAGACTGTTTTATTTATTCCTTACTATTTGAAATTTGTAACATTATGGGCGCATTGCAGATGTGCGTTGTTATTGTTTGATGGTAACAAATGGAATTACCTTATTGTAGCAATAATAATGGCCGCTGTTTGAGTCGGCTCCCTTGTGCACCAGCACCGAGTACAGGGAGTAGATCGCGGGCTCGCCCTGAGACGTTGAGGTGAAGGGTTGCATGTCCAGGTGCTCCGGGTAGGTGATGTTCTACAGGCAGCGCACAGGAGGGGGAGGCAGCGCGGCAGAGACGAACGTTAGGAGAGGAAACGGAAGGGGTTGTGGGGTGGACAGCAGAGATGGGCACCATCTCAGTTACACGTCAAAGTGATGACGTGATGTCTCGCTAATTTGAGCGTTCAAGACGGTGCTCATCTCCTGATTATAGCCCTGAGCAAGTGGTGGAAATTCTACATTCATATGACGGGGGTGAGTCTATCTGTTGGACCTATTTCAGCATGGAGAGGCATTTTCTCCAGCGGTGAACTGACAAAGGGCTGTCATTAAATAAATGAATGAGAACGATGTGGAGGGGCAGAATCGTTACCTGGTTGATCTTGACGCCGTAGAGGTTGTACCGCTTGATGGAGACTGTGAGGACGTTGGGCAGGCGGTGGAGAGCCATCGTCTTTGTCGCTTTCCCCTTGTGACAGCACCTGCACGACAACAACAACGCCAGACATTGCACGCGTTCCCCAACCGATGAGGGCAACTTTTGAACGACATTTCTTCTCATTTTTTCTTTACTATTATTTTAGTAATTTTTATTATTATTTATGAAATACTTTTTAGTAAAACTAATATTATGTTCTAAAATATTTATCATAATTAATATTCTTCTGTTTATATTATCGTGAGATATATATTTAATCTGCAGACTTTTGAAGCGACAAATGTTTGCAGGGTGTCGAAACACGACGGCCCGCTCACCTTGCACAGGTGTATTCATCCAGAATCTCCTCGTTGAAAAACTCCCCAAACGCCTCCACCAGATGCGATGAATTCTGTTACCCAACAGAGTGAAAGGCAAATGAAGACTCTTAAGAAGCATTCCATAAACATTGTATTGTGACGGAAACTCCGAAAACCCGCATCTTGTATTAAATCGTACGACCGCAATAAACGAGGTGACGCACGCTACTGGCAGTGTGTTTGGATGTTAAGTGGCTGATCGATGTGTCTGCGTGATGTATTTTAGGCACAGAAGGGGGCACAGGTGGTACATCAGCCAGTAATCTCATTCAGTCAATCCATGGCACCTGGGTCTGTCCCGTGACCTGCCAGCAGGCGTTCGACACTTCACGTGGCCTTAAAGTGCACTCAGCCTAGCACAAGTGCCATGGTGACATCACCGCCATTTAGTGGCGAATGGCGGTTGTTGTTGATGTGTGCATGTTGAACCTCCTTCGCACCGTATGTACATGTATAACTGTTAAGAAATGTTTTTTTCATTGCTTACATTAATATAGAGTGCGATGTCCAGGCATGTGTCGTAGGTGTTGGAGTCATTGCAGCACTGCATGCACTCCACTGCAAAGCAAACACACATTAGGGAGGGACGTCACATGTGTCTTAGTCAAACTAAATGCACGCTCCCCACTGACATAAGTAATTGCTACTTTTCACCAACTGGTAAAAGGTTATTCCGTGTAGCACGTGTGTGAGTGTAAATGCTGCAACGCGGGCAGGTCTACACTGTGATGGTGCACTTACTGTTCTCGGTTAACAAGTTTCTAGAGGAGTGCGCAAAACTTACCACGTGAACGAAGGTAACCCCCGAAGATCTGGTAAATGAGGGTGGTAGCCTCCGTGTATCTGTCCAGCCTGCCAGTCACAGAGAACGACACCACACGGTGGTTACAGCAGCAGTAGCACCTTTACCGGATGCACACGCATGTGTGAAAGTTACACCATTGCCCGAGCTGTTGATTCACTCTTTCCCTTCAGCACTGCAACGCGTGCTCTGTAGCAACCAAACGTGGTAGTGTCTGCACAGGGCAGCCACCTTCACGGCACAGCCACAGAGCTGGGGGCACGCTGGCAGCCATCACCCGGTGCTGTTGCCCGGTAGTTTTGTTGTGCTCGGCGTGCCACGTGCCGCTCGTCAACACGAGGAATGTCGTCACGGGGCCACCGCACATTGAGACATCGATTTTCCGATATTTATCGGCAACGTGAAATGCGCAAACAAAAGATGGCCCACGTCAGGGCCAAGGTGAAAGAACCGTGGTGCCAGCAGGGTCGGTCCTCTGCATCTCCCAGGTTTTCACACAAAAGTGTGAGTAGCTTTTCACAGACGTTGAAGTACAATCGTGCAGAAAACCAAGAGGAAGCCGTGAGGTACCAAACTGCAGAACGACTGCCGCATGTTGACTGGCGCGCAGTACTCACTCGCTGTGGCCATAGAGGCATGAGGCTTGCATGCCATCTACCACGTATCGCAGAAACTCGTGGGCATCTTCCTGTCTCCCAATGCGCAGGTGTTTGGCGATGCCTGCAGAGAAATGGACATGGGGACAAAGTGACAGGTACAGGATCTGATGACATCCTTAAAGAGCTCCCCAACAGATATGGCAATAGGAGTGGTGCAAAGGACTTGGAACACAGATGGAGAAAGATCGCGGGGGATAACTTCTCAGAGTGCAAGTGTGAACGTAGTTGTGGGACTCACGCGTGATGTTCTTAGTGATGACCTTGGGTGTCAGCACTCTCTGCGAGTTGTTGAACGTGCTGACAACGTGATGCTCCATGACACACATCAGGCAAAAGTCGCTCTGTTGACCTGCGAACGAGGGCACAGGTGGCACAATCCGTCAGCGCACGTCACTCGCACTCAGCCCAGCTGGGGAGTAACAAGAAAGGCTAGAATCCTGGCACCAGCAACAATCGCAATGAATGTTGCGTCTAAGTACCAATTGCATCACAAGATGATTTACAAGCCAAAGCAACATTTG
Organism: Lampetra fluviatilis; assembly: GCF_964198595.1. Taxonomy (NCBI): domain Eukaryota; kingdom Metazoa; phylum Chordata; class Hyperoartia; order Petromyzontiformes; family Petromyzontidae; genus Lampetra; species Lampetra fluviatilis. The sequence continues at coordinate 2,621,454 of NC_136297.1, forward strand.
TCCGACCTATTAAAAATTATCGCCACATGTGCTCGTGTTTATCAAAATCTGAATATTTATACTGGAGGAATCCGATAAGCTAAGAGGTTTTGTTTAAAAAATGTCGAGTAGGGGCACTGGGTCAGAACATTACAACACCAAACAATACAAAAAACGATAAGAGTACAAAGTATTGGTAAGGTAAACAAATCACCTTTTAAAAATCTACAAATAAAACTAAACTTATTTTTTCATCTTACCAGATAAAGCCCACTGATCAATTAGCTTCTTCAGAAGCGACCTGGACCACAAATGATGGCTTAACGAAGTGGCTTATCACGTGGGAAATGTATCGCAGCAAAATAACTGACACAATAACGTAGCCCATGGGTAACGAGAGTGCCAGGGGGGAGGGTACTTACAGGTGCTGCAGTGCTCTTGCAGCAGCAGGTAGTTGGCGAGCGGCGGCGTGTAGGCGAGGCACTGCAGCGTGGCGTTGAGGAAGCAGGTGTTCCCCAGGTTGCGCAGGCCGGCACCCTTGCAGACGTCGCTCTCCCACCTGAGGTTCAGCCGCTCCGGTGCAAACAGCGAGAGCCGTGCCGCCGGAATGCCGTCCTCCTCTGCACAAAGGGCACGGTGATGGCGGAAGCCGGTGTCATCGCAGAGCGCTGTACTGCCGATTGGGCTGGCGTGGATATTCAGTGGCCCCAGCCAGCACCCGTGCTGCTACTCTTAACCACGAAGATTTTGCTCCACATTTAAGTGTAAGGTTCAAGTTCGCGAAACATATGATTTGCCTGTCGCGTTGGCTGCTGGGTGTTTTGAGCTCCCCGTGTTACTCGTGAACGGCAACAGCAGTGGCTCCAAAGCGGCCCTTGCGTTGGTGGCTGCCACCCTAATGAGATGCCACGACGTCGCGTGATCGCACACTCACCTTGGGGTGCCGGCACAGACACGCTGATGTTCTCTGTGGCTGGTACAGGGGAGGGTTCCGGCCGGCCATGGGGAAGGCAGCAGGGTTGCGTGCAGAGCCACTCGTCGGCCGCCACCAGCACCTCGTTGGACGAGGTGGGGGCCAAGACCGTGAGGTCGTTGCCGGACGAGGTGCCCTCTGCTCCGCACGCCACAGTCGTGGTTGGGTCCTGCCACAGCAACGCAGTCAATACATCCACAATTACTCCTCCCATCTGGACTGGGATCCCAAAACACGTGGGACTGTTTCATCACCAAAAGATATACAATTTTAGTCCATGAACCTATGGGCGATCTGCATAAAATGTCTCAGAAGTAAATATATATTTACAGTATATTTTTAAAGGAACCCCAAACTCACTTTAACTCGTAAAATATTACATGAAGAACGGCCATTGACTAAAGATGAACTAATTCAATTTGTTATGAATGCTAAAGAGAAGGCAGCTGTAGTTAGAAAGAGGTCCTAAATGCATTTCAGAAGATAAATCGTGCATTAATGTTAATCAAATTCATTTTCAACATTTGTTAAAATTAAACTAAATAATCCTCTGTGATTTGTTCAAATAAATATAATAACCCCATGTATCTTGATTTTACGGCCACCCTCTTACAAACGACGTCATGAAGGCCCAACTGTGATGTGCTCTGAAAAAGGGGCATTGACTGAAACGTCGCTTTTATATATTTTAGAATACTTTATATCTGTAATACACGTTATTATCAAAGTCAGAATATTTATACGGGAGGAATCCGATGAGCTATAAAGCTCTTTTTCACATGTCCAGTCGGGGCGGGTAAGAACGTTACAACAACGAACAACACAAACACATCATAGGAGTGCAAAATACAAGTTGGCCCAAAAGTTAAGCCACAGGGTTACTTAATTTATCTTAACACTGACATTACATAGTTCTCATTATTTATTCTTAAAGTTAACAATTTAACTATCATTAATATTGATAACATCCTCTGTGGCTGGTTCAAATAAATACGGTAACTCTGTGTCCTGACTTTTGGGGCAACCTTCTATAGGCGACGTTATGTAAATGAAGAAAAAAGATTTGTGATGCGCTCTGCAGAAGGGCCATTGTCTGAAACGTCGCCTATCATTTTCCTGTAACAATTCCCCCACCCCCGTGCACTCCCAGCGTTGTGATTGGCTGAGCGGCACCAGTGGGCCCCGCCCGCCACCCGGGGCTCCTCACCTGAGGCTCCGCCCTCAGACGCGGCCCCGCCGCCGCCTGCGCGGCTCCCGTCAGCTCCGGCACGGCGACCCGCGCCGTGCCTCGGGCTTCATCCGGGGAGGGGGTCCCGGGCACAGCCCAGCGGGATCCCTCGCGGGGGTCGTCAACTGCAAAAAGAAGAAGCATAGCGATCACGTTTCGTACTACGGATAAACACAGGGGGTCTACATTTCACACTGTAGATAAACATGGCACTGGATTCTGTGGCACCATCCAACACCCGTGCTGCTACTCAGAAATATTTTACCCCACATTGAAGTGTAAGGCTCAAGTTAGTGACAAATGTGATGTGCCTGTCACGTTGGCTGCTGGGTATTTTGAGCTCCCCGTTGCCTATGATGGGCAACAGCAGTGGCTCCAAAGCGGTCCTTCTGTTGGTGGCTGCCACCCTAACGAGAGGTCACGAGGTCGCACGCTCACCTTGGGGTGCAGGCAGCACAGACACGCTGATGTTCTCGCGTGCTGTGGCTGGCACCAGGGAGTGTTCTGGCCGGCCATGGTGAAGGCAGCTGGGTTGCATGCAGAGCCTCTCGTCGGCCGCCACCAGCACCTCGTTGGACGAGGTGGGGGCCAAGACCGTGAGGTCGTTACCGAACGAGGTGCCCTCTGCTCCAGCTGCCAAAATCATGGTTGGGCCCTGCCACAGCAACACAGTCAACACATCCACAATTAATCCTCCCATCTGGACTGGCATCCCAACACACGTGGGACTGAATTATCTCCAAAATCAAACAAATTTAGTCCATTAACCGATAAGTGATCTGCATAAAATGTCTCAGAAATATATATAGACAATTGATTATTAGAGGAACTCAAAACTGACAAAATTTTCAAAGAAGAAGGGGACATTGACTAAAGAAGAACGAGTTCAGTTCGTTGATATGCATGCAAAAAAAAGGTAGCTGTAACTTTTTAAAAGGTGCTAAATGCATTTCAAAATGGTAATGGATATCAGTTTTAACATTTGTTAAAATGAAACCCTTTGTGATTTGTTAAGATATATACAACAACTTTGCGTGTCCTGACTTTTGGGCCACCCTCTGTAGGCCACGTTATGAAAGGGTCTAACAACTGTTGACGTCCTCTGCACAAGGATCATTGCCCGATACGGCGCCGATCATGATCATATAACAATTTCTCCCCACTCGTGCATTCCCAGCGTTGTGATTGGCTGAGTGGCGCCAGCGGGCCCCGCCCCGCCAGCCACCTGGGGCTCCTCCCCCTCACCTGAGGCTCCGCCCTCAGACGCGGCCCCGCCGCCGCCTGCGCGGCTCCCGTCAGCTCCGGCACGGCGACCCGCGCCGTGCCTCGGGCTTCATCCGGGGAGGGGGTCCCGGGCACAGCCCCGCGGGATCCCTCGCGGGGGTCGTCAACTGCAAAAAAAAGAAGTACAGTGATCACATTTCGTACTACGGATAAACACACGGCTCTACATTTCACACTGTAGATCAAGGGTGGCACAGTCGGGTTTTTTACAATCGGGTTTAATTGGCTTTTTTTATTAAACTCGATCATCTGAGATTGGGAGAAATCCGGTTTCATTGGTTTTAATTGCAGAACCGCACTTATCAACGACGGGCTTCATCCATTCCAAGCTAAGGAACTCACTGGCGTCCACGATTGTGGAGAAGGTTCGTGTTCATCAAGACCAACCTGCCCGCCGCATTCTACGACTACCCCGTGCCCGACGGCCCCGAGTACGATAGCAGCACCGATGAGGGAGGAGGCAGCCTAAGCCTATCAGAGTTTCGTATTCATTAAACCAGGTTTTAATTCCCCGAAATCGGGTTTAATTGTATTAAAGAAAAAACCCGATGCCTGCCGCTGGAAAAATCGGGTTTTTTCCACCCATGCTGTAGATAAACATGGCACTGAATTCAATGGCCCCATCCAGCACCCGTGCTGCTACTCTTAACCAGAAATATTTTACCCCACATTGAAGTGTAAGGCTCAAGTTAGCGACAAATGTGATGTGCCTGTCACGTTGGCGCTGGGTATTTTGAGCTCCCCCTGTTGCTCATGAAGGGCAACAGCAGTGGCTCCAAAGCGGCCCTTCTGTTGGTGGCTGCCACCCTAACGAGAGGTCACGAGGTCGCACGCTCACCTTGGGGTGCAGGCAGCACAGACACGCTGATGTTCTCGCGTGCTGTGGCTGACACCAGGGAGTGTTCTGGCCGGCCATGGGGAAGGCAGCTGGGTTGCATACAGAGCCTCTCGTCGGCCGCCACCAGCACCTCGTTGGACGAGGTGGGGGCCAAGACCGTGAGGTCGTTACCGAACGAGGTGCCCTCTGCTCCAGCTGCCACAGTCATGGTTGGGCCCTGCCACAGCAACACAGTCAACACATCCACAATTAATCCTCCCATCCGGACTGGCATCCCAACACACGTGGGAAGGAATTATCTCCAAAATTTATCAAATGTAGTCCATGAACCGATAAGTGATCTGCATAAAATGTCTCAGAAATATATATAGACGATTGATTTTTAGAGGAACCCCAAACTGACAAAATATTCAAAGAAGAGGCCATTGACTAAAGTAGAACTCGTTCAGTTCGTTGTTATGCACGCAAAAACGGTAGCTTTAATTTAAAAAAAGGTGCTAAATGCATTTCAAAATGGTAATGGATATCAGTTTTAACATTTGTTAAAATTAAACTCAATGACCCTTTGTGATTTGTTAAGATAAATACAATAACTTTGCGTGTCCTGACTTTTGGGCCACCCTCTACAGGCCACGTTATGAAAGGGTCTAACAACTGTTGACGAGCTCTGCACAAGGACCATTGCCCGAAACGGCGACAATCATGATCATATTATAACAATTTCCCCGCCACTCGTGCATTCCCAGCGTTGTGATTGGCTGAGTGGCGCCAACGGGCCCCGCCCCACCCGCCACCCGGGGATCCTCCCCCTCACCTGAGGCTCCGCCCTCAGACGCGGCCCCGCCGCCGCCTGCGCGGCTCCCGTCAGCTCCGGCACGGCGACCCGCGCCGTGCCTCGGGCTTCATCCGGGGAGGGGGTCCCGGGCACAGCCCCGCGGGATCCCTCGCGGGGGTCGTCAACTGCAAGAAGGAGAAGAAGCACAGCGATCACATTTTACACTGCGGACAAACACACGGCTCTACATTTCCCACTGTAGACAGACATGGGCCTGTCGATCGCGTCTGAAGAACTAAATAGCTCATGGGCTTCACCTGGTTTAATAAAAAAAAGAGTGGAGCTCATTTAGTTTTAGGGATTTGCTTACATTTCTTATACTTTTAACGGGTATCGTTTTTTGGTATTGGTGCAACTTTCTGAACCCGTCTCTACTGGACATTTGTGCAAAAATAGCTTTATAGCTCACCGGATTTATCCACGAATAATAAAGTTCATGATTTTGAATTGGTGAGTGACGGTTGGTAACTCACGGGGGGGGGGTTAATTGCCCCCCCCCCCCCCCCCCCGTGAGTGGCGGTTGGTCGCTCACGGGGGCTCCACGACCCCGTGAGCGACGGGGGTCAACGCGACCGCTTGAACCCCGACACGAATCACGGCCTACAACGACCACTTGGCCCAACCCCAAACCCCACACTATTTATCGCGAGATTGGTTATTTAATGCGACCAATCACGCAATTAAACCGTACGGGTGGTGCTGCTGCTGCGTCGGCAGTGGTGAACAGGTTGGACCAGAACACAACCACTCAGCACGATCCGTGTCGATAGCGACACTGCGGCCTCCATAGGTGCAGGTGGACGTGGGTCATGGCCAGACTTCTACAGCGCCATCTATTGTATCTGTTTCCCTTCCCAGCAGTGCTGTTGACGTGGTGTCGATTTATTTTCACGTCGTCTTTTGACCAAATATGGACGAATAAATACTTTAACGATCGTTTTACCTCATCTATATACAAAAACGGTACATTATTGAATGTGTCTGTTCGAAATGTTAAACATACTTCCCAACATGCAACAAACTTGATATTTGGAATGTGGGTAACTTCCAAACAGTACGCAATGGAAACAAATATAAAAATAGACTTTTGTATTTGGGGGGGGGGGCACAATAATGGATACATTTTGCACGGCCAGTGAGCGGTGATGTCACGCAGTGTGCCTAGTGACGTCACGCAGTGTGCATACTGACGTCACGCACCCCCCCCCCACCCTCCGTGTTTTAATCGAATACAATAATCCAAGTCCCGGGCGAAGCCGGGTAGTAAAGCTAGTACAATATTAATTCTAGATCTAGTACAATATAATTAAAGTCACGTAGGAATAAAATAAATAAAATCACGACTTTTCGGGCGCAACACAAGCGTCCGTCATGAGGTGGGGCAACCACAGCAAGAAACAATTGCTGAAGTCCGTGACTTTACTGAAAGAACCAAATAGTATGGGTCTCTGCAGTCACGAACACTTCAAATCTAGAATATAATTAAACATTGAGCTTTTTCTACTGTGTTGCCTGTCTCGTATGTGTTGTGCGTGTGTGTGTGCAGGGAAGAAATTGACCTTTTTGGGGTAAAAATGTTGATAATTTCCCTTTAAAAGTCCGACGCTCACCTTGGGGAAGCTCTCGTGGCATAATCGGTCGATGGGATTCTCAGGTTGTTGAAAGTGTCGCCGCTGTTCACGTTCAAGAGAGCAGGGACGACGCAGAATCACACAAACACGTCTGGTCTTCTCGCCGTGCTGGAGTTCTGTGACCGTAACGGGCCTCACGTGACCGTCGTATCCCTTGGCAACGACCACGATCATCAACATGGCGACATTCAAACTCGGCACGTGGTCCCTCGTCATCGTTACAACGTTGGAGACGCGAGAGGCACGTGGGGGGCACAGGGAAGGGAGGGGATCGTGGGGAGCACGAGGGGGGGGGGGGTCTCGTGCCATCTCCCCCTCCCCCCGTGAGTGACCAACCGTCACTCACGGGGGGTCCACTACCCCGTGAGTGACGGTGGTCAACGCGACCGCTTCACCCCGACACGAATCACGGCCTACAACGACCACTTGGCAGAACAAAACCACACGCACGCAGAGGGATCTTGAGCAGTGCTCTGAGTTGTTGGCCGCTCGGCGTTTTGGGCCTCTCCACTCAGCAGCTGCGACCCAAATCGACGTGGATCGGGGGCTCAGGGGACGCGTGGCGAGGGTGGAACGAGAGGCCTCGAGAGTGAAGAAGAAGCGAGGGGGAGAGCGAGGCGAGCTTGGGGTGACACTCTGAGCGGCAGAAGGCGAAGAAGACGTGGAGTGGGGAACACGCGCAGGGTGAGGACATCATCATCATCAACATGATCATCATCCACATCATCATCCACATCATCTTCATCCACATCATGATCACCATCCACATGATCATCTACATCATCTACATCATCATCCACATCATAATTGTCCACATCATCATGGTCCACATCATCAACATCATTATCCACATCTTCATGTTCTTGGTTCTTTCGGTAATGTCACGTAGATGAAAAAAATAAGAAAAAATAAATAAATAAAAATGTAATTAAACATTTCATAATAAGATTATACGTTGAAAATAATACAGTAATACCAAAAAATCCACAATAAAAAATAGTAAAATAAAAAATGAATGGAAAATAATTAAAGCAAAAAACCCACGACGCAACATAAGTGGTCTTCATCGCTTCATCGCTTGATGAAGACGGCTTGTTTTGCGATCGAAACGTCGTTGGTTTTTTGCTTTTATTATTTTCAATTTATTTACTTTTTTATTAAAAAAATATTTAACTCTTTTTTTCATTTTTATTGTGAGAGAGCGCCGACGGTTTAGGGGTAGGCCCTCATCCAGCAGTTGATTCATCCACGCGTGGCCGGCGTGACGAGGTTTGGTCACACAGCCACACCCACACGGTGCGTGAGAGGCGTTCATCCAGCAGTGGATTGAACAAGCCGCGTAGATGTCAATGTATGGGGTGCGTAATGCAGGTGTCCGTGTGTGCATCTGTGTGTGTGCGTTGGGTGTTTGATTGACGTTTCTCTCACAGCTGATGTTGCAACATTCTTCCTGCTGAATATTTGACCATCTGGTCATACAGGATTCGGATTATCCCCATAGTGCGGTGTTGTCTGTACGATACCCGTTGAATCAAAGTAGAGTACAAAATATATGGCTGCTATAAATATCCACACGATGGTAAGCCACTTGGTTGAGCTATAATTTGTGATGGCCAAAGTCGCTTCCGATAAAAGAGCTCCGCAGCTCAGTGCGCCTTACCTGGCGGAATAAAAATAGTTTACTCAGTTGAGTGCGATGACGCAGCAGCTGCAGGCGCAGCCCTGCAATTGCTTGCTCGCTCCACTGTTGACGGACCGGCCTCCACCTTCAGCGAGCTCTCGAGAGTCTCTCCTCTAGAGGGATGTCTCTGTCCGGCTCTCCCACCACGGCCAGAGCGACTCGAAGAGGCGGGGTGCCCACACTTTACCCCACCGCGCCTTGGCGCGCTGCTGGGTGGGCAGAGGCGGCCGGGGGCGGGAGGGAGAGTGAATACACGTGGCCCCATCGTCTCAACTGCCAGCGAGTACCTCTGATTATTATTCTTATTACTATTCTCACCGTGGTCAATAGTAGCTCTGTATCTTATAATGCTGCTCTCTGTTGTGTGTAACGGGCAAGGTTTGCAGAAGTGTGTAACTCTGTGCAGTGTGCTCAAATGTGCATTCACGTGTTCATTGGAGAAACTTCGCCCCTTGTTAATGTGTCAGTGTTTATGTCTCCCGGAAGTGATATTTTGGATGTCATAGACGGTCCCTTTTATTTTAAACCAATGTTTACTTCAACGGCTTCAATATAATTTAATGATTATCATGATAATGATTAAAATATAAAAGTCTTCATACCCTTTCCGGCAATAACGCAGGAGGTGTTACGATGCGCAAACACCAAATAGACACCCCGACTGCAGGGCATCGAGTCTGCATTGACCACACGTCGCGCTTGTGGTCAAGCATCCAAAGCGACGTGCTCTGATGATGCACGCCTTGTCCCTAACACGACAATGGTCTCCAGCAGAGACGTCCTCCTTCATTGCCTTGACCCACCCACCAGTTGTCAGGCCAGAGAACAACGACACGAGGAGGCGAACGGCAGCACAGAGGCGACGCAAACACCAATCCGTGAATGTGCGGCTAATGCAGACTCGACGCCTTGCAATCGGTGAGTCCATTTGGTGTTTGGGCGTCTTGACACCTCCTGCGTTATTGCCGGGTAAAACGCCTCTCTTCTGCCTACATCGCCATGTCGATACCGGCAACACAACTGGTCCCGTGGATGTGTAGCTCATGATGTATGTAGTGTATGCGGAGAGACAGATAGGAAAGAGACTACGCCACTTGATCTGTTTCTATTCGATAAACTCCTACCACTGTGAGGCAGGCGAGGCGTTCACTTGTGTGGGGTGCCACGGTGGCGAGATGTTAACTTCCTCGCCTGGTATACAGGACGGTCGTGGGTTCGGTTCCGATGCTGACGCCTGCTGTTATATATTTTGAGCTTACGGTGTCTCTCTCCCCGTGGTCGCGTGGATTTGTCTCCAGGTCCTCCTCTACATTTAACAAACAAGCGTCTAGAGTATTTGTGTCTGCCATAAATGTCTCCGTGATAAGCCACTTCGTTGAGCTATCATTTGTGATAGCCAGGTCGCTGATGAAAAAAAAGATCTACATAGCTCAGTGGGGCCTTACCTGGTAAAAAATATATATTTATTTTAGTTTAGAATCTCAAGCAGCACTGCTTCGTATTGAGCTGCATGCGACTGCACTGGCAGTGGTCTGTCTACATACACAGGACTCACGAGGTGGCCTTGCAGTCACGTCAGCACATTTTCCCTCAAGCAAGAGACGACGGTGGTTGACTGTACGGTCCACAGCTTGAGTTGCGCTGTGGCTGGTCTTTAATGTACCTCTCTCTCTGCGAGTCTCGTATGGGTCTCTACGAGTCTCCATGTATCACAACGTGTGTGTGGGTTTGCTCTACGGTCCGCAGCTTGAGTTGCATGTCCACAGTCGCACTACTGCTGCTGCGTGTTGTGTCTCGTCTCTAATGTTCCATTCGTTTAAACGTGAGAATCGTCCCGTTGATGTTCTGGTGCGGTTCATGGTGACAGCGGTGTATTTGCAGATGATTGTCCATGCCAGGTGGTGTGCGGTGGTTGATGCTTGGGTCTCGAACGAGGCGTTCATTCCGCACGTCTGTGCTGTTCCTCCGTTCGCCGGCGATCTTACAGATCTGTGCGAGAGCCACAGCCCCGATCGATCCGAGGTTCATCCACGTACTCGATAGCAGCGATTTCTCAACCCGTTTCGTTCCAACGGGAGACTTTCGAGCTTGCTCGATCTTCACGGCGCACCGAACCAAAGAGTCGATCCTGCTAATTAGCACAACTTTGCGGCGGCACACCGCTCGAGATGCCACGAGGAGGTTGGGGCAGCTCAGAAGTCCTAGCGCCGAGCCGGCGCCACTGACACCCTGGGTTGGAGTGAGGGCTGCAGCCACTGCCTGTGATTGGACCGGGGGGATGGGTGCAGTCATTGTTAGCTGGGCTTTGGCCCAGCTAACAATGACTGCACCCATCAAATGTGTGTATACATATTAGAATCAGGATTTTTACTTCATTTGGATAAATTTCACCGAAACATGCGATCAATGCCAATGTCACAGCAGTGCTTTTAAAGGGAGGGAATGGGAGAGGAGCCCATGGGGATTACGAGGGCACATCGGCAGCATAGAGCTGTGGATGAAGAAGAGAGCTGTGGATGAAGAGGAGAGAGTTGTGTGTGAAGGAGGGAGCTGTGTGTGACGGTGAAGGTGGAAACAATTGACTGGAACCCTTCCCTGTCTCCGCATGTTGGTGAGGGGAGCGTTGGCTACACCGTGCAGAAGTCTCCGATGTTGCCCCCCTGTAATGGGGGATTAGCCGTCAACATTCGTGTGTCCCCCTCTTGAAAGCCTTTTTGGGAACGTGCATTTCTCGTTTTATTCCATGCAAGGGAGTTGCGAGGTCATATTCGTCTACGTCAGGGGTCGGGCAAACCTGCGGCTCTGGAGCCACTTGCAGCTCTTTAAGCGACCGCTTCGTGCCGTTATTTATTAAGGACCCACCGTCTTGTATTCACGTGGCATGGCGGCTCTTGAAATTTAGATAGATTTTTAAAAATATAATTTACCAAATTAGACAAAAACAATGGCCCGTCATGTTATTTTGGTTGCTGACCCCTGGTACGTGAGGAAAGCGGCATCCTCTCGCGGATTAAAAATAAATTGCCCGTGAATTCAGAATTAGTTCCACGACTCGTGACGGCCAAACAGCAGCATGCTGCCACGCCTAGGAATGACCATCAAGGAGGAGTGAGCAACAGGAGCCTTGCGATGCGACCGTGTCAGCCACCACCACGACGACAGACTCTGCGGGACGCGTGTGTACTTTTTATTCGAAACAGAATATGTACAAAACACAGACGAGAGAACACACTTATTTTTTGAAGTGCCGTCTGTAAAAAAATAACTATACACCCCCCTCCAACCCCATTTCTGGTGCTGAGCGCACGCAGCCTTCGTGTAACAAACCCATCATCGTTACCATCGTCGTCATCATCATAATCGATTTAAAAAACCAACCCCCCATCCCACACAAGCTCCTACAGCTAAACGATACCGCGCCCTCTAAACGTTTTGCATCGACGCTATAAAACCCACCTCCCTGCCCCGTGCGTTTCGTAATTATTGAAGGTGAGAGTGATCGTGGTGTAAAAAAAGAGGCGCTTGGAGAACGCGAGAGACGCACGCACGGACGGACAACACGAGACGACACGAGAGCGGCGAGGGGCTGCGGCGACGGTCACGGCGCTGAGATGACGGACGACGATGCCGCCACGAACACACGTGTACAGAGCCAAACGCGCCCGTGCACATACACGGCCACGCGTGGCCACGTGTGGAGGAGGGGTGGGGCGGAGGTGGTGGAGGGGCGAAACCGAGAGCCTAAACCTCCGTGGTCATCACCTCGATAGTCATCTCATTGAAGGCCACCTCTGATCATCTGTGGTCACCTCCACAGTCATAATTTCGATAGCCATCTTGATGATCATTTCTATGATCATCTCCATTATCTTCACAGTCATCTCGAGGGCCATCTCCATGATTGTCAAATCCATGAATATCCAGATGGTAATTTCCATGATCATCTCGATGATCATCTCCATTATCATATCTATGATCATCTCCATTATCATGTCGATGATCATCTCAATTATGATTATCTCCATTATCATATTTCCATCATCTCCATGGTCATTTTCATGATCATCTCGATGGTCATCTCCATGGTCATCTCCATGATCATCTTGATGGTCATCTCCATGATCATCTTCATGGTCATCTTCATGATCATCTCCATGATCATATCGATTGTCATCTTGATGGTCATCTCCATGCTCATCTACATGAATATCTCGATGGTCATCTCCATGATCATCTCCATGATCATCTCCATGATCATCTCGATGGTGATCTCGATCGTCATCTCCATGGTCATCTCCATGATGATATCGATGATCATCTCCATGGTCATCTCGATGGGCATATCCAAGATCATCTCCATGGTCATCTCTATGGACATCTCCCTGATCATCTACATAATCATCTCGATGGTCATCTCGATAGTCATCTCCATGGTCATCTCGATGTTCATCTCGATGGTCATCTCCGTGGTCATCTCCATGGTCATTTCCATGATTATCTCTATGGTCATCTTGATGGGAATCTCATTGGTCATCTTGATGGTCATCTCCATAATAATCTCCATAATCAGCACGATGGTCATCTCGATGGTCATCTCGATAGTCATCTCCATGATCATCTCGATGGTCATCTCGAAGGTTATTTCAATTGTCATCTCTGAGATCATCTCGATGGTCATCTCGATGGTCATCTCCATGATCATCTCCATAATCATCTCGATGGTCATCTCGATGGTCATCTCCATAATCATCTCGATGGTCATCTCCATGATCATCTTGAAGGTCATCTTCATGATCATCTCCATGATCATCTTGATGGTCATCTCGATGGTCATCTCCATGATCATATGGATGGTCACCTCGATGGTCATCTCCAAGCTCATCTCCATGAACATCTCGATGGTTATATCCATGATTGATCATATCGATGGTCATCTAGATGGTCATCTCCATGCTCATCTCCATGAACATCTCGATGGTCATCTCCATGATCATCTCCATGATCATCTCCATGATCATCTCGATGGTGATCTCGATCGTCATCTAAATGGTCATCTCCATGATGATATCGATGATCATATCCATGGTCATCTCGATGGTCACATCCATGATCATCTCCATGGTCATCCCGATGGTCATCTCCATGATCATCTACATAATCATCTCGATGGTCATCTCGATAGTCATCTCCATGGTCATCTCGATGTTCATCTCGATGGTCATCTCCATGGTCATTTCCTTGATTATCTCTATGGACATCTTGATGGGCATCTCATTGGTCATCTCGATGGTCATCTCCATAATAATCACCATAATCATCTCGATGGTCATCTCCATGAACATCTCCATGATCAGCTCAATGGCCATCTCGATGGTCATCTCGATAGTCATCTCCGTGATCATCTCGATGGTCATCTCCATGATCATCTCGATGGTCATCTCGATAGCCATCTCCATGATCATCTGAATGGTCATCTCCATGATCATCTCGATGGTCATCTCCATGGTCATCTCGATGGTGATCTCTATGATCATCTCCATAATCATCTCGATGGTCATCTCGATGGTCATCTCCATAATCATATCGATGATCATCTGCATGATTATCTCGATGGTCATCTCGATGGTCATCTCCATGATCATATCGATGGTCATCTCGATGGTCATCTCCATGCTCATCTCCATGAACATCTCGATGGTTATCTCCATGATGATCTCCAATATCATCTCCATGATGATCTCGATGGTCACGATCGTTATTTCCATGGTCATCTCCATGATGATATCGATGATCATCTCCATGGCCATCTCGATGGTCATCTCCATGATTATCTCCATGACCAGCTCGATGGTCATCTCAATGGTCATCTCGATGGTCATCTCCATGGTCATCTCCATGGTCATCTCCATGGTCATTTCCATGATTATCTCTATGGTCATTTTGATGGGCATCTCATTGATCATCTCGATGGTCATCACCATGATCATCTCTATGATCAGCTCGATGGTCATCTCGATGGTCATCTCGATAGTCATCTCCATGATCATCTCGATGGTCATCTCCATGATCATCTCGATGGTCATCTCGATGTTCATTTCCATTGTCATCTCTATGATCATCTCGATGGTCATCTCCATGGTAATCTCGATGGTCATCTCCATGATCATCTGCATGATCAGCTCGATGGCCATCTCGATGGTCATCTCGATAGTCATCTCCATTATTATTTCGATGGTCATCTCGATAGTCACCTCCATGATCATCTCGATGGTCATCTCCATGATCATCTCGATGGTCATCTCAAAGGTCATTTCCATGATCATCTCGATGATCATCTCCATGATCATCTCGATGGTCATCTCAATTATCATCTCGATGGTCATCTTCATGATCATCTCGATGGTCATCTCGAAGGTCATTTCCATTGTTATCTCTATGATCATCTCGATGGTCATCTCCATGGTCATCTCGATGGTGATCTCCATGATCATCTCCATAATCATCTCGATGGTCATCTCGATGGTCATCTCCATAATCATATCGATGGTCATCTCCATGATCATCTTGAAGGTCATCTTCATGATCATCTCCATGATCATCTCGATGGTCATCTCGATGGTCATCTCCATAATCATATCGATGGTCATCTCCATGATCATCTTGAAGGTCATCTTCATGATCATCTCCATGATCATTTCCATAATCATATCGATGGTCATCTCGATGGTCATCTCCATGCTCATCTCCATGAACATCTCGATGGTTATCTCCATGATCATCTCCATTATCATCTCCATGATCATCTCGATGGTCACGATCGTCATTTCCATGGTCATCTCCATGATGATATCGATGATCATCTCGATGGTCATCTCCATATTCATCTCCATGGTCATTTCCATGATTATCTCTATGGTCATCTTGATGGGCATCTCATTGGTCATGTTGATGGTCATCTCCATAATAATCTCCATAATCATCTCGATGGTCATCTCCATGATCATCTTTATGATCAGCTCGATGGTTATCTCGATGGTCATCTCGATAGTCATCTCCATGATCATCTCGATGGTCATCTCCATGATGATCTCAATGGTGATCTCGATGGTCATTTCCATTGTCATCTCTATGATCATCTCGATGGTCATCTCCATGGTCATCTCGATGGTCATCTCCATGATCATCTCGATGGTCATCTCGATGGTCATCTCGATGGTCATCTCCATAATCATCTCGATGGTCATCTCCATGATCATCTTGAAGGTCATCTCCATGATCATCTTGATGGCATCTCGATGGTCATCTCCATGATCATTTCGATGGTCACCTCGATTGTCATCTCCATGCTCATCTCCATGAACATCTCGATGGTCATCTCGATGGTCATCTCCATAATCATCTCGATGGTCATCTCCATGATCATCTCCATGATCATATCGATGGTCATCTCGATGGTCATCTCCATGCTCATCTCCGTGAACATCTCGATGATGATATCGATGATCATCTCCCTGGTCATCTTGAAGGTCATCTTCATGATCATCTCCATGATCATTTCCATGATCATATCGATGGTCATCTCGATGGTCATCTCCATGCTCATCTTCATGAACATCTCGATAGTTATCTCCATGATCATCTCCATTATCATCTCCATGATCATCTCGATGGTCACGATCGTCATTTCCATGGTCATCTCCATGATGATATCGATGATCATCTCCATGGTCATCTCCATGGTCATCTCCATGGTCATTTCCATGATTATCTCTATGGTCATCTTGATGGGCATCTCATTGGTCATCTTGATGGTCATCTCCATAATAATCTCCATAATCATCTCGATGGTCATCTCCATGATCATCTCTATGATCAGCTCGATGGTCAGCTCGATGGTCATCTCGATGGTCATCTCGATAGTCATCTCCATGATCATCTCGATGGTCATCTCCATGATCATCTCGATGGCCATCTCGATGGTAATTTCCATTGTCATCTCTATGATCATCTCGATGGTCATCTCCATGGTCATCTCGATGGTCATCTCCATGATCATCTCCATAATCATCTCGATGGTCATCTCGATAGTCATCTCCATAATCATCTCGATGGTCATCTCCATGATCATCTCGATGGTCAGCTCGATGGTCATCTCGATGGTCATCTCCATAATCATCTCGATGGTCATCTCCATGATCATCTTGAAGGTCATCTTCATGATCATCTTCATGATCATCTCGATGGTCATCTCGATAGTCATCTCCATGATCATTTCGATGGTCACCTCGATGGTCATCTCCATGCTCATCTCCATGAACATCTCGATGGTCATCTCGATGTTCATCTCCATAATCATCTCGATGGTCATCTCCATGGTCATCTGCATGCTCATCTCCATGAACATCTCGATGATGATATCGATGATCATCTCCATGGTCATCTTGATGGTCATATCAATGATCATCTCCATGGTCATCTACATAATCATCTCGATGGTCATCTCGATAGTCATCTTCATGGTCATCTCAATGGTCATCTCCATGGTCATCTCCATGGTCATTTCCATGATTATCTCTATGGTCATCTTGATGGGCATCTCATTGGTCATCTTGATGGTCATGTCCATAATAATCTCCATAATCATCTCGATGGTCATCTCCATGATCATCTCCATGATCAGCTCGATGGCCATCTCGATGGTCATCTCGATAGTCATCTCCATGATCATTTCGATGGTTATCTCGATAGTCATCTCCATGATCATGTCGATGGTCATTTCCATGATCATCTCGATGGTCATCTCCATGATCATCTCGATGGTCATCTCCATAATCATCTCGATGGTCTTCTCCATAATCATCTCGATGGTCATCTTGATGGTCATCTCCATGATCATTTCGATGGTCACCTCGATGGTCATCTCCATGCTCATCTCCATGAACATCTCGATGGTCATCTCGATGGTCATCTCCATAATCATCTCGATGGTCATCTCCATGATCATCTTGAAGGTCATCTTCATGATCATCTCCATGATCATCTCGATGGTTATCTCCATGATCATCTCCATGATCATATCGATGATGATATCGATGATCATCTCCATGGCCAGCTTGATGGTCATATCAATGATCATCTCCATGGTCATCTACATAATCATCTCGATGGTCATCTCGATAGTCATCTTCATGGTCATCTCGATGGTCATCTCCATGGTCATCTCCATGGTCATTTCCATGATTATCTCGATGGTCATCTCGATGGTAATTTCCATTGTCATCTCTATGATCATCTCGATGGTCATCTCCATGGTCATCTCGATGGTCATCTCCATGATCATCTCCATAATCATCTCGATGGTCATCTCGATAGTCATCTCCATAATCATCTCGAAGCTCATCTCCATGATCATCTCGATGGTCATTTCGATGGTCATCTCGATGGTCATCTCCATAATCATCTCGATGGTCACCTCCATGATCATCTCGATGGTCATCTCGATGGTAATTTCCATTGTCATCTCTATGATCATCTCGATGGTCATCTCCATGGTCATCTCGATGGTCATCTCCATGATCATCTCCATAATCATCTCGATGGTCATCTCGATAGTCATCTCCATAATCATCTCGATGGTCATCTCCATGATCATCTCGATGGTCATCTCGATGGTCATCTCGATGGTCATCTCCATAATCATCTCGATGGTCATCTCGATAGTCATCTCCATAATCATCTCGATGGTCATCTCCATGATCATCTCGATGGTCATCTCGATGGTCATCTCGATGGTCATCTCCATGGTCATCTCGATGGTCATCTCCATGATCATCTCCATAATCATCTCGATGGTCATCTCGATAGTCATCTCCATAATCATCTCGATGGTCATCTCCATGATCATCTCGATGGTCATCTCGATGGTCATCTCGATGTTCATCTCCATAATCATCTCGATGGTCATCTCCATGATCATCTTGAAGGTCATCTTCATGATCATCTTCATGATCATCTCGATGGTCATCTCGATAGTCATCTCCATGATCATTTCGATGGTCACCTCGATGGTCATCTCCATGCTCATCTCCATGAACATCTCGATGATCATCTCGATGGTTATCTCCATGATCATCTTGAAGGTCATCTTCATGATCATCTCCATGATCATCTCGATGGTTATCTCCATGATCATCTCCATGATCATATCGATGGTCATCTCGATGGTCATCTCCATGCTCATCTCCATGAACATCTCGATGATGATATCGATGATCATCTCCATGGTCATCTTGATGGTCATATCAATGATCATCTCCATGGTCATCTACATAATCATCTCGATGGTCATCTCGATAGTCATCTTCATGGTCATCTCGATGGTCATCTCCATGGTCATCTCCATGGTCATTTCCATGATTATATCTTTGGTCATCTTGATGGGCATCTCATTGGTCATCTTGATGGTCATCTCCATAATAATCTCCAGAATCATCTCGATGGTCATCTCCATGATCATCTCCATGATCAGCTCGATGGCCATCTCGATGGTCATCTCGATAGTCATCTCCATGATCATTTCGATGGTCATCTCGATAGTCATCTCCATGATCATGTCGATGGTCATTTCCATGATCATCTCGATGGTCATCTCCATGATCATCTCGATGGTCATCTCCATAATCATCTCGATGGTCATCTCCATAATCATCTCGATGGTCATCTTGATGGTCATCTCCATGATCATTTCGATGGTCACCTCGATGGTCATCTCCATGCTCATCTCCATGAACATCTCGATGGTCATCTCGATGGTCATCTCCATAATCATCTCGATGGTCATCTCCATGATCATCTTGAAGGTCATCTTCATGATCATCTCCATGATCATCTCGATGGTTATCTCCATGATCATCTCCATGATCATATCGATGGTCATCTCGATGGTCATCTCCATGCTCATCTCCATGAACATCTCGATGATGATATCGATGATCATCTCCATGGCCAGCTTGATGGTCATATCATTGATCATCTCCATGGTCATCTACATAATCATCTCGATGGTCATCTCGATAGTCATCTTCATGGTCATCTCGATGGTCATCTCCATGGTCATCTCCATGGTCATTTCCATGATTATCTCGATGGTCATCTCGATGGTAATTTCCATTGTCATCTCTATGATCATCTCGATGGTCATCTCCATGGTCATCTCGATGGTCATCTCCATGATCATCTCCATAATCATCTCGATGGTCATCTCGATAGTCATCTCCATAATCATCTCGAAGGTCATCTCCATGATCATCTCGATGGTCATTTCGATGGTCATCTCGATGGTCATCTCCATAATCATCTCGTTGGTCACCTCCATGATCATCTCGATGGTCATCTCGATGGTAATTTCCATTGTCATCTCTATGATCATCTCGATGGTCATCTCTATGGTCATCTCGATGGTCATCTCCATGATCATCTCCATAATCATCTCGATGGTCATCTTGATAGTCATCTCGATAATCATCTTGATGGTCATCTCCATGATCATCTCGATGGTCATCTCGATGGTCATCTCGATGGTCATCTCCATAATCATCTCGATGGTCATCTCCATGATCATCTTGAAGGTCATCTTCATGATCATCTTCATGATCATCTCGATGGTCATCTCGATAGTCATCTCCATGATCATTTCGATGATCACCTCGATGGTCATCTCCATGCTCATCTCCATGAACATCTCGATGGTCATCTCGATGGTTATCTCCATGATCATCTTGAAGGTCCTCTTCATGATCATCTCCATGATCATCTCGATGGTTATCTCCATGATCATCTCCATGATCATATCGATGGTCATCTCGATGGTCATCTCCATGCTCATCTCCATGAACATCTCGATGATGATATCGATGATCATCTCCATGGTCATCTTGATGGTCATATCAATGATCATCTCCATGGTCATCTACATAATCATCTCGATGGTCATCTCGATAGTCATCTTCATGGTCATCTCGATGGTCATCTCCATGGTCATCTCCATGGTCATTTCCATGATTATATCTTTGGTCATCTTGATGGGCATCTCATTGGTCATCTTGATGGTCATCTCCATAATAATCTCCAGAATCATCTCGATGGTCATCTCCATGATCATCTCCATGATCAGCTCGATGGCCATCTCGATGGTCATCTCGATAGTCATCTCCATGATCATTTCGATGGTCATCTTGATTTTCATCTCCATGATCATGTCGATGGTCATTTCCATGATCATCTCGATGGTCATCTCCATGATCATTTCGATGATCATCTCAATAGTCATCTCCATGATCATCTCGATGGTCATCTCCATAATCATCTCGATGGTCATCTCGATGGTCATCTCCATAATCATCTCGATGGTCATCTCCATGATCATCTCGATGGTCATCTCGATGGTCATCTCGATGGTCATCTCCATAATCATCTCGATGGTCATCTCGATGGTCATCTCCATGATCATTTCGATGGTCACCTCAATGGTCATCTCCATGCTCATCTCCATGAACATCTCGATGGTCATCTCGATGGTCATCTCCATAATCATCTCGATGGTCATCTCCATGATCATCTTGAAGGTCATCTTCATGATCATTTCCATGATCATCTCGATGGTTATCTCCATGATCATCTCCATGATCATATTGATGGTCATCTCGATGGTCATCTCCATGCTCATCTCCATGAACATCGCGATGATGATATCGATGATCATCTCCATGGTTATCTTGATGGTCATATCAATGATCATCTCCATGGTCATCTACATAATCATCTCGATGGTCATCTCGATAGTCATCTTCATGGTCATCTCGATGGTCATCTCCATGGTCATCTCCATGGTCATTTCCATGATTATATCTTTGGTCATCTCGATGGTCATCTCCATGCTCATCTCCATGAACATCTCGATGATGATATCGATGATCATCTCCCTGGTCATCTTGAAGGTCATCTTCATGATCATCTCCATGATCATTTCCATGATCATATCGATGGTCATCTCGATGGTCATCTCCATGCTCATCTTCATGAACATCTCGATAGTTATCTCCATGATCATCTCCATTATCATCTCCATGATCATCTCGATGGTCACGATCGTCATTTCCATGGTCATCTCCATGATGATATCGATGATCATCTCCATGGTCATCTCCATGGTCATCTCCATGGTCATTTCCATGATTATCTCTATGGTCATCTTGATGGGCATCTCATTGGTCATCTTGATGGTCATCTCCATAATAATCTCCATAATCATCTCGATGGTCATCTCCATGATCATCTCTATGATCAGCTCGATGGTCAGCTCGATGGTCATCTCGATGGTCATCTCGATAGTCATCTCCATGATCATCTCGATGGTCATCTCCATGATCATCTCGATGGCCATCTCGATGGTAATTTCCATTGTCATCTCTATGATCATCTCGATGGTCATCTCCATGGTCATCTCGATGGTCATCTCCATGATCATCTCCATAATCATCTCGATGGTCATCTCGATAGTCATCTCCATAATCATCTCGATGGTCATCTCCATGATCATCTCGATGGTCATCTCGATGGTCATCTCGATGGTCATCTCCATAATCATCTCGATGGTCATCTCCATGATCATCTTGAAGGTCATCTTCATGATCATCTTCATGATCATCTCGATGGTCATCTCGATAGTCATCTCCATGATCATTTCGATGGTCACCTCGATGGTCATCTCCATGCTCATCTCCATGAACATCTCGATGGTCATCTCGATGTTCATCTCCATAATCATCTCGATGGTCATCTCCATGGTCATCTGCATGCTCATCTCCATGAACATCTCGATGATGATATCGATGATCATCTCCATGGTCATCTTGATGGTCATATCAATGATCATCTCCATGGTCATCTACATAATCATCTCGATGGTCATCTCGATAGTCATCTTCATGGTCATCTCGATGGTCATCTCCATGGTCATCTCCATGGTCATTTCCATGATTATCTCTATGGTCATCTTGATGGGCATCTCATTGGTCATCTTGATGGTCATGTCCATAATAATCTCCATAATCATCTCGATGGTCATCTCCATGATCATCTCCATGATCAGCTCGATGGCCATCTCGATGGTCATCTCGATAGTCATCTCCATGATCATTTCGATGGTTATCTCGATAGTCATCTCCATGATCATGTCGATGGTCATTTCCATGATCATCTCGATGGTCATCTCCATGATCATCTCGATGGTCATCTCCATAATCATCTCGATGGTCTTCTCCATAATCATCTCGATGGTCATCTTGATGGTCATCTCCATGATCATTTCGATGGTCACCTCGATGGTCATCTCCATGCTCATCTCCATGAACATCTCGATGGTCATCTCGATGGTCATCTCCATAATCATCTCGATGGTCATCTCCATGATCATCTTGAAGGTCATCTTCATGATCATCTCCATGATCATCTCGATGGTTATCTCCATGATCATCTCCATGATCATATCTATGATGATATCGATGATCATCTCCATGGCCATCTCGATGGTCATCTCGATGGTCATCTCGATAGTCATCTTCATGGTCATCTCGATGGTCATCTCCATGGTCATCTCCATGGTCATTTCCATGATTATCTCGATGGTCATCTCGATGGTAATTTCCATTGTCATCTCTATGATCATCTCGATGGTCATCTCCATGGTCATCTCGATGGTCATCTCTATGATCATCTCCATAATCATCTCGATGGTCATCTCGATAGTCATCTCCATAATCATCTCGAAGCTCATCTCCATGATCATCTCGATGGTCATTTCGATGGTCATCTCGATGGTCATCTCCATAATCATCTCGATGGTCACCTCCATGATCATCTCGATGGTCATCTCGATGGTAATTTCCATTGTCATCTCTATGATCATCTCGATGGTCATCTCCATGGTCATCTCGATGGTCATCTCCATGATCATCTCCATAATCATCTCGATGGTCATCTCGATAGTCATCTCCATAATCATCTCGATGGTCATCTCTATGATCATCTCGATGGTCATCTCGATGGTCATCTCGATGGTCATCTCCAAAATCATCTCGATGGTCATCTCGATAGTCATCTCCATAATCATCTCGATGGTCATCTCCATGATCATCTCGATGGTCATCTCGATGGTCATCTCGATGGTCATCTCCATGGTCATCTCGATGGTCATCTCCATGATCATCTCCATAATCATCTCGATGGTCATCTCGATAGTCATCTCCATAATCATCTCGATGGTCATCTCCATGATCATCTCGATGGTCATCTCGATGGTCATCTCGATGTTCATCTCCATAATCATCTCGATGGTCATCTCCATGATCATCTTGAAGGTCATCTTCATGATCATCTTCATGATCATCTCGATGGTCATCTCGATAGTCATCTCCATGATCATTTCGATGGTCACCTCGATGGTCATCTCCATGCTCATCTCCATGAACATCTCGATGGTCATCTCGATGGTTATCTCCATGATCATCTTGAAGGTCATCTTCATGATCATCTCCATGATCATCTCGATGGTTATCTCCATGATCATCTCCATGATCATATCGATGGTCATCTCGATGGTCATCTCCATGCTCATCTCCATGAACATCTCGATGATGATATCGATGAACATCTCCATGGTCATCTTGATGGTCATATCAATGATCATCTCCATGGTCATCTACATAATCATCTCGATGGTCATCTTGATAGTCATCTTCATGGTCATCTCGATGGTCATCTCCATGGTCATCTCCATGGTCATTTCCATGATTATATCTTTGGTCATCTTGATGGGCATCTCATTGGTCATCTTGATGGTCATCTCCATAATAATCTCCAGAATCATCTCGATGGTCATCTCCATGATCATCTCCATGATCAGCTCGATGGCCATCTCGATGGTCATCTCGATAGTCATCTCCATGATCATTTCGATGGTCATCTCGATAGTCATCTCCATGATCATGTCGATGGTCATTTCCATGATCATCTCGATGGTCATCTCCATGATCATCTCGATGGTCATCTCCATAATCATCTCGATGGTCATCTCCATAATCATCTCGATGGTCATCTTGATGGTCATCTCCATGATCATTTCGATGGTCACCTCGATGGTCATCTCCATGCTCATCTCCATGAACATCTCGATGGTCATCTCGATGGTCATCTCCATAATCATCTCGATGGTCATCTCCATGATCATCTTGAAGGTCATCTTCATGATAATCTCCATGATCATCTCGATGGTTATCTCCATGATCATCTCCATGATCATATCGATGGTCATCTCGATGGTCATCTCCATGCTCATCTCCATGAACATCTCGATGATGATATCGATGATCATCTCCATGGCCAGCTTGATGGTCATATCATTGATCATCTCCATGGTCATCTACATAATCATCTCGATGGTCATCTCGATAGTCATCTTCATGGTCATCTCGATGGTCATCTCCATGGTCATCTCCATGGTCATTTCCATGATTATCTCGATGGTCATCTCGATGGTAATTTCCATTGTCATCTCTATGATCATCTCGATGGTCATCTCCATGGTCATCTCGATGGTCATCTCCATGATCATCTCCATAATCATCTCGATGGTCATCTCGATAGTCATCTCCATAATCATCTCGAAGGTCATCTCCATGATCATCTCGATGGTCATTTCGATGGTCATCTCGATGGTCATCTCCATAATCATCTCGTTGGTCACCTCCATGATCATCTCGATGGTCATCTCGATGGTAATTTCCATTGTCATCTCTATGATCATCTCGATGGTCATCTCCATGGTCATCTCGATGGTCATCTCCATGATCATCTCCATAATCATCTCGATGGTCATCTTGATAGTCATCTCCATAATCATCTTGATGGTCATCTCCATGATCATCTCGATGGTCATCTCGATGGTCATCTCGATGGTCATCTCCATAATCATCTCGATGGTCATCTCCATGATCATCTTGAAGGTCATCTTCATGATCATCTTCATGATCATCTCGATGGTCATCTAGATAGTCATCTCCATGATCATTTCGATGGTCACCTCGATGGTCATCTCCATGCTCATCTCCATGAACATCTCGATGGTCATCTCGATGGTTATCTCCATGATCATCTTGAAGGTCATCTTCATGATCATCTCCATGATCATCTCGATGGTTATCTCCATGATCATCTCCATGATCATATCGATGGTCATCTCGATGGTCATCTCCATGCTCATCTCCATGAACATCTCGATGATGATATCGATGATCATCTCCATGGTCATCTTGATGGTCATATCAATGATCATCTCCATGGTCATCTACATAATCATCTCGATGGTCATCTCGATAGTCATCTTCATGGTCATCTCGATGGTCATCTCCATGGTCATCTCCATGGTCATTTCCATGATTATATCTTTGGTCATCTTGATGGGCATCTCATTGGTCATCTTGATGGTCATCTCCATAATAATCTCCAGAATCATCTCGATGGTCATCTCCATGATCATCTCCATGATCAGCTCGATGGCCATCTCGATGGTCATCTCGATAGTCATCTCCATGATCATTTCGATGGTCATCTTGATAGTCATCTCCATGATCATGTCGATGGTCATTTCCATGATCATCTCGATGGTCATCTCCATGATCATTTCGATGATCATCTCAATAGTCATCTCCATGATCATCTCGATGGTCATCTCCATAATCATCTCGATGGTCATCTCGATGGTCATCTCCATGATCATCTCGATGGTCATCTCGATGGTCATCTCGATGGTCATCTCCATAATCATCTCGATGGTCATCTCGATGGTCATCTCCATGATCATTTCGATGGTCACCTCAATGGTCATCTCCATGCTCATCTCCATGAACATCTCGATGGTCATCTCGATGGTCATCTCCAAAATCATCTCGATGGTCATCTCCATGATCATCTTGAAGGTCATCTTCATGATCATTTCCATGATCATCTCGATGGTTATCTCCATGATCATCTCCATGATCATATTGATGGTCATCTCGATGGTCATCTCCATGCTCATCTCCATGAACATCGCGATGATGATATCGATGATCATCTCCATGGTTATCTTGATGGTCATATCAATGATCATCTCCATGGTCATCTACATAATCATCTCGATGGTCATCTCGATAGTCATCTTCATGGTCATCTCGATGGTCATCTCCATGGTCATCTCCATGGTCATTTCCATGATTATATCTTTGGTCATCTTGATGGGCATCTCATTGGTCATCTCGATGGTCATCTCCATGATCATCTCCATGATCAGCTCGATGGCCATCTCGATGGTCATCTCGATAGTCATCTCCATGATCATTTCGATGGTCATCTCGATAGTCATCTCCATGATCATGTCGATGGTCATTTCCATGATCATCTCGATGGTCATCTCCATGATCATTTCGATGATCATCTCAATAGTCATCTCCATAATCATCTCGATGGTCATCTCCATAATCATCTCGATGGTCATCTCGATGGTCATCTCCATAATCATCTCGATGGTCATCTCCATGATCATCTCGATGGTCATCTCGATGGTCATCTCGATGGTCATCTCCATAATCATCTCGATGGTCATCTCGATGGTCATCTCCATGATCATTTCGATGGTCACCTCAATGGTCATCTCCATGCTCATCTCCATGAACATTTCGATGGTCATCTCGATGGTCATCTCCATAATCATCTCGATGGTCATCTCCATGATCATCTTGAAGGTCATCTTCATGATCATTTCCATGATCATTTCGATGGTTATCTCCATGATCATCTCCATGATCATATCGATGGTCATCTCGATGGTCATCTCCATGCTCATCTCCATGAACATCTCGATGATGATATCGATGATCATCTCCATGGTTATCTTGATGGTCATATCAATGATCATCTCCATGGTCATCTACATAATCATCTCGATGGTCATCTCGATAGTCATCTTCATGGTCATCTCGATGGTCATCTCCATGGTCATCTCCATGGTCATTTCCATGATTATCTCTATGGTCATCTTGATGGGCATCTCATTGGTCATCTTGATGGTCATGTACATAATAATCTCCATAATCATCTCGATGGTCATCTCCATGATCATCTCCATGATCAGCTCGATGGCCATCTCGATGGTCATCTCGATAGTCATCTCCATGATCATCTCAATGGTCATCTCCATAATCATCTCGATGGTCATCTCGATGGTCATCTCCATAATCATCTCGATGGTCATCTCCATGATCATCTCGATGGTCATCTCGATGGTCATCTCAATGGTCATCTCCATAATCATCTCGATGGTCATCTCGATGGTCATCTCCATGATCATTTAGATGGTCACCTCCATGGTCATCTCCATGCTCATCTCCATGAACATCTCGATGGTCATCTCGATGGTCATCTCCATAATCATCTCGATGGTCATCTCCATGATCATCTTGAAGGTCATCTTCATGATCATCTCCATGATCATCTCGATGGTTATCTCCATGATCATCTCCATGATCATATCGATGGTCATTTCGATGGTCATCTCCATGCTCATCTCCATGAACATCTCGATGACGATATCGATGATCATCTCCATGGTCATCTTGATGGTCATATCAATGATCATCTCCATGGTCATCTACATAATCATCTCGATGGTCATCTCGATAGTGATCTTCATGGTCATCTCGATGGTCATCTCCATGGTCATCTCCATGGTCATTTCCATGATTATCTCTATGGTCATCTTGATGGGCATCTTATTGGTCATCTTGATGGTCATGTCCATAATAATCTCCATAATCATCTCGATGGTCATCTCCATGATCATCTCCATGATCAGCTCGATGGCCATCTCGATGGTCATCTCGATAGTCATCTCCATGATCATTTCGATGGTCATCTCGATAGTCATCTCCATGATCATGTCGATGGTCATTTCCATGATCATCTTGATGGTCATCTCCATGATCATCTGGATGGTCATCTCCATGATCATCTCGATGGTCATCTCGATGGTCATCTCGATGGTCATCTCCATAATCATCTCGATGGTCATCTCGATGGTCATCTCCATGATCATTTCGATGGTCACCTCGATGGTCATCTCCATGCTCATCTCCATGAACATCTCGATGGTCATCTCGATGGTCATCTCCATAATCATCTCGATGGTCATCTCCATGATCATCTTGAAGGTCATTTTCATGATCATCTCCATGATCATCTTGATGGTTATCTCCATGATCATCTCCACGATCATATCGATGGTCATCTCGATGGTCATCTCCATGCTCATCTCCATGAACATCTCGATGATGATATCGATGATCATCTCCATGGTCATCTTGATGGTCATATCAATGATCATCTCCATGGTCATCTACATAATCATCTCGATGGTCATCTCGATAGTCATCTTCATGGTCATCTCGATGGTCATCTCCATGGTCATCTCCATGGTCATTTCCATGATTATCTCGATGGTCATCTCAATGGTAATTTCCATTGTCATCTCTATGATCATCTCGATGGTCATCTCCATGGTCATCTCGATGGTCATCTCCATGATCATCTCCATAATCATCTCGATGGTCATCTCGATAGTCATCTCCATAATCATCTCGAAGGTCATCTCCATGATCATCTCGATGGTCATTTCGATGGTCATCTCGATGGTCATCTCCATAATCATCTCTATGGTCATCTCCAGGATCATCTCGATGGTCATCTCGATGGTAATTTCCATTGTCATCTCTATGATCATCTCGATGGTCATCTCCATGGTCATCTCGATGGTCATCTCCATGATCATCTCCATAATCATCTCGATGGTCATCTCGATGGTCATCTCCATAATCATCTCGATGGTCATCTCCATGATCATCTTGAAGGTCATCTTCATGATCATCTTCATGATCATCTCGATGGTCATCTCGATAGTCATCTACATGATCATTTCGATGGTCACCTCGATGGTCATCTCCATGCTCATCTCCATGAACATCTCGATGGTCATCTCGATGTTCATCTCCATAATCATCTCGATGGTCATCTCCATGATCATCTTGAAGGTCATCTTCATGATCATCTCCATGATCATCTCGATGGTTATCTCCATGATCATCTCCATGATCATATCGATGGTCATCTCGATGGTCATCTCCATGCTCATCTCCATGAACATCTCGATGATGATATCGATGATCATCTCCATGGTCATCTTGATGGTCATATCAATGATCATCTCCATGGTCATCTACATAATCATCTCGATGGTCATCTCGATAGTCATCTTCATGGTCATCTCAATGGTCATCTCCATGGTCATCTCCATGGTCATTTCCATGATTAAATCGATGGTCATCTTGATGGGCATCTCAATGGTCATCTTGATGGTCATCTCCATAATAATCTCCATAATCATCTCGAAGGTCATCTCCATGATCATCTCCATGATCAGCTCGATGGCCATCTCGAAGTTCATCTCGATAGTCAACTCCATGATCATTCCGATGGTCATCTCGATAGTCATCTCCATGATCATGTCGATGGTCATTTCCATAATCATCTCAATGGTCATCTCCATGATCATCTCGATGGTCATCTCGATGGTCATCTCGATGGTCATCTCCATAATCATCTCGATGGTCATCTCGATGGTCATCTCCATGATCATTTCGATGGTCACCTCGATGGTCATCTCCATGCTCATCTCCATGAACATCTCGATGGTCATCTCGATGGTCATCTCCATAATAATCTCGATGGTCATCTCCATGATCATCTTGAAGGTCATCTTCATGATCATCTCCATGATCATCTCGATGGTTATCTCCATGATCATCTCCATGATCATATCGATGGTCATCTCGATGGTCATCTCCATGCTCATCTCCATGAACATCTCGATGATGATATCGATGATCATCTCCATGGTCATCTTGATGGTCATATCAATGATAATCTCCATGGTCATCTACATAATCATCTCGATGGTCATCTCGATAGTCATCTTCATGGTCATCTCGATGGTCATCTCCATGGTCATCTCCATGGTCATTTCCATGATTATCTCTATGGTCATCTTGATGGGCATCTCATTGGTCATCTTGATGGTCATGTCCATAATAATCTCCATAATCATCTCGATGGTCATCTCCATGATCATCTCCATGATCAGCTCGATGGCCATCTCGATGGTCATCTCGATAGTCATCTCCATGATCATCTCGATGGTCATCTCCATAATCATCTCGATGGTCATCTCGATGGTCATCTCCATAA
The DNA here is from genome assembly GCF_964198595.1 of Lampetra fluviatilis. Lineage (NCBI taxonomy): Eukaryota > Metazoa > Chordata > Hyperoartia > Petromyzontiformes > Petromyzontidae > Lampetra > Lampetra fluviatilis. The sequence goes on from NC_136297.1 coordinate 2,652,292, forward strand.
TCATCTCGATGGTCATCTCCATGATCATCTCGATGGTCATCTCGATGGTCATCTCGATGGTCATCTCCATAATCATCTCGATGGTCATCTCGATGGTCATCTCCATGATCATTTAGATGGTCACCTCGATGGTCATCTCCATGCTCATCTCCATGAACATCTCGATGGTCATCTCGATGGTCATCTCCATAATCATCTCGATGGTCATCTCCATGATCATCTTGAAGGTCATCTTCATGATCATCTCCATGATCATCTCGATGGTTATCTCCATGATCATCTCCATGATCATATCGATGGTCATCTCGATGGTCATCTCCATGCTCATCTCCATGAACATCTCGATGACGATATCGATGATCATCTCCATGGTCATCTTGATGGTCATATCAATGATCATCTCCATGGTCATCTACATAATCATCTCGATGGTCATCTCGATAGTGATCTTCATGGTCATCTCGATGGTCATCTCCATGGTCATCTCCATGGTCATTTCCATGATTATCTCTATGGTCATCTTGATGGGCATCTTATTGGTCATCTTGATGGTCATGTCCATAATAATCTCCATAATCATCTCGATGGTCATCTCCATGATCATCTCCATGATCAGCTCGATGGCCATCTCGATGGTCATCTCGATAGTCATCTCCATGATCATTTCGATGGTCATCTCGATAGTCATCTCCATGATCATGTCGATGGTCATTTCCATGATCATCTTGATGGTCATCTCCATGATCATCTGGATGGTCATCTCCATGATCATCTCGATGGTCATCTCGATGGTCATCTCGATGGTCATCTCCATAATCATCTCGATGGTCATCTCGATGGTCATCTCCATGATCATTTCGATGGTCACCTCGATGGTCATCTCCATGCTCATCTCCATGAAGATCTCGATGGTCATCTCGATGGTCATCTCCATAATCATCTCGATGGTCATCTCCATGATCATCTTGAAGGTCATCTTCATGATCATCTCCATGATCATCTCGATGGTTATCTCCATGATCATCTCCACGATCATATCGATGGTCATCTCGATGGTCATCTCCATGCTCATCTCCATGAACATCTCGATGATGATATCGATGATCATCTCCATGGTCATCTTGATGGTCATATCAATGATCATCTCCATGGTCATCTACATAATCATCTCGATGGTCATCTCGATAGTCATCTTCATGGTCATCTCGATGGTCATCTCCATGGTCATCTCCATGGTCATTTCCATGATTATCTCGATGGTCATCTCAATGGTAATTTCCATTGTCATCTCTATGATCATCTCGATGGTCATCTCCATGGTCATCTCGATGGTCATCTCCATGATCATCTCCATAATCATCTCGATGGTCATCTCGATAGTCATCTCCATAATCATCTCGAAGGTCATCTCCATGATCATCTCGATGGTCATTTCGATGGTCATCTCGATGGTCATCTCCATAATCATCTCTATGGTCATCTCCATGATCATCTCGATGGTCATCTCGATGGTAATTTCCATTGTCATCTCTATGATCATCTCGATGGTCATCTCCATGGTCATCTCGATGGTCATCTCCATGATCATCTCCATAATCATCTCGATGGTCATCTCGATGGTCATCTCCATAATCATCTCGATGGTCATCTCCATGATCATCTTGAAGGTCATCTTCATGATCATCTTCATGATCATCTCGATGGTCATCTCGATAGTCATCTACATGATCATTTCGATGGTCACCTCGATGGTCATCTCCATGCTCATCTCCATGAACATCTCGATGGTCATCTCGATGTTCATCTCCATAATCATCTCGATGGTCATCTCCATGATCATCTTGAAGGTCATCTTCATGATCATCTCCATGATCATCTCGATGGTTATCTCCATGATCATCTCCATGATCATATCGATGGTCATCTCGATGGTCATCTCCATGCTCATCTCCATGAACATCTCGATGATGATATCGATGATCATCTCCATGGTCATCTTGATGGTCATATCAATGATCATCTCCATGGTCATCTACATAATCATCTCGATGGTCATCTCGATAGTCATCTTCATGGTCATCTCGATGGTCATCTCCATGGTCATCTCCATGGTCATTTCCATGATTAAATCTATGGTCATCTTGATGGGCATCTCAATGGTCATCTTGATGGTCATCTCCATAATAATCTCCATAATCATCTCGAAGGTCATCTCCATGATCATCTCCATGATCAGCTCGATGGCCATCTCGATGGTCATCTCGATAGTCAACTCCATGATCATTTCGATGGTCATCTCGATAGTCATCTCCATGATCATGTCGATGGTCATTTCCATAATCATCTCAATGGTCATCTCCATGATCATCTCGATGGTCATCTCGATGGTCATCTCGATGGTCATCTCCATAATCATCTCGATGGTCATCTCGATGGTCATCTCCATGATCATTTCGATGGTCACCTCGATGGTCATCTCCATGCTCATCTCCATGAACATCTCGATGGTCATCTCGATGGTCATCTCCATAATAATCTCGATGGTCATCTCCATGATCATCTTGAAGGTCATCTTCATGATCATCTCCATGATCATCTCGATGGTTATCTCCATGATCATCTCCATGATCATATCGATGGTCATCTCGATGGTCATCTCCATGCTCATCTCCATGAACATCTCGATGATGATATCGATGATCATCTCCATGGTCATCTTGATGGTCATATCAATGATAATCTCCATGGTCATCTACATAATCATCTCGATGGTCATCTCGATAGTCATCTTCATGGTCATCTCGATGGTCATCTCCATGGTCATCTCCATGGTCATTTCCATGATTATCTCTATGGTCATCTTGATGGGCATCTCATTGGTCATCTTGATGGTCATGTCCATAATAATCTCCATAATCATCTCGATGGTCATCTCCATGATCATCTCCATGATCAGCTCGATGGCCATCTCGATGGTCATCTCGATAGTCATCTCCATGATCATCTCGATGGTCATCTCCATAATCATCTCGATGGTCATCTCGATGGTCATCTCCATAATCATCTCGATGGTCATCTCCATGATCATCTCGATGGTCATCTCGATGGTCATCTCGATGGTCATCTCCATAATCATCTCGATGGTCATCTCGATGGTCATCTCCATGCTCATCTCCATGAACATCTCGATGGTCATCTCGATGGTCATCTGCATAATCATCTCGATGGTCATCTCCATGATCATCTTGAAGGTCATCTTCATGATCATCTCCATGATCATCTCGATGGTTATCTCCATGATCATCTCCATGATCATATTGATGGTCATCTCGATGGTCATCTCCATGCTCATCTCCATGAACATCTCGATGATGATATCGATGATCATCTCCACGGTCATCTTGATGGTCATATCAATGATCATCTCCATGATCATCTACAAAATCATCTCGATGGTCATCTCGATAGTCAACTTCATGGTCATCTCGATGGTCATCTCCATGGTCATCTCCATGGTCATTTCCATGATTATCTCGATAGTCATCTCGATAGTAATTTCCATTGTCATCTCCATGGTCATCTCGATGGTCATCTCCATGATCATCTCCATAATCATCTCGATGGTCATCTCGATAGTCATCTCCATAATCATCTCGATGGTCATCTCCATGATCATGTCGATGGTCATCTTGATGGTCATCTCGATGGTCATCTCCATAATCATCTCGATGGTCATCTCGATGGTCATCTCCATGATCATTTCGATGGTCACCTCGATGGTCATCTCCATGCTCATCTCCATGAACATCTCGATGGTCATCTCGATGGTCATCTCCATAATCATCTCGATGGTCATCTCCATGATCATCTTGAAGGTCATCTTCATGATCATGTCCATGATCATCTCGATGGTTATCTCCATGATCATCTCCATGATCATATCGATGGTCATCTCGATGGTCATCTCCATGCTCATCTCCATGAACATCTCGATGATGATATCGATGATCATCTCCATGGTCATCTTGATGGTCATATCAATGATCATCTCCATGGTCATCTACATAATCATCTCGATGGTCATCTCGATAGTCATCTTCATGGTCATCTCGATGGTCATCTCCATGGTCATCTCCATGGTCATTTCCATGATTAAATCTATGGTCATCTTGATGGGCATCTCAATGGTCATCTTGATGGTCATCTCCATAATAATCTCCATAATCATCTCGAAGGTCATCTCCATGATCATCTCCATGATCAGCTCGATGGCCATCTCGATGGTCATCTCGATAGTCAACTCCATGATCATTTCGATGGTCATCTCGATAGTCATCTCCATGATCATGTCGATGGTCATTTCCATAATCATCTCAATGGTCATCTCCATGATCATCTCGATGGTCATCTCGATGGTCATCTCGATGGTCATCTCCATAATCATCTCGATGGTCATCTCGATGGTCATCTCCATGATCATTTCGATGGTCACCTCGATGGTCATCTCCATGCTCATCTCCATGAACATCTCGATGGTCATCTCGATGGTCATCTCCATAATAATCTCGATGGTCATCTCCATGATCATCTTGAAGGTCATCTTCATGATCATCTCCATGATCATCTCGATGGTTATCTCCATGATCATCTCCATGATCATATCGATGGTCATCTCGATGGTCATCTCCATGCTCATCTCCATGAACATCTCGATGATGATATCGATGATCATCTCCATGGTCATCTTGATGGTCATATCAATGATAATCTCCATGGTCATCTACATAATCATCTCGATGGTCATCTCGATAGTCATCTTCATGGTCATCTCGATGGTCATCTCCATGGTCATCTCCATGGTCATTTCCATGATTATCTCTATGGTCATCTTGATGGGCATCTCATTGGTCATCTTGATGGTCATGTCCATAATAATCTCCATAATCATCTCGATGGTCATCTCCATGATCATCTCCATGATCAGCTCGATGGCCATCTCGATGGTCATCTCGATAGTCATCTCCATGATCATCTCGATGGTCATCTCCATAATCATCTCGATGGTCATCTCGATGGTCATCTCCATAATCATCTCGATGGTCATCTCCATGATCATCTCGATGGTCATCTCGATGGTCATCTCGATGGTCATCTCCATAATCATCTCGATGGTCATCTCGATGGTCATCTCCATGCTCATCTCCATGAACATCTCGATGGTCATCTCGATGGTCATCTGCATAATCATCTCGATGGTCATCTCCATGATCATCTTGAAGGTCATCTTCATGATCATCTCCATGATCATCTCGATGGTTATCTCCATGATCATCTCCATGATCATATTGATGGTCATCTCGATGGTCATCTCCATGCTCATCTCCATGAACATCTCGATGATGATATCGATGATCATCTCCACGGTCATCTTGATGGTCATATCAATGATCATCTCCATGGTCATCTACAAAATCATCTCGATGGTCATCTCGATAGTCATCTTCATGGTCATCTCGATGGTCATCTCCATGGTCATCTCCATGGTCATTTCCATGATTATCTCGATGGTCATCTCGATAGTAATTTCCATTGTCATCTCCATGGTCATCTCGATGGTCATCTCCATGATCATCTCCATAATCATCTCGATGGTCATCTCGATAGTCATCTCCATAATCATCTCGATGGTCATCTCCATGATCATGTCGATGGTCATCTCGATGGTCATCTCGATGGTCATCTCCATAATCATCTCGATGGTCATCTCGATGGTCATCTCCATGATCATTTCGATGGTCACCTCGATGGTCATCTCCATGCTCATCTCCATGAACATCTCGATGGTCATCTCGATGGTCATCTCCATAATCATCTCGATGGTCATCTCCATGATCATCTTGAAGGTCATCTTCATGATCATGTCCATGATCATCTCGATGGTTATCTCCATGATCATCTCCATGATCATATCGATGGTCATCTCCATGCTCATCTACAAAATCATCTCGATGGTCATCTCGATAGTCATCTTCATGGTCATCTCGATGGTCATCTCCATGGTCATCTCCATGGTCATTTCCATGATTATCTCGATGGTCATCTCGATAGTAATTTCCATTGTCATCTCCATGGTCATCTCGATGGTCATCTCCATGATCATCTCCATAATCATCTCGATGGTCATCTCGATAGTCATCTCCATAATCATCTCGATGGTCATCTCCATGATCATCTCGATGGTCATCTCGATGGTCATCTCGATGGTCATCTCCATAATCATCTCGATGGTCATCTCGATGGTCATCTCCATGATCATTTCGATGGTCACCTCGATGGTCATCTCCATGCTCCTCTCCATGAACATCTCGATGGTCATCTCGATGGTCATCTCCATAATCATCTCGATGGTCATCTCCATGATCATCTTGAAGGTCATCTTCATGATCATGTCCATGATCATCTCGATGGTTATCTCCATGATCATCTCCATGATCATATCGATGGTCATCTCCATGCTCATCTCCATGAACATCTCGATGATTATATCGATGATCATCTCCATGGTCATCTTGATGGTCATATCAATGATCATCTCCATGGTCATCTACATAATCATCTCGATGGTCATCTCGATAGTGATCTTCATGGTCATCTCGATGGTCATCTCCATGGTCATCTCCATGGTCATTTCCATGATTATCTCTATGGTCATCTTGATGGGCTCTCATTGGTCATCTTGATGGTCATGTCCATAATAATCTCCATAATCATCTCGATGGTCATCTCCATGATCATCTCCATGATCAGCTCGATGGCCATCTCGATGGTCATCTCGATAGTCATCTCCATGATCATCTCGATGGTCATCTCCATAATCATCTCGATGGTCATTTCCATGATCATCTCGATGGTCATCTCGATGGTCATCTCGATGGTCATCTCCATAATCATCTCGATGGTCATCTTAATGGTCATCTCCATGATCATATCGATGGTCACCTCGATGGTCATCTCCATGCTCATCTCCATGAACATCTCGATGGTCATCTCGATGGTCATCTCCATGATCATCTTGAAGGTCATCTTCATGATCATCTCCATGATCATCTCGATGGTTATCTCCATGATCATCTCCATGATCATATCGATGGTCATCTCGATGGTCATCTCCATGCTCATCTCCATGAACATCTCGATGATGATATCGATGATCATCTCCATGGTCATCTTGATGGTCATATCAATGATCATCTCCATGGTCATCTAAATAATCATCTCGATGGTCATCTCGATAGTCATCTTCATGGTCATCTCCATGGTCATCTCCATGGTCATTTCCATGATTATCTCGATGGTCATCTCGATGGTAATTTCCATTGTCATCTCTATGATCATCTCGATGGTCATCTCCATGGTCATCTCGATGGTCATCTCCATGATCATCTCCATAATCATCTCGATGGTCATCTCTTGAGTCATCTCCATAATCATCTCGATGGTCATCTCCATGATCATCTCGATGGTCATCTCGATGGTCATCTCGATGGTCATCTCCATAATCATCTCGATGGTCATCTCCATGATCATCTCGATGGTCATCTCGATGGTAATTTCCATTGTCATCTCTATGATCATCTCGATGGTCATCTCCATGGTCATCTCGATGGTCATCTCCATGATCATCTCCATAATCATCTCGATGGTCATCTCGATAGTCATCTCCATAATAATCTCGATGGTCATCTCCATGATCATCTCGATGGTCATCTCGATGGTCATCTCGATGGTCATCTCCATATCATCTCGATGGTCATCTCCATGATCATCTTGAAGGTCATCTTCATGATCATCTTCATGATCATCTCGATGGTCATCTCGATAGTCATCTCCATGATCATTTCGATGGTCACCTCGATGGTCATCTCCATGCTCATCTCCATGAACATCTCGATGGTCATCTCGATGTTCATCTCCATAATCATCTCGATGATCATTTCCATGATCATCTTGAAGGTCATCTTCATGATCATCTCCATGATCATCTCGATGGTTATCTCCATGATCATCTCCATGGTCATCTTGATGGTCATATCAATGATCATCTCCATGGTCATCTACATAATCATATCGATGGTCATCTCGATAGTCATCTTCATGGTCATCTCCATGGTCATCTCCATGGTCATTTCCATGATTATATCTATGGTCATCTTGATGGGCATCTCATTGGTCATCTTGATGGTCATCTCCATAATAATCTCCATAATCATCTCGATGGTCATCTCCCTGATCATCTCCATGATCAGCTCGATGGCCATCTCGATGGTCATCTCGATAGTCATCTCCATGATCATCTCGATGGTCATCTCCATGATTATCTCGATGGTCATCTCGATGGTCATCTCGATGGTCATCTCCATAATCATCTCGATGGTCATCTCGATGGTCATCTCCATGATCATCTCGATGGTCATCTCCATAATCATCTCGATGGTCATCTCGATGGTCATCTCCATAATCATCTCGATGGTCATCTCGATGGTCATCTCCATGATCATTTCGATGGTCACCTCGATGGTCATCTCCATGCTCATCTCCATGAACATCTCGATGGTCATCTCGATGGTCATCTCCATGATCATCTTGAAGGTCATCTTCATGATCATCTCCATGATCATCTCGATGGTTATCTCCATGATCATCTCCATGATCATATCGATGGTCATCTCGATGGTCATCTCCATGCTCATCTCCATGAACATCTCGATGATGATATCGATGATCATCTCCATGGTCATCTTGATGGTCATATCAATGATCATCTCCATTGTCATCTACATAATCATCTCGATGGTCATCTCGATAGTCATCTTCATGGTCATCTCCATGGTCATCTCCATGGTCATTTCCATGATTATCTCGATGGTCATCTCGATGGTAATTTCCATTGTCATCTCTATGATCATCTCGATGGTCATCTCCATGGTCATCTCGATGGTCATCTCCATGATCATCTCCATAATCATCTCGATGGTCATCTCGATAGTCATCTCCATAATCATCTCGATGGTCATCTTCATGATCATCTCGATGGTCATCTCGATGGTCATCTCGATGGTCATCTCCATAATCATCTCGATGGTCATCTCCATGATCATCTCGATGGTCATCTCGATGGTAATTTCCATTGTCATCTCTATGATCATCTCGATGGTCATCTCCATGGTCATCTCGATGGTCATCTCCATGATCATCTCCATAATCATCTCGATGGTCATCTCGATAGTCATCTCCATAATAATCTCGATGGTCATCTCCATGATCATCTCGATGGTCATCTCGATGGTCATCTCGATGGTCATCTCCATAATCATCTCGATGGTCATCTCCATGATCATCTTGAAGGTCATCTTCATGATCATCTTCATGATCATCTCGATGGTCATCTCGATAGTCATCTCCATGATCATTTCGATGGTCACCTCGATGGTCATCTCCATGCTCATCTCCATGAACATCTCGATGGTCATCTCGATGTTCATTTCCATAATCATCTCGATGGTCATTTCCATGATCATCTTGAAGGTCATCTTCATGATCATCTCCATGATCATCTCGATGGTTATCTCCATGATCATCTCCATGGTCATCTTGATGGTTATATCAATGATCATCTCCATGGTCATCTACATAATCATATCGATGGTCATCTCGATAGTCATCTTCATGGTCATCTCGATGGTCATCTCCATGGTCATCTCCATGGTCATTTCCATGATTATATCAATGGTCATCTTGATGGGCATCTCATTGGTCATCTTGATGGTCATCTCCATAATAATCTCCATAATCATCTCGATGGTCATCTCCCTGATCATCTCCATGATCAGCTCGATGGCCATCTCGATGGTCATCTCGATAGTCATCTCCATGATCATCTCGATGGTCATCTCCATGATTATCTCGATGGTCATCTCGATGGTCATCTCGATGGTCATCTCCATAATCATCTCGATGGTCATCTCGATGGTCATCTCCATGATCATGTCGATGGTCATTTCCATGATCATCTCGATGGTCATCTCCATGATCATCTCGATGATCATCTCGATAGTCATCTCCATGATCATCTCGATGGTCATCTCCATAATCATCTCGATGGTCATCTCGATGGTCATCTCCATAATCATCTCGATGGTCATCTCCATGATCATCTCGATGGTCATCCCGATGGTCATCTCGATGGTCATCTCCATAATCATCTCGATGGTCATCTCGATGGTCATCTCCATGATCATTTCGATGGTCACCTCGATGGTCATCTCCATGCTCATCTCCATGAACATCTCGATGGTCATCTCGATGGTCATCTCCATAATCATCTCGATGGTCATCTCCATGATCATCTTCAAGGTCATCTTCATGATCATCTCCATGATCATCTCGATGGTTATCTCCATGATCATCTCCATGATCATATCGATGGTCATCTCGATGGTCATCTCCATGCTCATCTCCATGAACATCTCGATGATGATATCGATGATCATCTCCATGGTCATCTTGATGGTCATATCAATGATCATCTCCATGGTCATCTACATAATCATCTCGATGGTCATCTCGATAGTCATCTTCATGGTCATCTCGATGGTCATCTCCATGGTCATCTCCATGGTCATTTCCATGATTATCTCTATGGTCATCTTGATGGGCATCTCATTGGTCATCTTGATGGTCATGTCCATAATAATTTCCATAATCATCTCGATGGTCATCTCCATGATCATCTCCATGATCAGCTCGATGGCCATCTCGATGGTCATCTCGAAAGTCATCTCCATGATCATCTCGATGGTCATCTCCATGATCATCTCGATGGTCATCTCGAAGGTCATTTCCATTGTAAACTCTATGATCATCTCGATGGTCATCTCCATGGTCATCTCGATGGTCATCTCCATGATCATCTCCATAATCATCTCGATGGTCATCTCGATGCTCATCTCCATAATCATCTCGATGATCATCTCCATGATCATCTTGAAGGTCATCTTCATGATCATCTCCATGATCATCTCGATGGTCATCTCGATGGTCATCTCCATGATCATATCGATGATCATCTCGATGGTCATCTCCATGCTCATCTCCATGAACATCTCGATGGTTATCTCCATAATCATCTCCATTATCATCTCCATGATTATCTTGATGGTCACGATCGTCATCTCCATGGTCATCTCCATGATGACATCGATGATGATCATCCCCATGGCCATCTCGATGGTCATCTCAATGGTCATCTCGATGGTCATCTCCATGGTCATCTTCATGGTCATCTCCATGGTCATTTCCATGATTATCTCTATGGTCATCTTGATGGGCATCTCGTTGGTCATCTTGATGGTCATCTCCATAATAATCTCCATAATCATCTCGATGGTCATCTCCACGATGATCTCTATGATCAGCTCGATGGTCATCTCAATGGTCATCTCGATAGTCATCTCCATGATCATCTCGATGGTAATCTCCATGATCATCTCGATGGTTATCTCCATGATTATCTCGATGGTCATCTCCATGTCAATCTCCATAATCATCTCCACGATAATCTCGATGGTCATCTCGATGGTCATCTCCATGGTCATCTCCATGATCATCTCGATGGTCATCTCCATGATCATCTCCATAATCATCTCGATGGTCATCTCCATGATCATCTCTATGATCATCTCGATGGTCATCTCCATGATCATCTCCATAATCATCTCGATGGTCATCTCCATGATCATCTCTATGATCAGCTCGATGGTCATCTCGATGGTCATCTCGATGGTCATCTCCATGGTCATCTCCATGATCATCTCCATAATCATCTCGATGGTCATCTCCATGGTCATCTCCCTAATCATCTCGATGGTCATCTCCATGGTCATCTCCCTAATAATCTCGATGGTTATCTCCATGATCATCTCGATGGTCATTTCCATGGTCATCTCCCTAATCATCTTGATGGTCATCTCCATGATCATCTCGATGGTCATCTCCATGGTCATCTCCCTAATAATCTCGATGGTATCTCGATAGTCATCTCCATGATCATCTCGATGGTCATCTCCATGGCCATTTCCATGATCATCTCGATGGTGATCTCCATGATCATCTCGATGGTGATCTCCATGATCATCTCGATGGTGATCTCCATGATCTCAGAATGGAATCGTAGTCACGTGCATCTTCAAAATTTGCAGCCGGTGTATATTCCTTATGTTTTTTCTTCCAATAACTGAAAAATAAAGAGATTGTTTAAATCATCATCATCATCAAAGTTACACCTTGTCTAATATACAGGAGCATCCGAGCGTAATTGTGTTAAAGAGTACAAGCTTTTAAATACACGGTGCGCAGTCGAGTTGACCCCGACACTGAAGCAAAGTTGTGAACATCTAGCGGAGGCCGCGCGGCCCCTTTTAAGAACACGCACGAGTTTTGTGAACTTTAACCACAACCACAACCACCCCACCCATTCCCCCCTCCCCATGTCCCATCAAACGAACACAAAAAACCGCGTCAAAACACCCCCGAATGAACGAACGGACGGTGAAAAATCCCGCGTGTTAAGATATGTTTGTGCGCCATCGCTAAGAAAGCACTGCAAGTGAGTGTACAAGTGAGAGTGTAGGAAATTGTACATGTGAGTGAGCGTGGAGGTGAGTGTACAGGTGAGAGTGCAGTTCAGTGTACAGGTGAGCGTGCAGGTGAATGTCACATGTACACTCACCTGTACACTCGCCTGCACTCTCGCCTGTACTCACCTGCACGCTCATGCACATGCACACTCGCCTCCTCGCTCACTCACATGTATACTCACCTGCATGCTCGCCTGTACACTCACCTGCACGTTAACTGTGCGGGTGAGTACATGTGAGTGAGCGTGGAGGCGAGTCTACAGGCGGGAGTGCAGTTGAGTGTTCATGTGAGAATGCAGGTGAGTGTACAGGCGTGAGTGCAGGTGAATGTACAGGCGTGAGTGCAGGTGAATGTACATGTGAGCGTGCAGACGAGTCAACGCACAGGTGAGTATACAGGTGAGTGTGCGTGCAGCTGAGTACAGGTGAGAGTGCGGGCGAGTATACAGGTGGCAGGGCAGGATGACCACGGGCTTGGAGGACTTCTCCAGGCAGAGGGGGCACAGCAGCTGGCGCGCTGCAGCAGCCACCCACAGGCGGACAGCCTCGTCACTGCAGCTGTCACGTGCCCGGCCTCCCTCTTCTCCCCATGTCACGTGGAGACAGAGAGAGAGGGAGGGGCATTCACACCACGAGGTCACGTGGCCCAGGGAATAACAAATCCTCCCCCCCCTACACCAACTGCCAACATGGACTCGTCCATCGCTGGTCCCACCTCCCCCACGGAAAATCATCGAAGTCAACGTACAGTAGGACAGTCCACACAAGCAGCATCAACAACAACAGCAGCAGCAGCCGTCACCATTCGCCACTAAGTGGCGGTGACGTCCCCGCGGCGTTTGTGCCAGGCTAGGTGCACTCTTAGGCCACGCGAAGTGTCGAAGGCTCGCTGACAGGAGGTCACGGGACAGAACCCTGCAGGTGCCATGGGGTTGACCGACTCGAGATGGCTGCAGACGCCACCAGCTGGGCCAACTCGACGCGTTTTAGTCGCCCGCCTCTCCGCTCGTTGTTGTGAGCGTTCCTCACGAGCCTCCTCCACAGAGACCGATCTTGACACCGCCGGTACCGCTCATTGGCAAGTCCACTCAGCTCCACATCCTCCAACCAGGTACCTTTGTAGACCCGCAGTGATGCCCCATGCCGTGTTGGCAGTCCACTGCTGGATGAAGGCTTCGGGTCGCCACGGTGGCTAGGAGATGTTAACTACCTCGCCCGGTGTGCAGGAGGTCGTGGGTTCGACCCCGACGCCTGCTACTGCTGCTGTAGATTTGGAGTCTGCGGTGTCTCTCTCCACGTGGTCGCGTGGATTTCTCTCCCATTGCTGCGGTGTTCCCATCCACATTTAGAGTCGACGTGTTGAGAATATTTGGCTGCTCTAAATGTCCACACGAGAAGCCACTTTGTTGAGCTATCATCTGTCGCCAGGTCGCTTCTTATAAAAGCGCTATGGAGCTCAGTGGGACTTACGTAGTTAAAATAAAATAACAGCACCACATCTCCACCTACACAGAACATCTGCCGTGATCCTGACTGCAGTGCTCACCTCGATATGGTCGATACCGCTAGACGAGACGAGTCGAGTAGTACGAGTACCACCTTGATGGGTCTGCGACTATTCCTTCTAGAGGTATTGCCAAAAAACCACAAACATCCCAGAATCCTCTCGGTTTCGGGTCCAAATGTTGTCGCTTATTATATCCCGTAAGAAACGTTGCATCGAATCAATGTACTTGAATTCTACTCGCCTGGACGAGCGGAATTGAATGGTGAAACTGGTTTTGCTGTGCTGTGTTAAATCAGATATTTGCATGACTGCATGTGTATTATTTTGAGAATAGCAAAAAACAGTCACCCCCATATTACATAGTGTTTTATTGGTCGCTCACCTATTTCACTTCCCACAGCTTAACCACTCGTATATTTTGATGCCGCTCGACGAGGCGAGTAGTACGAGTACCACCTTCATGGGTCTGCGACTATTCCTTCTAGAATCTAGAGGTATTGCCAAAAAACCACAAACATCCCAGAATCCTCTCGGTTTGGGGTCCAAATGTTGTCGCTTATTATATCCCATAAGAAACGTTGCATCGAATCAATGTAATTGAATTCTACTCGCCTGGACGAGCGGAATTGAATGGTGAAACTGGTTTTGCTGTGCTGTATTAAATCAGATATTTGCATGACTGCATGTGTATTATTTTGAGAATTGCAAAAAACAGTCATCCCCATATTACGTAGTGTTTTATTGGTCGCTCGTCTATTTAACTTCCCACAGCTTAACCACTCATATATTTTGATGCCGCTCGACGAGGCGAGTAGTACGAGTACCACCTTGATGGGTCTGCAACTATTCCTTCTAGAGGTATTGCCAAAAAACCACAAACATCCCAGAATCCTCTCGGTTTGGGGTCCAAATGTTGTCGCTTATTATATCCCATAAGAAACGTTGCATCGAATCAATGTAATTGAATTCTACTCGCCTGAGCATCTCCATGATCAGCTCGATGGTCATCTCGATAGTCATCTCCATGGTCATCTCCATGGTCATCTCGATGGTCATCTCGATAGTCATCTCCATGGTCATCTCGAAGGTCATCTCCATGGTCATTTCCATGATTATCTCTATGGTCATCTTGATGGGCATCTCATTGGTCATCTTGATGGTCATCTCCATAATAATCTCCATAATCTCGATGGTCATTTCTATGATCATCTCCATGATCAGCTCGATGGTCATCTCGATGGTCATCTCAATAGTCATCTCCATGATCATCTCGATGGTCATCTCCATAATCATCTCGATGGTCATTTCGAAGGTCATTTCCATGATCATCTCGATGGTCATCTCCATGATCATCTCGATGGTCATCTCGATAGTCATCTCCATGATCATCTCGATCGTCATCTCCATGATCATCTTGAAGGTCATCTTCATGATCATCTCCATGATCATCTCGATGGTCATCTCGATGGTAATCTCCATGATCATATCGATGGTCATCTCGATGGTAATCTCCATGCTCATCTCCATGAACATCTCGTTGGTCATCTCCATGATCATCTCCATGATCAGCTCAATGGTCATCTCGATGGTCATCTCGATGGTCATCTCCATGGTCATCTCGATGGTCATCTCCACGATCATCTCGATGGTTATCTCCATGATCATCTCGATGGTCATCTCCATGGTCATCTCCATGATCAGCTCAATGGTCATCTCGATGGTCATCTCGATGGTCATCTCGATGGTCATCTCCATGATCATCTCGATGGTCATCTCCCTAATCATCTTGATGGTCATCTCCATGATCATCTCGATGGTCATCTCCATGGTCATCTCCCTAATCATCTCGATGGTCATCTCGATAGTCATCTCCATGATCATCTCGATGGTCATCTCCATGGCCATTTCCATGATTATCTCGATGGTCATCTCCCTAATCATCTCGATGGTCATCTCGATGGTCATCTCCATGATCATCTCGATGGTCATCTCCATGGTCATCTCACTAATCATCTCGATGGTCATCTCCATAGTCATCTCCATGATCATCTCGATGGTCATCTCCATGGCCATTTCCATGATTATCTCGATGGTCATCTCCCTAATAATCTCGATGGTCATCCCGATGGTCATCCTCATGATCATATCCATGATCATCTCGATGGTCATCTCCATGATCATCTTGATGGTGATCTCCATGATCATCTCAATGATGATCTCCATGATCTCAGAATGGAATCGTAGTCACTTGCGTCTTCAAAATTAGCAGCCGGTGTACATCCCTTATGTTTTTTCTTCCAATAACTGAAAAATAAAGAGATTGTTTAAACCATCATCATCATCAAAGTTACGCCTTATCCAATATACAGGAGCATCCGAGCGTAATTGTGTTAAAGAGTACAAGCTTTTAAATATGTAATAAAAGACTTGACCACGATCTCTGGCTCAGTGTCCTTTATTGGTCCGTACTGCGTTCCCACACGGCTGTCTCTCTTATTCTCTCAGTGCTGGTTCCGATGTCGCTCCAGGCACCATCAGCAGCCCCGCTGCTGTTCTTGTCGCTCTTGCAGCCCCACAGCAGCTCCGCTACTGTACTCTCACACAGCCCCCTTGGCTGTTCCTGCTGCAGCTCTGACAGCCTCGTGCTGTCTCGCCTTCTCGTCGCTCCTGCGACTCTTGGCAGCCACCCCGCTGCCCCTCACACACAGCCTTACTGCCTATCTCTATCTGCAGCTTTACACCTCCCAGTAGCTCCCTACTGTTCCCGGGGTTGGCTCCCGCTTCGACGGTGCCCCCTCGGCTCGTACGCCCGCGTGGCCCCACACCTTTCCATTCACACCCCGACTGCCTTCTCTTTCCGGTTTACCCGCTTAAGGACCCCAACCTTTCACCCACGTCACCTGGCTCCGCCTCCTCGTGACGTCACATCCGGAAGGTCGCTTTCGCCCGCATTACACCACCCTCCCCCATAGAAAAAACCCAGCCGACCTCGGCTGAACAATACCAAAGCGTAATGCGGTGAACCGACCTTCCCCCTTAAAGGACACTAAGCATGCAATATAACAACAAGAACAACAACACAAGTAACATCGACGAACGTACGAAAGCATGCGATAAATACGACGGCAAGAACAAGAACAATAACAACATACAATCAACGAAACGTAAGCGATTTGGAACGAGTGCGGGTCGCCGGCCCGTCCCGGACGGTCGGCGGCCCACTTGTAGAACGGGGACGCGATGGAACACGAGGAATGACAGGGGGTAATTCCCCTGCTGCGATTGGAAGTCCACCGACGTCTCGTGTCCCTGAGGAATCAGTCTTGGTCGTATTCCGCGAATGCGCCTGCAGCGGGGTCGGAAGGGTCGCCGGGCTTGAAGGTCCCGCAGCCCTGGCAGGCGCCCTCCGAACAGGCCCACTCCTCCCCGGCGGTGTCACGGTCGGCCTGTCTGGAACAGGTACGACAGGCGCTCTAGCAAGATCAATGGACGCAGGCGGGGAAGAGTCAGAGTCAGCAGCAACAGACCCCGGCAAGGCAACATTGGGAGATGACGCATCACGTAGGGGAGCAACATATGGTTTTAACCGCGACGTATGAACAAACCAACGGCGAGACCCAATCTGAACGCGCGCCGACTGTGGATTGGGAACCTCAATGAGGCGCACAGGACCATGCCAAGGTTTGTGCAATTTGGGAGAGGTCCCCGGCCGCACCTGCGGGCAATGGAGCCAGGCCAGGTCTCCCACCTTCCAGGGGCACTCCCCCTCAGACCGCCGAGCATACCGCTCGTTCCGGGCCTGGGCTTTGGCCGTAGCCACGCGGGCGTTTTCCCGCGCCTCCGTAACCCGGCGAACCGTGTCCTGAATGTATTCAGGGAGTGGTTTACGAGGTCCCTTCACCCCAGTACCCAATTGCACATCCACCGGAGGCACGTTTTCCCGACCATACATAAGATAAAACGGCGAATACCCTGTAGCCGCATGGGGCGTCATCCTGTACGCCGAAAGCACTCCGGGGATGTGCAGATCCCAATCTAATTGCTGTTCACTCACAGTATGGCAAAGCATGGCAGACAATGTCCTGTTCAGCCGCTCAACCATACCATCCGTCTGCGGATGGTATGGAGATGTCCGTATTTTCTTAGTCCCAAGGCCTGCGCACACTTCAGCCAATAATTTAGAAGAGAAATTTCGGCCCTGGTCCGTGAGGAGTCTCTCAGGCGCCCCCTTGTCCATAATGTACCCAAACAAAAAGGCGTCGGTGATGGCCGCGGCCGACTGATTGGGCAACGGCCAGGCCATCGGCCAACGGGAGAGATACTCAACCCCTACCAGCAAATATTTATTTCCCCTCGCCGATGGTGGGAAGGGTCCCAATATGTCCAGTGCCACCAATTCATTGACTCGAGACACCTGAATCGACTGGAGAGGCGGCACGTAAGGATGTTTAGGCGGCTTACGCCGGGCGCATTCAGGGCACGCGCGCACGTGCCCTACGACATCTGTCGCCATGCCGTGCCAAAAATAATGACGTTGTAACGTCAACAAAGTCTTCTGCACCCCTAAATGCAATAGTGTGTCACAATGGAGAGTTCTAATCAACTCAAATCGCAAGGACGTTGGTACCACCACACGCCAGCTTTCCTGGAACCTTTCTTGCCACATAAGCAGACCATCTCGGAGAGCGGTTCGCGGCCCCACAGCCGAACTCGGACTTCCATTGTCCCTCATAGACCGCTTCCGCATGGACAACAACGACTCGTCCATCATCTGTTCCCGAATCCAGACAGACCGCGGCAGATTCAAAACCCCATCAGTCGGTCCCGGTTCCATCGGAGTATCCGACTTCCCGACGGCCAACGTAAGCGGCTGAGGGGGGTTCAGAATCGGCGAACACCTATGCGTCCCCGACGCACATTTACAAGGGGCGCGCCCTGGTAATCTAGAAAGTGCGTCAGCGTTCGCATGGCGCACTCCCTTCCGATGTTGAATTTGGAAGGAAAATTCCTGCAGCGTGTCCAACCAACGTGCCCACTGTCCCGATGGCTGGTCCATTCTGAGTGCATATTGCAAGGCCGCATGATCCGTACGCACAATAAACGAACGACCGTAAAGGTACGGTCGAAATTGGCGTAGGAAAAAAACAACCGCCAAAAGTTCTCTACGAGTGACACAGTAGCGTGTTTCCGCAGGCGACAAGACTCGGCTACCATACGCCACGACGCGCTCTACGCCCCCTTTAGACTGTGATAATACCGCCCCAATACCTGTGTCACTCGCGTCCGTATCAAGAATGAAAGGGCGATCAAAATCGGGATAATCCAATGTCGGGGCCGTAGCCAATAGATCACGCAGACTCCGAAAGGCCGCCTCTTCCGGCTCTCCCCAAACAAATTTCCGTCCTTTACCCGTAAGGAGATGCAAGGGCCTCGCAATCGTCGCAAACCCCGGCACAAATCTTCGGTAATACGAGGCAAATCCCAAAAACCGCCGAACATCCCCCACGGAGGCCGGAGTCGGCCAATCCCGGACGCACGCCGTCTTTTCCGGATCCGTGGACACCCCCTCTGCACTCACAATGTGCCCCAAATAACGGACGGACCGTTGCAGTAGGTGGCATTTCTTTGGTTTGAATTTCAAATTGGCAGAGCGCATCCTCGTGAACACTGTCTCCAGCCGCGTTAAATGTTCCTCGAATGTGCGGCTGAACACAATAATATCGTCCAAATATATAAGACACGTCTCCCACTGCAACCCCGTCAAAACGAGCTCCATCAACCTTTGAAACGTAGCAGGGGCCGCATTCAATCCCATCGGGAGGCAGTTGAATTGAAATAACCCCTGCGGCGTACGGAATGCGGTTTTCTCCCGTGAGGACTCGTCAAGGGGAAGCTGCCAAAATCCCGAAGAGAGGTCCAGTGTGGAAAAGAACTTAGCCCCCGACAATGCGTCAAGGGAGTCGTCTATACGCGGCAGGGGGTACGCATCTGCCACCGATATCTTATTCAATTTCCGGAAATCAACACAAAATCGCAAGTTGCCATCCTTTTTCTTAACCAAGACCACAGGAGCGCCCCATGGGCTGTTAGATGGCGATATAATGTCCGCGGCCAACATGTCTTCCACCGCCCCCCGAACGTGTTCTCGCTCCGCTGGACTCATCCGATGCGAATTTAACCGAATAGGGGCAGCGTCGCCCGTCTCAATGTGATGGGAAAGCAACGATGTGCGTCCCAAATCCAAATCGTCGGAGCTGAACACATCCGAATACGTCAGCAACAATTTACGCAGCGCATCACGTTGCCCCACGGACAGGGAAGAATTTTCGTCACATAAGGTAGCGATCCAACGATTATCCGAACCCCTTGGCTCGGAAACACCAGCGACCACTCCCCGGCGATGCGGACAATCGTGCGTCGCAAACGCCGTAGTGGCATGTGCCACAACCGTACCGGCCGGAACACGGATGTTTTCCACCCCCGCATTAAGCACCTGTAAAACCGGTAATTGATCCGGCCGGACGATGGTCTGTGCCCCAACTAACGCCAATCCTGTTGTTATCGTGGCGGATGGCGACAACCAGACCCCTACTGCTCCTAGCCGATTGGGCAGGGGCTTCCGATACCGCAAGGGTATAAGCATCTGTGAACCAGGTGGGATGTCCACAGATGCGACGGACAGCGCCTGCACCTGTACGGCCGAAGCAGGTCGCCCCCAGGGCGACGGCAGAAACGAGATTCTACGGCCCCCCGGCAATTCAATACAATTCTCATTGATTTTAATCAAAATGGGCATCTTAGCCAAAAAATCCGTGCCTAGTAAGCAAGGAACCGCCAAAGATCTCGATATTAATACAACGCCCGAAGCCGACACATCCCCTATAGATATCTTAGCATCCACCTGGCCCACGATACCCATACTACCCCCGTTCGCAGCGACGCAAGACCCATAAACCGGACGCACAGCCCCCGGCGGAATGCCCAACAGATGGAAAATGACATCCGATATAATAGTCGCAGACGCTCCCGAGTCGACCAAAATGCGCACGTCCACGCCTTGTATAGACCCCGGTACAGTGGACGAACCCGTAGCGGCCGCGACAACTCTCCGTGCCAATTTGCGCCACTGCGTAACTGAATGACAAGGCCCCGTCGATGGCCTTTCTTTAACAACAACAATAGGATGGCGAAACAAAGGTGGTGGGTGAGGTGTAAAGCCTTGCCGAGTGTCTGGTGCGTGCCGACATGCCTGTTTCGGAGGTTCCTTGGTCGGCTTGTCCGGTGTTGTGGGCTCCTGCTGCGGCGGACCCGGGAAGCGGGCCCAGCAATCCTTGGCGTAATGGCCCCTACGGCCGCAGCGGAAGCAATCGGCCTCGTTGCGCCGAAGCGCAGGTCTTGCATCCCGGCGGCCCCGTCCCGATGGCGTAGCGCGCGGCCCCGGCCTTCCGCGTCCCGACCATGGAGAGGAGGCGGCCGTCAGCTCCCGAGGACCCCGCTCATCCGGCACATAGATCGCCCTTGTGGGGTCCCACCCCATCGCGCCTCCTTCCTTGACGGGCCCACCCGTCCATGCCGCCACTTGCTTCCAGCGACGGAGATTAAACTGCGCATCCAGACACTTTGCTGCCGCCCGGGACGTGAGCTTCTCATGCCCACACACAGGCATGGGGATCCCCAGATCCCGAGACAGCTCCAGCATTTTTCCCAATATGAGAGGCTCGAGCAGATCCTGTGGCGTGTCAGGATATGCTGACATGGCCAGCTCCAACACCGCACCCCTGAACGCCACGGGCGATTCTTCGGGTGCTCGTTGTCGTTGAGCGAATCGCCGATGCGCGTCGTCAGGTGGCTCATAGGCGTCGGCCATTTCCTCAAAAACTCCACATAAAGTCTTCTTCTTATCGGCCGTTATGGAACGGAAAAATCGAACAGATTCGTCGTCCAGTAGAGTCGGCAACACTTCCAAAGCCTCCGCATCGGTCCATCTTGCTGAACGAACCGCCGCCAAAAATCGGCAGGCGAAAGCGCTCCAATCGCCCCCGATAGAGAATTCCTTAACTGTAGTAAGGTGGCGACTCCGACTCCTCTTTACGCCGTCTTCCAATGATGGTTGTTCTGGAGGCAAATTCAAAATGGCGTCGGCCCGCGGCGTGGCCAAGATGGCGGTTTGGCGCCGCGGAGCGCGCAAGATGGCGTCTTCTTGCCGCGTGGCCAATGGCGGCGGCAGGGCAGGCAACGTGGCGGCCCGTGGAGCACCTTCTCGTTCCGTCGTCGTCCTTGGCGTAACGAGGTGACATAGATGCGCCAGGACGTCCTTGAGTGTCTCCA
This sequence comes from Lampetra fluviatilis, assembly GCF_964198595.1. Taxonomy (NCBI): domain Eukaryota; kingdom Metazoa; phylum Chordata; class Hyperoartia; order Petromyzontiformes; family Petromyzontidae; genus Lampetra; species Lampetra fluviatilis. The sequence goes on from NC_136297.1 coordinate 2,674,822, forward strand.
GTTGTTCTGCCACCTGTTGCCATCTTTGCTCAGCGTCCGATGTTGTTGACGGACCCGCCATCGCGCCGACATCTTCCACGCCCGTCCCCGTGCTCGCCTCAGCAGGGCTCTCCTCCACCACCCCAGCAGAATCCGTGGTCGGAGGGAATTCGTCGTCGTCGGACGAAGAAGCCGATGCTGGCGCCGGGGGAATTTTCTTCCTTACTTGCTTAGACATGCCGTTTCACTTCTGATACCAGTGTAATAAAAGACTTGACCACGATCTCTGGCTCAGTGTCCTTTATTGGTCCGTACTGCGTTCCCACACGGCTGTCTCTCTTATTCTCTCAGTGCTGGTTCCGATGTCGCTCCAGGCACCATCAGCAGCCCCGCTGCTGTTCTTGTCGCTCTTGCAGCCCCACAGCAGCTCCGCTACTGTACTCTCACACAGCCCCCTTGGCTGTTCCTGCTGCAGCTCTGACAGCCTCGTGCTGTCTCGCCTTCTCGTCGCTCCTGCGACTCTTGGCAGCCACCCCGCTGCCCCTCACACACAGCCTTACTGCCTATCTCTATCTGCAGCTTTACACCTCCCAGTAGCTCCCTACTGTTCCCGGGGTTGGCTCCCGCTTCGACGGTGCCCCCTCGGCTCGTACGCCCGCGTGGCCCCACACCTTTCCATTCACACCCCGACTGCCTTCTCTTTCCGGTTTACCCGCTTAAGGACCCCAACCTTTCACCCACGTCACCTGGCTCCGCCTCCTCGTGACGTCACATCCGGAAGGTCGCTTTCGCCCGCATTACAAATACACGGTGCGCAGTCGAGTTGACCCCGACACTGAAGCAAAGTTGTGAACATCTAGCGGAGGCCGCGCGTCCCCTTTTAAGAACACGCACGAGTTTTGTGAACTTTAACCACAACCACCCCACCCCACCCATTCCCCCCTCCCCATGTCCCATCAAACGAACACAAAAAAACCACGTCAAAACACCCCCGAACGAACGAACGGTGAAAAATCCCGCGTGTTAAGATATGTTTGTGCGCCATCGCTAAGAAAACACTGCAGGTGAGTGTACAAGTGAGAGTGTAGGTGAGTGTACATGTGAGTGAGCGTGGAGGTGAGTGTACAGGTGAGTGCAGTTCAGTGTACAGGTGAGCGTGCAGGTGAATGTCACATGTACACTCACCTGTACACTCGCCTGTACTCAACTGCACGCTCATGCACATGTACACTCATTTCCTCGCTCACTCACATGTACACTCGCCTCCTCGCTCACTCACACATATATACTCACCTGCACGCTCACTCACATGTATACTCACCTGCATGCTCGCCTGGACACTCACCTGCACGCTAACTGTGCAGGTGAGTGTACATGTGAGTGAACGTGGAGGCGAGTCTACAGGCGAGAGTGCAGTTGATTGTCCACGTGAGAATGCAGGTGAGTGTACAGGCGTGAGTGCAGGTGAATGTACATGTGAGCGTGCAGGCGAGTCAACGCACAGGTGAGTATACAGGTGAGTGTGCGTGCAGCTGAGTACAGGTGAGAGTTCGGGCGAGTATACAGGTGGCAGGGCAGGATGACCACGGGCTTGGAGGACTTCTCCAGGCAGAGGGGGCACAGCAGCTGGCGCGCTGCAGCAGCCACCCACAGGCGGACAGCCTCGTCGCTGCAGCTGTCACGTGCCCGGCCTCCCTCTCCTTCTCCGCCCCATGCCACGTGGAGACAGAGAAAGAGAGGGAGGGGCATTCACACCACGAGGTCACGTGGGCCAGGGAACAACAAATCCCCCCCCTACACCAACTGCCAACATGGACTCGTCCATCGCTGGTCCCACCCCCACGGAAAATCATCGAAGTCAACGTACAGTAGGGCAGTCCACACAAGCGGCATCAACAACAACAACAGCAGCCGTCACCATTCGCCACTAAGTGGCGGTGACGTCCCCGCGGCGTTTGTGCCAGGCTAGGTGCTCTCTTAGGCCACGCGAAGTGTCGATGGCTCGCTGACAGGAGGTCACGGGACAGAACCCTGCAGGTGCCATGGGGTTGACCGACTCGAGATGGCTGCAGACGCCACCAGCTGGGCTAACTCGCCGTATTTTAGTCGCCCGCCTCTCCGCTCGTTGTTGTAAGCGTCCCTCACGAGCCTCCTCCTCCACAGAGGCCGATCTTGACACCGCCGGTACCGCTCATCGGCAAGTCCACTCAGCTCCACATCTTCCAACCAGGCACCTTTGTAGACCCGCAGTGATGCCCCATGCCGTGTTGGCAGTCCACTGCTGGATGAAGGCTTCGGGTCGCCACGGTGGCTAGGAGATGTTAACTACCTCGCCCGGTGTGCAGGAGGTCGTGGGTTCGACCCCGACGCCTGCTACTGCTGCTGTAGATTTGGAGTCTGCGGTGTCTCTCTCCACGTGGTCGCGTGGATTTCTCTCCCGGTGCTGCGGTGTTCCCATCCACATTTAGAGTCGACGTGTTGAGAATATTTGGCTGCTCTAAATGTCCACACGAGAAGCCACTTTGTTGAGCTATCATCTGTCGCCAGGTCGCTTCTTATAAAAGCGCTATGGAGCTCAGTGGGACTTACGTGGTTAAAATAACAGCACCACATCTCCACCTACACGGAACATCTGCCGTGATCCTGACTGCAGTGCTCACCTCGATATGGTCGATGCCGCTAGACGAGGCGAGTAGTAGTACGAGTACCACCTTGATGGGTCTGCGACTATTCCTTCTAGAGGTATTTCCAAAAAACCACAAACATCCCAGAATCCTCTCGGTTTGGGGTCCAAATGTTGTCGCTTATTATATCCCATAAGAAACGTTGCATCGAATCAATGTAATTGAATTCTACTCGCCTGGACGAGCGGAATTGAATGGTGAAACTGGGTTTGCTGTGCTGTGTTGAATCAGATATTTGCATGACTGCATGTGTATTATTTTGAGAATAGCAAAAAACAGTCATCCCCATATTACATAGTGTTTTATTGGTCGCTCGTCTATTTCACTTCCCACAGCTTAAGCACTCATATATTTTGATGCCGCTCGACGAGGCGAGTAGTACGAGTACCACCTTGATGGGTCTGTAACTATTCCTTCTAGAGGTATTGCCAAAAAACCACAAACATCCCAGAATCCTCGGTTTGGGGTCCAAATGTTGTCGCTTATTATATCCCATAAGAAACGTTGCATCGAATCAATGTAATTGAATTCTACTCGCCTGGACGAGCGGAATTGAATGGTGAAACTGGGTTTGCTGTGCTGTGTTAAATCAGATATTTGCATGACTGCATGTGTATTATTTTGAGAATAGCCAAAAACAGTCATCCCCATATTACATAGTGTTTTATTGGTCGCTCGTCTATTTCACTTCCCACAGCTTAACCACTCATATATTTTGATGCCGCTCGACGAGGCGAGTAGTACGAGTACCACTTTCATGGGTATGCGACTATTCCTTCTAGAGGTATTGCCAAAAAACCACAAACATCCCAGAATCCTCTCGGTTTGGGGTCCAAATGTTGTCGCTTATTATATCCCATAAGAAACGTTGCATCGAATCAATGTAATTGAATTCTACTCGCCTGGACGAGCGGAATTGAATGGTGAAACTGGTTTTGCTGTGCTGTGTTAAATCAGATTTTTGCATGACTGCATGTGTATTATTTTGAGAATAGCCAAAAACAGTCATCCCCATATTACATAGTGTTTTATTGGTCGCTCGTCTATTTCACTTCCCACAGCTTAACCACTCATATATTTTGATGCCGCTCGACGAGGCGAGTAATACGAGTACCACTTTCATGGGTATGCGACTATTCCTTCTAGAGGTATTGCCAAAAAACCACAAACATCCCAGAATCCTCTCGGTTTGGGGTCCAAATGTTGTCGCTTATTATATCCCGTAAGAAACGTTGCATCGAATCAATGTAATTGAATTCTACTCGCCTGGACGAGCGGAATTGAATGGTGAAACTGGTTTTGCTGTGCTGTGTTAAATCAGATTTTTGCATGACTGCATGTGTATTATTTTGAGAATAGCCAAAAACAGTCATCCCCATATTACATAGTGTTTTATTGGTCGCTCGTCTATTTCACTTCCCACAGCTTAACCACTCATATATTTTGATGCCGCTCGACGAGGCGAGTAGTACGAGTACCACTTTCATGGGTATGCGACTATTCCTTCTAGAGGCATTGCCAAAAAACCACAAACATCCCAGAATCCTCTCGGTTTAGGGTCCAAATGTTGTCGCTTATTATATCCCGTAAGAAACGTTGCATCGAATCAATGTAATTGAATTCTACTCGCCTGGACGAGCGGAATTGAATGGTGAAACTGGTTTTGCTGTGCTGTGTTAAATCAGATATTAGCATGACTGCATGTGTATTATTTTGAGAATAGCCAAAAACAGTCATCCCCATATTACATAGTGTTTTATTGGTCGCTCGTCTATTTCACTTCCCACAGCTTAACCACTCATATATTTTGATGCCGCTCGACGAGTCGAGTAGTACGAGTACCACCTTGATGGGTCTGCGACTATTCCTTCTAGATGTATTGCCAAAAAACCACAAACATCCCAGAATCCTCTCGGTTTGGGGTCCAAATGTTGTCGCTTATTATATCCCATTAGAAACGTTGCATCGAATCAATGTAATTGAATTCTATTCGCCTGGACGAGCGGAATTGAATGGTGAAACTGGGTTTGCTGTGCTGTGCTAAATCAGATATTTGCATGACTGCATGTGTATTATTTTGAGAATAGCCAAAAACAGTCATCCCCATATTACATAGTGTTTTATTGGTCGCTCGTCTATTTCACTTCCCACAGCTTAACCACTCATATAATTTGATGCCGCTCGACGAGGCGAGTAGTACGAGTACCACTTTCATGGGTATGCGACTATTCCTTCCAGAGGTATTGCCAAAAAACCACAAACATCCCAGAATCCTCTCGGATTGGGGTCCAAATGTTGTCGCTTATTATATCCCATGAGAAACGTTGCATCGAATCAATGTAATTGAATTCTACTCGCCTGGACGAGCGGAATTGAATGGTGAAACTGGGTTTGCTGTGCTGTGCTAAATCAGATATTTGCATGACTGCATGTGTATTATTTTGAGAATAGCCAAAAACAGTCATCCCCATATTACATAGTGTTTTATTGGTCGCTCGTCTATTTCACTTCCCACAGCTTAACCACTCATATATTTTGATGCCGCTCGACGAGGCGAGTAGTACGAGTACCACTTTCATGGGTATGCGACTATTCCTTCTAGATGTATTGCCAAAAAACCACAAACATCCCAGAATCCTCTCGGTTTGGGGTCCAAATGTTGTCGCTTATTATATCCCATTAGAAACGTTGCATCGAATCAATGTAATTGAATTCTATTCGCCTGGACGAGCGGAATTGAATGGTGAAACTGGGTTTGCTGTGCTGTGCTAAATCAGATATTTGCATGACTGCATGTGTATTATTTTGAGAATAGCCAAAAACAGTCATCCCCATATTACATAGTGTTTTATTGGTCGCTCGTCTATTTCACTTCCCACAGCTAAACCACTCATATATTTTGGTGTCGCTCGACGAGGCGAGTTGTACGAGTACCACTTTCATGGGTATGCGACTATTCCTTCTAGAGGTATTGCCAAAAAACCACAAACATCCCAGAATCCTCTCGGTTTGGGGTCCAAATGTTGTCGCTTATTATATCCCATAAGAAACGTTGCATCGAATCAATGTAATTGAATTCTACTCGCCTGGACTAGCGGAATTGAATGGTGAAACTGGGTTTGCTGTGCTGTGCTAAATCAGATATTTGCATGACTGCATGTGTATTATTTTGAGAATAGCCAAAAACAGTCATCCCCATATTACATAGTGTTTTATTGGTCGCTCGTCTATTTCACTTCCCACAGCTTAACCACTCATATATTTTGGTGTCGCTCGACGAGGCGAGTAGTACGAGTACCACTTTCATGGGTATGCGACTATTCCTTCTAGAGGTATTGCCAAAAAACCACAAACATCCCAGAATCCTCTCGGTTTGGGGTCCAAATGTTGTCGCTTATTATATCCCGTAAGAAACGTTGCATCGAATCAATGTAATTGAATTCTACTTGCCTGGACGAGCGGAATTGAATGGTGAAACTGGTTTTGCTGTGCTGTGTTAAATCAGATTTTTGCATGACTGCATGTGTATTATTTTGAGAATATCAAAAAACAGTCATCCCCATATTACATAGTGTTTTATTGGTCGCTCGTCTATTTCACTTCCCACAGCTTAACCACTCATATATTTTGGTGTCGCTCGACGAGGCGAGTAGTACGAGTACCACTTTCATGGGTATGCGACTTCCTTCTAGAGGTATTGCCAAAAAACCACAAACATCCCAGAATCCTCTCGGTTTGGGGTCCAAATGTTGTCGCTTATTATATCCCATAAGAAACGTTGCATCGAATCAATGTAATTGAATTCTACTCGCCTGGACGAGCGGAATTTAATGGTGAAACTGGTTTTGCTGTGCTGTGTTAAATCAGATATTTGCATGACTGCATGTGTATTATTTTGAGAATAGCCAAAAACAGTCATCCCCATATTACATAGTGTTTTATTGGTCGCTCGTCTATTTCACTTCCCACAGCTTAACCACTCATATATTTTGGTGTCGCTCGACGAGGCGAGTAGTACGAGTACCACTTTCATGGGTATGCGACTATTCCTTCTAGAGATATTGCCAAAAAACCACAAACATCAAAGAATCCTCTCGGTTTGGGGTCCAAATGTTGTCGCTTATTATATCCCGTAAGAAACGTTGCATCGAATCAATTTAATTGAATTCTACTCGCCTGGACGAGCGGAATTGAATGGTGAAACTGGTTTTGCTGTGCTGTGTTAAATCAGATTTTTGCATGACTGCATGTGTATTATTTTGAGAATAACAAAAAACAATCATCCCCATATTACATAGTGTTTTATTGGTCGCTCGTCTATTTCACTTCCCACAGCTTAACCACTCATATATTTTGGTGTCGCTCGACGAGGCGAGTAGTACGAGTACCACTTTCATGGGTATGCGACTATTCCTTCTAGAGGTATTGCCAAAAAACCACAAACATCCCAGAATCCTCTCGGTTTGGGGTCCAAATGTTGTCGCTTATTATATCCCATAAGAAACGTTGCATCGAATCAATGTAATTGAATTCTACTCGCCTGGACGAGCGGAATTGAATGGTGAAACTGGGTTTGCTGTGCTGTGTTAAATCAGATATTTGCATGACTGCATGTGTATTATTTTGAGAATAGCCAAAAACAGTCATCCCCATATTACATAGTGTTTTATTGGTCGCTCGTCTATTTCACTTCCCACAGCTTAACCACTCATATATTTTGGTGTCGCTCGACGAGGCGAGTAGTACGAGTACCACTTTCATGGGTATGCGACTATTCCTTCTAGAGGTATTGCCAAAAAACCACAAACATCCCAGAATCCTCTCGGTTTGGGGTCCAAATGTTGTCGCTTATTATATCCCATAAGAAACGTTGCATCGAATCAATGTAATGGAATTCTACTCGCCTGGACGAGCGGAATTGAATGGTGAAACTGGGTTTGCTGTGCTGTGCTAAATCAGATATTTGCATGACTGCATGTGTATTATTTTGAGAATAGCCAAAAACAGTCATCCCCATATTACATAGTGTTTTATTGGTCGCTCGTCTATTTCACTTCCCACAGCTTAACCACTCATATATTTTGATGCCGCTCGACGAGGCGAGTAGTACGAGTACCACTTTCATGGGTATGCGACTATTCCTTCCAGAGATATTGCCAAAAAACCACAAACATCCCAGAATCCTCTCGGATTGGGGTCCAAATGTTGTCGCTTATTATATCCCATGAGAAACGTTGCATCGAATCAATGTAATTGAATTCTACTCGCCTGGACGAGCGGAATTGAATGGTGAAACTGGTTTTGCTGTGCTTTGTTAAATCAGATTTTTGCATGACTGCATGTGTATTATTTTGAGAATAACAAAAAAAAGTCATCCCCATATTACATAGTGTTTTATTGGTCGCTCGTCTATTTCACTTCCCACAGCTTAACCACTCATATATTTTGGTGTCGCTCGACGAGGCGAGTAGTACGAGTACCACTTTCATGGGTATGCGACTATTCCTTCTAGAGGTATTGCCAAAAAACCACAAACATCCCAGAATCCTCTCGGTTTGGGGTCCAAATGTTGTCGCTTATTATATCCCGTAAGAAACGTTGCATCGCATCAATGTAATTGAATTCTACTCGCCTGGACGAGCGGAATTTAATGGTGAAACTGGTTTTGCTGTGCTGTGTTAAATCAGATTTTTGCATGACTGCATGTGTATTATTTTGAGAATAACAAAAAACAGTCATCCCCATATTACATAGTGTTTTATTGGTCGCTCGTCTATTTCACTTCCCACAGCTTAACCACTCATATATTTTGGTGTCGCTCGACGAGGCGAGTAGTACGAGTACCACTTTCATGGGTATGCGACTATTCCTTCTAGAGGTATTGCCAAAAAACCACAAACATCCCAGAATCCTCTCGGATTGGGGTCCAAATGTTGTCGCTTATTATATCCCATGAGAAACGTTGCATCGAATCAATGTAATTGAATTCTACTCGCCTGGACGAGCGGAATTGAATGGTGTAACTGGGTTTGCTGTGCTGTGTTAAATCAGATATTTGCATGACTGCATGTGTATTATTTTGAGAATAGCCAAAAACAGTCATCCCCATATTACATAGTGTTTTATTGGTCGCTCGTCTATTTCACTTCCCACAGCTTAACCACTCATATATTTTGATGCCGCTCGACGAGGCGAGTAGTACGAGTACCACTTTCATGGGTATGCGACTATTCCTTCTAGAGGCATTGCCAAAAAACCACAAACATCCCAGAATCCTCTCGGTTTAGGGTCCAAATGTTGTCGCTTATTATATCCCGTAAGAAACGTTGCATCGAATCAATGTAATTGAATTCTACTCGCCTGGACGAGCGGAATTGAATGGTGAAACTGGTTTTGCTGTGCTGTGTTAAATCAGATATTAGCATGACTGCATGTGTATTATTTTGAGAATAGCCAAAAACAGTCATCCCCATATTACATAGTGTTTTATTGGTCGCTCGTCTATTTCACTTCCCACAGCTTAACCACTCATATATTTTGATGCCGCTCGACGAGGCGAGTAGTACGAGTACCACTTTCATGGGTATGCGACTATTCCTTCTAGATGTATTGCCAAAAAACCACAAACATCCCAGAATCCTCTCGGTTTGGGGTCCAAATGTTGTCGCTTATTATATCCCATTAGAAACGTTGCATCGAATCAATGTAATTGAATTCTATTCGCCTGGACGAGCGGAATTGAATGGTGAAACTGGGTTTGCTGTGCTGTGCTAAATCAGATATTTGCATGACTGCATGTGTATTATTTTGAGAATAGCCAAAAACAGTCATCCCCATATTACATAGTGTTTTATTGGTCGCTCGTCTATTTCACTTCCCACAGCTTAACCACTCATATATTTTGATGCCGCTCGACGAGGCGAGTAGTACGAGTACCACTTTCATGGGTATGCGACTATTCCTTCCAGAGGTATTGCCAAAAAACCACAAACATCCCAGAATCCTCTCGGATTGGGGTCCAAATGTTGTCGCTTATTATATCCCATGAGAAACGTTGCATCGAATCAATGTAATTGAATTCTACTCGCCTGGACGAGCGGAATTGAATGGTGAAACTGGTTTTGCTGTGCTGTGTTAAATCAGATTTTTGCATGACTGCATGTGTATTATTTTGAGAATAACAAAAAACAGTCATCCCCATATTACATAGTGTTTTATTGGTCGCTCGTCTATTTCACTTCCCACAGCTTAACCACTCATATATTTTGGTGTCGCTCGACGAGGCGAGTAGTACGAGTACCACTTTCATGGGTATGCGACTATTCCTTCTAGAGGTATTGCCAAAAAACCACAAACATCCCAGAATCCTCTCGGTTTGGGGTCCAAATGTTGTCGCTTATTATATCCCGTAAGAAACGTTGCATCGAATCAATGTAATTGAATTCTACTCGCCTGGACGAGCGGAATTTAATGGTGAAACTGGTTTTGCTGTGCTGTGTTAAATCAGATATTTGCATGACTGCATGTGTATTATTTTGAGAATAACAAAAAACAGTCATCCCCATATTACATAGTGTTTTATTGGTCGCTCGTCTATTTCACTTCCCACAGCTTAACCACTCATATATTTTGGTGTCGCTCGACGAGTCGAGTAGTACGAGTACCACTTTCATGGGTATGCGACTATTCCTTCTAGAGGTATTGCCAAAAAACCACAAACATCCCAGAATCCTCTCGGTTTGGGGTCCAAATGTTGTCGCTTATTATATCCCATAAGAAACGTTGCATCGAATCAATGTAATTGAATTCTATTCGCCTGGACGAGCGGAATTGAATGGTGAAACTGGGTTTGCTGTGCTGTGCTAAATCAGATATTTGCATGACTGCATGTGTATTATTTTGAGAATAGCCAAAAACAGTCATCCCCATATTACATAGTGTTTTATTGGTCGCTCGTCTATTTCACTTCCCACAGCTTAACCACTCATATATTTTGATGCCGCTCGACGAGGCGAGTAGTACGAGTACCACTTTCATGGGTATGCGACTATTCCTTCCAGAGGTATTGCCAAAAAACCACAAACATCCCAGAATCCTCTCGGATTGGGGTCCAAATGTTGTCGCTTATTATATCCCATGAGAAACGTTGCATCGAATCAATGTAATTGAATTCTACTCGCCTGGACGAGCGGAATTGAATGGTGTAACTGGGTTTGCTGTGCTGTGTTAAATCAGATATTTGCATGACTGCATGTGTATTATTTTGAGAATAGCCAAAAACAGTCATCCCCATATTACATAGTGTTTTATTGGTCGCTCGTCTATTTCACTTCCCACAGCTTAACCACTCATATATTTTGATGCCGCTCGACGAGGCGAGTAGTACGAGTACCACTTTCATGGGTATGCGACTATTCCTTCTAGAGGTATTGCCAAAAAACCACAAACATCCCAGAATCCTCTCGGATTGGGGTCCAAATGTTGTCGCTTATTATATCCCATGAGAAACGTTGCATCGAATCAATGTAATTGAATTCTACTCGCCTGGACGAGCGGAATTGAATGGTGTAACTGGGTTTGCTGTGCTGTGTTAAATCAGATATTTGCATGACTGCATGTGTATTATTTTGAGAATAGCCAAAAACAGTCATCCCCATATTACATAGTGTTTTATTTGTCGCTCGTCTATTTCACTTCCCACAGCTTAACCACTCATATATTTTGATGCCGCTCGACGAGGCGAGTAGTACGAGTACCACTTTCATGGGTATGCGACTATTCCTTCTAGAGGTATTGCCAAAAAACCACAAACATCCCAGAATCCTCTCGGTTTAGGGTCCAAATGTTGTCGCTTATTATATCCCGTAAGAAACGTTGCATCGAATCAATGTAATTGAATTCTACTCGCCTGGACGAGCGGAATTGAATGGTGAAACTGGTTTTGCTGTGCTTTGTTAAATCAGATTTTTGCATGACTGCATGTGTATTATTTTGAGAATAACAAAAAAAAGTCATCCCCATATTACATAGTGTTTTATTGGTCGCTCGTCTATTTCACTTCCCACAGCTTAACCACTCATATATTTTGGTGTCGCTCGACGAGGCGAGTAGTACGAGTACCACTTTCATGGGTATGCGACTATTCCTTCTAGAGGTATTGCCAAAAAACCACAAACATCCCAGAATCCTCTCGGTTTGGGGTCCAAATGTTGTCGCTTATTATATCCCGTAAGAAACGTTGCATCGAATCAATGTAATTGAATTCTACTCGCCTGGACGAGCGGAATTTAATGGTGAAACTGGTTTTGCTGTGCTGTGTTAAATCAGATTTTTGCATGACTGCATGTGTATTATTTTGAGAATAACAAAAAACAGTCATCCCCATATTACATAGTGTTTTATTGGTCGCTCGTCTATTTCACTTCCCACAGCTTAACCACTCATATATTTTGGTGTCGCTCGACGAGGCGAGTAGTACGAGTACCACTTTCATGGGTATGCGACTATTCCTTCTAGAGGTATTGCCAAAAAACCACAAACATCCCAGAATCCTCTCGGATTGGGGTCCAAATGTTGTCGCTTATTATATCCCATGAGAAACGTTGCATCGAATCAATGTAATTGAATTCTACTCGCCTGGACGAGCGGAATTGAATGGTGTAACTGGGTTTGCTGTGCTGTGTTAAATCAGATATTTGCATGACTGCATGTGTATTATTTTGAGAATAGCCAAAAACAGTCATCCCCATATTACATAGTGTTTTATTGGTCGCTCGTCTATTTCACTTCCCACAGCTTAACCACTCATATATTTTGATGCCGCTCGACGAGGCGAGTAGTACGAGTACCACTTTCATGGGTATGCGACTATTCCTTCTAGAGGTATTGCCAAAAAACCACAAACATCCCAGAATCCTCTCGGTTTAGGGTCCAAATGTTGTCGCTTATTATATCCCGTAAGAAACGTTGCATCGAATCAATGTAATTGAATTCTACTCGCCTGGACGAGCGGAATTGAATGGTGAAACTGGTTTTGCTGTGCTGTGTTAAATCAGATATTAGCATGACTGCATGTGTATTATTTTGAGAATAGCCAAACACAGTCATCCCCATATTACATAGTGTTTTATTGGTCGCTCGTCTATTTCACTTCCCACAGCTTAACCACTCATATATTTTGATGCCGCTCGACGAGGCGAGTAGTACGAGTACCACTTTCATGGGTATGCGACTATTCCTTCTAGATGTATTGCCAAAAAACCACAAACATCCCAGAATCCTCTCGGTTTGGGGTCCAAATGTTGTCGCTTATTATATCCCATTAGAAACGTTGCATCGAATCAATGTAATTGAATTCTATTCGCCTGGACGAGCGGAATTGAATGGTGAAACTGGGTTTGCTGTGCTGTGCTAAATCAGATATTTGCATGACTGCATGTGTATTATTTTGAGAATAGCCAAAAACAGTCATCCCCATATTACATAGTGTTTTATTGGTCGCTCGTCTATTTCACTTCCCACAGCTTAACCACTCATATATTTTGATGCCGCTCGACGAGGCGAGTAGTACGAGTACCACTTTCATGGGTATGCGACTATTCCTTCCAGAGGTATTGCCAAAAAACCACAAACATCCCAGAATCCTCTCGGATTGGGGTCCAAATGTTGTCGCTTATTATATCCCATGAGAAACGTTGCATCGAATCAATGTAATTGAATTCTACTCGCCTGGACGAGCGGAATTGAATGGTGAAACTGGTTTTGCTGTGCTGTGTTAAATCAGATTTTTGCATGACTGCATGTGTATTATTTTGAGAATAACAAAAAACAGTCATCCCCATATTACATAGTGTTTTATTGGTCGCTCGTCTATTTCACTTCCCACAGCTTAACCACTCATATATTTTGGTGTCGCTCGACGAGGCGAGTAGTACGAGTACCACTTTCATGGGTATGCGACTATTCCTTCTAGAGGTATTGCCAAAAAACCACAAACATCCCAGAATCCTCTCGGTTTGGGGTCCAAATGTTGTCGCTTATTATATCCCGTAAGAAACGTTGCATCGAATCAATGTAATTGAATTCTACTCGCCTGGACGAGCGGAATTTAATGGTGAAACTGGTTTTGCTGTGCTGTGTTAAATCAGATTTTTGCATGACTGCATGTGTATTATTTTGAGAATAACAAAAAACAGTCATCCCCATATTACATAGTGTTTTATTGGTCGCTCGTCTATTTCACTTCCCACAGCTTAACCACTCATATATTTTGGTGTCGCTCGACGAGTCGAGTAGTACGAGTACCACTTTCATGGGTATGCGACTATTCCTTCTAGAGGTATTGCCAAAAAACCACAAACATCCCAGAATCCTCTCGGTTTGGGGTCCAAATGTTGTCGCTTATTATATCCCATAAGAAACGTTGCATCGAATCAATGTAATTGAATTCTATTCGCCTGGACGAGCGGAATTGAATGGTGAAACTGGGTTTGCTGTGCTGTGCTAAATCAGATATTTGCATGACTGCATGTGTATTATTTTGAGAATAGCCAAAAACAGTCATCCCCATATTACATAGTGTTTTATTGGTCGCTCGTCTATTTCACTTCCCACAGCTTAACCACTCATATATTTTGATGCCGCTCGACGAGGCGAGTAGTACGAGTACCACTTTCATGGGTATGCGACTATTCCTTCCAGAGGTATTGCCAAAAAACCACAAACATCCCAGAATCCTCTCGGATTGGGGTCCAAATGTTGTCGCTTATTATATCCCATGAGAAACGTTGCATCGAATCAATGTAATTGAATTCTACTCGCCTGGACGAGCGGAATTGAATGGTGTAACTGGGTTTGCTGTGCTGTGTTAAATCAGATATTTGCATGACTGCATGTGTATTATTTTGAGAATAGCCAAAAACAGTCATCCCCATATTACATAGTGTTTTATTGGTCGCTCGTCTATTTCACTTCCCACAGCTTAACCACTCATATATTTTGATGCCGCTCGACGAGGCGAGTAGTACGAGTACCACTTTCATGGGTATGCGACTATTCCTTCTAGAGGTATTGCCAAAAAACCACAAACATCCCAGAATCCTCTCGGTTTAGGGTCCAAATGTTGTCGCTTATTATATCCCGTAAGAAACGTTGCATCGAATCAATGTAATTGAATTCTACTCGCCTGGACGAGCGGAATTGAATGGTGAAACTGGTTTTGCTGTGCTGTGTTAAATCAGATATTAGCATGACTGCATGTGTATTATTTTGAGAATAGCCAAACACAGTCATCCCCATATTACATAGTGTTTTATTGGTCGCTCGTCTATTTCACTTCCCACAGCTTAACCACTCATATATTTTGATGCCGCTCGACGAGGCGAGTAGTACGAGTACCACTTTCATGGGTATGCGACTATTCCTTCTAGATGTATTGCCAAAAAACCACAAACATCCCAGAATCCTCTCGGTTTGGGGTCCAAATGTTGTCGCTTATTATATCCCATTAGAAACGTTGCATCGAATCAATGTAATTGAATTCTATTCGCCTGGACGAGCGGAATTGAATGGTGAAACTGGGTTTGCTGTGCTGTGCTAAATCAGATATTTGCATGACTGCATGTGTATTATTTTGAGAATAGCCAAAAACAGTCATCCCCATATTACATAGTGTTTTATTGGTCGCTCGTCTATTTCACTTCCCACAGCTTAACCACTCATATATTTTGATGCCGCTCGACGAGGCGAGTAGTACGAGTACCACTTTCATGGGTATGCGACTATTCCTTCCAGAGGTATTGCCAAAAAACCACAAACATCCCAGAATCCTCTCGGATTGGGGTCCAAATGTTGTCGCTTATTATATCCCATGAGAAACGTTGCATCGAATCAATGTAATTGAATTCTACTCGCCTGGACTAGCGGAATTGAATGGTGAAACTGGGTTTGCTGTGCTGTGCTAAATCAGATATTTGCATGACTGCATGTGTATTATTTTGAGAATAGCCAAAAACAGTCATCCCCATATTACATAGTGTTTTATTGGTCGCTCGTCTATTTCACTTCCCACAGCTTAACCACTCATATATTTTGATGCCGCTCGACGAGGCGAGTAGTACGAGTACCACTTTCATGGGTATGCGACTATTCCTTCTAGAGGTATTGCCAAAAAACCACAAACATCCCAGAATCCTCTCGGTTTAGGGTCCAAATGTTGTCGCTTATTATATCCCGTAAGAAACGTTGCATCGAATCAATGTAATTGAATTCTACTCGCCTGGACGAGCGGAATTGAATGGTGAAACTGGTTTTGCTGTGCTGTGTTAAATCAGATTTTTGCATGACTGCATGTGTATTATTTTGAGAATAACAAAAAACAGTCATCCCCATATTACATAGTGTTTTATTGGTCGCTCGTCTATTTCACTTCCCACAGCTTAACCACTCATATATTTTGGTGTCGCTCGACGAGGCGAGTAGTACGAGTACCACTTTCATGGGTATGCGACTATTCCTTCTAGAGGTATTGCCAAAAAACCACAAACATCCCAGAATCCTCTCGGTTTGGGGTCCAAATGTTGTCGCTTATTATATCCCATAAGAAACGTTGCATCGAATCAATGTAATTGAATTCTACTCGCCTGGACGAGCGGAATTGAATGGTGAAACTGGGTTTGCTGTGCTGTGTTAAATCAGATATTTGCATGACTGCATGTGTATTATTTTGAGAATAGCCAAAAACAGTCATTTCCATATTACATAGTGTTTTATTGGTCGCTCGTCTGATTCACTTCCCACAGCTTAAACACTCATATATTTTGATGCCGCTCGACGAGGCGAGTAGTACGAGTACCACGTTCATGGGTATGCGACTATTCCTTCTAGAGGTATTGCCAAAAAACCACAAACATCCCAGAATCCTCTCGGTTTAGGGTCCAAATGTTGTCGCTTATTATATCCCGTAAGAAACGTTGCATCGAATCAATGTAATTGAATTCTACTCGCCTGGACGAGCGGAATTGAATGGTGAAACTGGGTTTGCTGTGCTGTGTTAAATCAGATATTTGCATGACTGCATGTGTATTATTTTGAGAATAGCCAAAAACAGTCATCCCCATATTACATAGTGTTTTATTGGTCGCTCGTCTATTTCACTTCCCACAGCTTAACCACTCATATATTTTGGTGTCGCTCGACGAGGCGAGTAGTACGAGTACCACTTTCATGGGTATGCGACTATTCCTTCTAGAGGTATTGCCAAAAAACCACAAACATCCCAGAATCCTCTCGGTTTGGGGTCCAAATGTTGTCGCTTATTATATCCCATAAGAAACGTTGCATCGAATCAATGTAATTGAATTCTATTCGCCTGGACGAGCGGAATTGAATGGTGAAACTGGGTTTGCTGTGCTGTGCTAAATCAGATATTTGCATGACTGCATGTGTATTATTTTGAGAATAGCCAAAAACAGTCATCCCCATATTACATAGTGTTTTATTGGTCGCTCGTCTATTTCACTTCCCACAGCTTAACCACTCATATATTTTGATGCCGCTCGACGAGGCGAGTAGTACGAGTACCACTTTCATGGGTATGCGACTATTCCTTCCAGAGGTATTGCCAAAAAACCACAAACATCCCAGAATCCTCTCGGATTGGGGTCCAAATGTTGTCGCTTATTATATCCCATGAGAAACGTTGCATCGAATCAATGTAATTGAATTCTACTCGCCTGGACGAGCGGAATTGAATGGTGTAACTGGGTTTGCTGTGCTGTGTTAAATCAGATATTTGCATGACTGCATGTGTATTATTTTGAGAATAGCCAAAAACAGTCATCCCCATATTACATAGTGTTTTATTGGTCGCTCGTCTATTTCACTTCCCACAGCTTAACCACTCATATATTTTGATGCCGCTCGACGAGGCGAGTAGTACGAGTACCACTTTCATGGGTATGCGACTATTCCTTCTAGAGGTATTGCCAAAAAACCACAAACATCCCAGAATCCTCTCGGTTTAGGGTCCAAATGTTGTCGCTTATTATATCCCGTAAGAAACGTTGCATCGAATCAATGTAATTGAATTCTACTCGCCTGGACGAGCGGAATTGAATGGTGAAACTGGTTTTGCTGTGCTGTGTTAAATCAGATATTAGCATGACTGCATGTGTATTATTTTGAGAATAGCCAAAAACAGTCATCCCCATATTACATAGTGTTTTATTGGTCGCTCGTCTATTTCACTTCCCACAGCTTAACCACTCATATATTTTGATGCCGCTCGACGAGGCGAGTAGTACGAGTACCACTTTCATGGGTATGCGACTATTCCTTCTAGATGTATTGCCAAAAAACCACAAACATCCCAGAATCCTCTCGGTTTGGGGTCCAAATGTTGTCGCTTATTATATCCCATTAGAAACGTTGCATCGAATCAATGTAATTGAATTCTATTCGCCTGGACGAGCGGAATTGAATGGTGAAACTGGGTTTGCTGTGCTGTGCTAAATCAGATATTTGCATGACTGCATGTGTATTATTTTGAGAATAGCCAAAAACAGTCATCCCCATATTACATAGTGTTTTATTGGTCGCTCGTCTATTTCACTTCCCACAGCTTAACCACTCATATATTTTGATGCCGCTCGACGAGGCGAGTAGTACGAGTACCACTTTCATGGGTATGCGACTATTCCTTCCAGAGGTATTGCCAAAAAACCACAAACATCCCAGAATCCTCTCGGATTGGGGTCCAAATGTTGTCGCTTATTATATCCCATGAGAAACGTTGCATCGAATCAATGTAATTGAATTCTACTCGCCTGGACGAGCGGAATTGAATGGTGAAACTGGGTTTGCTGTGCTGTGTTAAATCAGATATTTGCATGACTGCATGTGTATTATTTTGAGAATAGCCAAAAACAGTCATTTCCATATTACATAGTGTTTTATTGGTCGCTCGTCTGATTCACTTCCCACAGCTTAAACACTCATATATTTTGATGCCGCTCGACGAGGCGAGTAGTACGAGTACCACGTTCATGGGTATGCGACTATTCCTTCTAGAGGTATTGCCAAAAAACCACAAACATCCCAGAATCCTCTCGGTTTAGGGTCCAAATGTTGTCGCTTATTATATCCCGTAAGAAACGTTGCATCGAATCAATGTAATTGAATTCTACTCGCCTGGACGAGCGGAATTGAATGGTGAAACTGGGTTTGCTGTGCTGTGTTAAATCAGATATTTGCATGACTGCATGTGTATTATTTTGAGAATAGCCAAAAACAGTCATCCCCATATTACATAGTGTTTTATTGGTCGCTCGTCTATTTCACTTCCCACAGCTTAACCACTCATATATTTTGGTGTCGCTCGACGAGGCGAGTAGTACGAGTACCACTTTCATGGGTATGCGACTATTCCTTCTAGAGGTATTGCCAAAAAACCACAAACATCCCAGAATCCTCTCGGTTTGGGGTCCAAATGTTGTCGCTTATTATATCCCATAAGAAACGTTGCATCGAATCAATGTAATTGAATTCTATTCGCCTGGACGAGCGGAATTGAATGGTGAAACTGGGTTTGCTGTGCTGTGCTAAATCAGATATTTGCATGACTGCATGTGTATTATTTTGAGAATAGCCAAAAACAGTCATCCCCATATTACATAGTGTTTTATTGGTCGCTCGTCTATTTCACTTCCCACAGCTTAACCACTCATATATTTTGATGCCGCTCGACGAGGCGAGTAGTACGAGTACCACTTTCATGGGTATGCGACTATTCCTTCCAGAGGTATTGCCAAAAAACCACAAACATCCCAGAATCCTCTCGGATTGGGGTCCAAATGTTGTCGCTTATTATATCCCATGAGAAACGTTGCATCGAATCAATGTAATTGAATTCTACTCGCCTGGACGAGCGGAATTGAATGGTGTAACTGGGTTTGCTGTGCTGTGTTAAATCAGATATTTGCATGACTGCATGTGTATTATTTTGAGAATAGCCAAAAACAGTCATCCCCATATTACATAGTGTTTTATTGGTCGCTCGTCTATTTCACTTCCCACAGCTTAACCACTCATATATTTTGATGCCGCTCGACGAGGCGAGTAGTACGAGTACCACTTTCATGGGTATGCGACTATTCCTTCTAGAGGTATTGCCAAAAAACCACAAACATCCCAGAATCCTCTCGGTTTAGGGTCCAAATGTTGTCGCTTATTATATCCCGTAAGAAACGTTGCATCGAATCAATGTAATTGAATTCTACTCGCCTGGACGAGCGGAATTGAATGGTGAAACTGGTTTTGCTGTGCTGTGTTAAATCAGATATTAGCATGACTGCATGTGTATTATTTTGAGAATAGCCAAAAACAGTCATCCCCATATTACATAGTGTTTTATTGGTCGCTCGTCTATTTCACTTCCCACAGCTTAACCACTCATATATTTTGATGCCGCTCGACGAGGCGAGTAGTACGAGTACCACTTTCATGGGTATGCGACTATTCCTTCTAGATGTATTGCCAAAAAACCACAAACATCCCAGAATCCTCTCGGTTTGGGGTCCAAATGTTGTCGCTTATTATATCCCATTAGAAACGTTGCATCGAATCAATGTAATTGAATTCTATTCGCCTGGACGAGCGGAATTGAATGGTGAAACTGGGTTTGCTGTGCTGTGCTAAATCAGATATTTGCATGACTGCATGTGTATTATTTTGAGAATAGCCAAAAACAGTCATCCCCATATTACATAGTGTTTTATTGGTCGCTCGTCTATTTCACTTCCCACAGCTTAACCACTCATATATTTTGATGCCGCTCGACGAGGCGAGTAGTACGAGTACCACTTTCATGGGTATGCGACTATTCCTTCCAGAGGTATTGCCAAAAAACCACAAACATCCCAGAATCCTCTCGGATTGGGGTCCAAATGTTGTCGCTTATTATATCCCATGAGAAACGTTGCATCGAATCAATGTAATTGAATTCTACTCGCCTGGACTAGCGGAATTGAATGGTGAAACTGGGTTTGCTGTGCTGTGCTAAATCAGATATTTGCATGACTGCATGTGTATTATTTTGAGAATAGCCAAAAACAGTCATCCCCATATTACATAGTGTTTTATTGGTCGCTCGTCTATTTCACTTCCCACAGCTTAACCACTCATATATTTTGATGCCGCTCGACGAGGCGAGTAGTACGAGTACCACTTTCATGGGTATGCGACTATTCCTTCTAGAGGTATTGCCAAAAAACCACAAACATCCCAGAATCCTCTCGGTTTAGGGTCCAAATGTTGTCGCTTATTATATCCCGTAAGAAACGTTGCATCGAATCAATGTAATTGAATTCTACTCGCCTGGACGAGCGGAATTGAATGGTGAAACTGGTTTTGCTGTGCTGTGTTAAATCAGATTTTTGCATGACTGCATGTGTATTATTTTGAGAATAACAAAAAACAGTCATCCCCATATTACATAGTGTTTTATTGGTCGCTCGTCTATTTCACTTCCCACAGCTTAACCACTCATATATTTTGGTGTCGCTCGACGAGGCGAGTAGTACGAGTACCACTTTCATGGGTATGCGACTATTCCTTCTAGAGGTATTGCCAAAAAACCACAAACATCCCAGAATCCTCTCGGTTTGGGGTCCAAATGTTGTCGCTTATTATATCCCATAAGAAACGTTGCATCGAATCAATGTAATTGAATTCTACTCGCCTGGACGAGCGGAATTGAATGGTGAAACTGGGTTTGCTGTGCTGTGTTAAATCAGATATTTGCATGACTGCATGTGTATTATTTTGAGAATAGCCAAAAACAGTCATTTCCATATTACATAGTGTTTTATTGGTCGCTCGTCTGATTCACTTCCCACAGCTTAAACACTCATATATTTTGATGCCGCTCGACGAGGCGAGTAGTACGAGTACCACGTTCATGGGTATGCGACTATTCCTTCTAGAGGTATTGCCAAAAAACCACAAACATCCCAGAATCCTCTCGGTTTAGGGTCCAAATGTTGTCGCTTATTATATCCCGTAAGAAACGTTGCATCGAATCAATGTAATTGAATTCTACTCGCCTGGACGAGCGGAATTGAATGGTGAAACTGGGTTTGCTGTGCTGTGTTAAATCAGATATTTGCATGACTGCATGTGTATTATTTTGAGAATAGCCAAAAACAGTCATCCCCATATTACATAGTGTTTTATTGGTCGCTCGTCTATTTCACTTCCCACAGCTTAACCACTCATATATTTTGGTGTCGCTCGACGAGGCGAGTAGTACGAGTACCACTTTCATGGGTATGCGACTATTCCTTCTAGAGGTATTGCCAAAAAACCACAAACATCCCAGAATCCTCTCGGTTTGGGGTCCAAATGTTGTCGCTTATTATATCCCATAAGAAACGTTGCATCGAATCAATGTAATTGAATTCTATTCGCCTGGACGAGCGGAATTGAATGGTGAAACTGGGTTTGCTGTGCTGTGCTAAATCAGATATTTGCATGACTGCATGTGTATTATTTTGAGAATAGCCAAAAACAGTCATCCCCATATTACATAGTGTTTTATTGGTCGCTCGTCTATTTCACTTCCCACAGCTTAACCACTCATATATTTTGATGCCGCTCGACGAGGCGAGTAGTACGAGTACCACTTTCATGGGTATGCGACTATTCCTTCCAGAGGTATTGCCAAAAAACCACAAACATCCCAGAATCCTCTCGGATTGGGGTCCAAATTTTGTCGCTTATTATATCCCATGAGAAACGTTGCATCGAATCAATGTAATTGAATTCTACTCGCCTGGACGAGCGGAATTGAATGGTGTAACTGGGTTTGCTGTGCTGTGTTAAATCAGATATTTGCATGACTGCATGTGTATTATTTTGAGAATAGCCAAAAACAGTCATCCCCATATTACATAGTGTTTTATTGGTCGCTCGTCTATTTCACTTCCCACAGCTTAACCACTCATATATTTTGATGCCGCTCGACGAGGCGAGTAGTACGAGTACCACTTTCATGGGTATGCGACTATTCCTTCTAGAGGTATTGCCAAAAAACCACAAACATCCCAGAATCCTCTCGGTTTAGGGTCCAAATGTTGTCGCTTATTATATCCCGTAAGAAACGTTGCATCGAATCAATGTAATTGAATTCTACTCGCCTGGACGAGCGGAATTGAATGGTGAAACTGGTTTTGCTGTGCTGTGTTAAATCAGATATTAGCATGACTGCATGTGTATTATTTTGAGAATAGCCAAAAACAGTCATCCCCATATTACATAGTGTTTTATTGGTCGCTCGTCTATTTCACTTCCCACAGCTTAACCACTCATATATTTTGATGCCGCTCGACGAGGCGAGTAGTACGAGTACCACTTTCATGGGTATGCGACTATTCCTTCTAGATGTATTGCCAAAAAACCACAAACATCCCAGAATCCTCTCGGTTTGGGGTCCAAATGTTGTCGCTTATTATATCCCATTAGAAACGTTGCATCGAATCAATGTAATTGAATTCTATTCGCCTGGACGAGCGGAATTGAATGGTGAAACTGGGTTTGCTGTGCTGTGCTAAATCAGATATTTGCATGACTGCATGTGTATTATTTTGAGAATAGCCAAAAACAGTCATCCCCATATTACATAGTGTTTTATTGGTCGCTCGTCTATTTCACTTCCCACAGCTTAACCACTCATATATTTTGATGCCGCTCGACGAGGCGAGTAGTACGAGTACCACTTTCATGGGTATGCGACTATTCCTTCCAGAGGTATTGCCAAAAAACCACAAACATCCCAGAATCCTCTCGGATTGGGGTCCAAATGTTGTCGCTTATTATATCCCATGAGAAACGTTGCATCGAATCAATGTAATTGAATTCTACTCGCCTGGACGAGCGGAATTGAATGGTGTAACTGGGTTTGCTGTGCTGTGTTAAATCAGATATTTGCATGACTGCATGTGTATTATTTTGAGAATAGCCAAAAACAGTCATCCCCATATTACATAGTGTTTTATTGGTCGCTCGTCTATTTCACTTCCCACAGCTTAACCACTCATATATTTTGATGCCGCTCGACGAGGCGAGTAGTACGAGTACCACTTTCATGGGTATGCGACTATTCCTTCTAGAGGTATTGCCAAAAAACCACAAACATCCCAGAATCCTCTCGGTTTAGGGTCCAAATGTTGTCGCTTATTATATCCCGTAAGAAACGTTGCATCGAATCAATGTAATTGAATTCTACTCGCCTGGACGAGCGGAATTGAATGGTGAAACTGGTTTTGCTGTGCTGTGTTAAATCAGATTTTTGCATGACTGCATGTGTATTATTTTGAGAATAACAAAAAACAGTCATCCCCATATTACATAGTGTTTTATTGGTCGCTCGTCTATTTCACTTCCCACAGCTTAACCACTCATATATTTTGATGCCGCTCGACGAGGCGAGTAGTACGAGTACCACTTTCATGGGTATGCGACTATTCCTTCTAGAGGTATTGCCAAAAAACCACAAACATCCCAGAATCCTCTCGGTTTAGGGTCCAAATGTTGTCGCTTATTATATCCCGTAAGAAACGTTGCATCGAATCAATGTAATTGAATTCTACTCGCCTGGACGAGCGGAATTGAATGGTGAAACTGGTTTTGCTGTGCTGTGTTAAATCAGATTTTTGCATGACTGCATGTGTATTATTTTGAGAATAACAAAAAACAGTCATCCCCATATTACATAGTGTTTTATTGGTCGCTCGTCTATTTCACTTCCCACAGCTTAAGCACTCATATATTTTGGTGTCGCTCGACGAGGCGAGTAGTACGAGTACCACTTTCATGGGTATGCGACTATTCCTTCTAGAGGTATTGCCAAAAAACCACAAACATCCCAGAATCCTCTCGGTTTGGGGTCCAAATGTTGTCGCTTATTATATCCCATAAGAAACGTTGCATCGAATCAATGTAATTGAATTCTACTCGCCTGGACGAGCGGAATTGAATGGTGAAACTGGGTTTGCTGTGCTGTGTTAAATCAGATATTTGCATGACTGCATGTGTATTATTTTGAGAATAGCCAAAAACAGTCATCCCCATATTACATAGTGTTTTATTGGTCGCTCGTCTATTTCACTTCCCACAGCTTAACCACTCATATATTTTGATGCCGCTCGACGAGGCGAGTAGTACGAGTACCACTTTCATGGGTATGCGACTATTCCTTCTAGAGGTATTGCCAAAAAACCACAAACATCCCAGAATCCTCTCGGTTTGGGGTCCAAATGTTGTCGCTTATTATATCCCATAAGAAACGTAGCATCGAATCAATGTAATTTAATTCTACTCGCCTGGACGAGCGGAACTGAATGGTGAAACTGGGTTTGATGTGCTGTGTTAAATCAGATTTTTGCATGACTGCATGTGTATTATTTTGAGAATAGCAAAAAACAGTCATCCCCATATTACATAGTGTTTTATTGGTCGCTCGTCTATTTCACTTCCCACAGCTTAACCACTCATATAATTTGATGCCGCTCGACGAGTCGAGTAGTACGAGTACCACCTTGATGGGTCTGCGACTATTCCTTCTAGAGGTATTGCCAAAAAACCACAAACATCCCAGAATCCTCTCGGTTTAAGGTCCAAATGTTGTCGCTTATTATATCCCGTAAGAAACGTTGCATCGAATCAATGTAATTGAATTCTACTCGCCTGGACGAGCGGAATTGAATGGTGAAACTGGTTTCGCTGTGCTGTGTTAAATCAGATATTTGCATGACTGCATGTGTATTATTTTGAGAATAGCCAAAAACAGTCATCCCCATATTACATAGTGTTTTATTGGTCGCTCGTCTATTTCACTTCCCACAGCTTAACCTCATATATTTTGATGCCGCTCGACGAGGCGAGTAGTACGAGTACCACTTTCATGGGTATGCGACTATTCCTTCTAGAGGTATTGCCAAAAAACCACAAACATCCCAGAATCCTCTCGGTTTGGGGTCCAAATGTTGTCGCTTATTATATCCCATAAGAAACGTTGCATCGAATCAATGTAATTGAATTCTACTCGCCTGGACGAGCGGAACTGAATGGTGAAACTGGGTTTGCTGTGCTGTGTTAAATCAGATTTTTGCATGACTGCATGTGTATTATTTTGAGAATAGCAAAAAACAGTCATCCCCATATTACATAGTGTTTTATTGGTCGCTCGTCTATTTCACTTCCCACAGCTTAACCACTCATATATTTTGATGCCGCTCGACGAGTCGAGTAGTACGAGTACCACCTTGATGGGTCTGCGACTATTCCTTCTAGAGGTATTGCCAAAAAACCACAAACATCCCAGAATCCTCTCGGTTTGGGGTCCAAATGTTGTCGCTTATTTTATCCCGTAAGAAACGTTGCATCGAATCAATGTAATTGAATTCTACTCGCCTGGACGAGCGGAATTGAATGGTGAAACTGGTTTTGCTGTGCTGTGCTAAATCAGATATTTGCATGACTGCATGTGTATTATTTTGAGAATAGCCAAAAACAGTCATCCCCATATTACATAGTGTTTTATTGGTCGCTCGTCTATTTCACTTCCCACAGCTTAACCACTCATATATTTTGGTGTCGCTCGACGAGGCGAGTAGTACGAGTACCACTTTCATGGGTATGCGACTATTCCTTCTAGAGGTATTGCCAAAAAACCACAAACATCCCAGAATCCTCTCGGTTTGGGGTCCAAATGTTGTCGCTTATTATATCCCATAAGAAACGTTGCATCGAATCAATGTAATTGAATTCTACTCGCCTGGACGAGCGGAATTGAATGGTGAAACTGGTTTTGCTGTGCTGTGTTAAATCAGATTTTTGCATGACTGCATGTGTATTATTTTGAGAATAGCCAAAAACAGTCATCCCCATATTACATAGTGTTTTATTGGTCGCTCGTCTATTTCACTTCCCACAGCTTAACCACTCATATATTTTGATGCCGCTCGACGAGTCGAGTAGTACGAGTACCACCTTGATGGGTCTGCGACTATTCCTTCTAGAGGTATTGCCAAAAAACCACAAACATCCCAGAATCCTCTCGGTTTAAGGTCCAAATGTTGTCGCTTATTATATCCCGTAAGAAACGTTGCATCGAATCAATGTTATTGAATTCTACTCGCCTGGACGAGCGGAATTGAATGGTGAAACTGGTTTTGCTGTGCTGTGTTAAATCAGATTTTTCCATGACTGCATGTGTATTATTTTGAGAATAACAAAAAACAGTCATCCCCATATTACATAGTGTTTTATTGGTCGCTCGTCTATTTCACTTCCCACAGCTTAACCACTCATATATTTTGGTGTCGCTCGACGAGGCGAGTAGTACGAGTACCACTTTCATGGGTATGCGACTATTCCTTCTAGAGGTATTGCCAAAAAACCACAAACATCCCAGAATCCTCTCGGTTTGGGGTCCAAATGTTGTCGCTTATATTCCATAAGAAACGTTGCATCGAATCAATGTAATTGAATTCTACTCGCCTGGACGAGCGGAATTGAATGGTGAAACTGGGTTTGCTGTGCTGTGTTAAATCAGATATTTGCATGACTGCATGTGTATTATTTTGATAATAGCCAAAAACAGTCATCCCCATATTACATAGTGTTTTATTGGTCGCTCGTCTATTTCACTTCCCACAGCTTAACCTCTCATATATTTTGATGCCGCTCGACGAGGCGAGTAGTACGAGTACCACTTTCATGGGTATGCGACTATTCCTTCTAGAGGTATTGCCAAAAAACCACAAACATCCCAGAATCCTCTCGGTTTGGGGTCCAAATGTTGTCGCTTATTTTATCCCGTAAGAAACGTTGCATCGAATCAATGTAATTGAATTCTACTCGCCTGGACGAGCGGAATTGAATGGTGAAACTGGTTTTGCTGTGCTGTGTTAAATCAGATTTTTGCATGACTGCATGTGTATTATTTTGAGAATAACAAAAAACAGTCATCCCCATATTACATAGTGTTTTATTGGTCGCTCGTCTATTTCACTTCCCACAGCTTAACCACTCATACATTTTGGTGTCGCTCGACGAGGCGAGTAGTACGAGTACCACTTTCATGGGTATGCGACTATTCCTTCTAGAGGTATTGCCAAAAAAACACAAACATCCCAGAATCCTCTCGGTTTGGGGTCCAAATGTTGTCGCTTATTATATCCCGTAAGAAACGTTGCATCGAATCAATGTAATTGAATTCTACTCGCCTGGACGAGCGGAATTGAATGGTGAAACTGGTTTTGCTGTGCTGTGTTAAATCAGATTTTTGCATGACTGCATGTGTATTATTTTGAGAATACCAAAAAACAGTCATCCCCATATTACATAGTGTTTTATTGGTCGCTCGTCTATTTCACTTCCCACAGCTTAACCACTCATATATTTTGGTGTCGCTCGACGAGGCGAGTAGTACGAGTACCACTTTCATGGGTATGCGACTATTCCTTCTAGAGGTATTGCCAAAAAACCACAAACATCCCAGAATCCTCTCGGTTTGGGGTCCAAATGTTGTCGCTTATTATATCCCATAAGAAACGTTGCATCGAATCAATGTAATTGAATTCTACTCGCCTGGACGAGCGGAATTGAATGGTGAAACTGGGTTTGCTGTGCTGTGCTAAATCAGATATTTGCATGACTGCATGTGTATTATTTTGAGAATAGCCAAAAACAGTCATCCCCATATTACATAGTGTTTTATTGGTCGCTCGTCTATTTCACTTCCCACAGCTTAACCACTCATATATTTTGGTGTCGCTCGACGAGGCGAGTAGTACGAGTACCACTTTCATGGGTATGCGACTATTCCTTCTAGAGGTATTGCCAAAAAACCACAAACATCCCAGAATCCTCTCGGTTTGGGGTCCAAATGTTGTCGCTTATATTCCATAAGAAACGTTGCATCGAATAAATGTAATTGAATTCTACTCGCCTGGACGAGCGGAATTGAATGGTGTTACTGGGTTTGCTGTGCTGTGTTAAATCAGATATTTGCATGACTGCATGTGTATTATTTTGAGAATAGCCAAAAACAGTCATCCCCATATTACATAGTGTTTTATTGGTCGCTCGTCTATTTCACTTCCCACAGCTTAACCACTCATATATTTTGATGCCGCTCGACGAGGCGAGTAGTACGAGTACCACTTTCATGGGTATGCGACTATTCCTTCTAGAGGTATTGCCAAAAAACCACAAACATCCCAGAATCCTCTCGGTTTAGGGTCCAAATGTTGTCGCTTATTATATCCCGTAAGAAACGTTGCATCGAATCAATGTAATTGAATTCTACTCGCCTGGACGAGCGGAATTGAATGGTGAAACTGGTTTTGCTGTGCTGTGTTAAATCAGATTTTTGCATGACTGCATGTGTATTATTTTGAGAATAACAAAAAACAGTCATCCCCATATTACATAGTGTTTTATTGGTCGCTCGTCTATTTCACTTCCCACAGCTTAACCACTCATATATTTTGGTGTCGCTCGACGAGGCGAGTAGTACGAGTACCACTTTCATGGGTATGCGACTATTCCTTCTAGAGGTATTGCCAAAAAACCACAAACATCCCAGAATCCTCTCGGTTTGGGGTCCAAATGTTGTCGCTTATTATATCCCATAAGAAACGTTGCATCGAATCAATGTAATTGAATTCTACTCGCCTGGACGAGCGGAATTGAATGGTGAAACTGGGTTTGCTGTGCTGTGTTAAATCAGATATTTGCATGACTGCATGTGTATTATTTTGATAATAGCCAAAAACAGTCATCCCCATATTACATAGTGTTTTATTGGTCGCTCGTCTATTTCACTTCCCACAGCTTAACCTCTCATATATTTTGATGCCGCTCGACGAGGCGAGTAGTACGAGTACCACTTTCATGGGTATGCGACTATTCCTTCTAGAGGTATTGCCAAAAAACCACAAACATCCCAGAATCCTCTCGGTTTGGGGTCCAAATGTTGTCGCTTATTTTATCCCGTAAGAAACGTTGCATCGAATCAATGTAATTGAATTCTACTCGCCTGGACGAGCGGAATTGAATGGTGAAACTGGTTTTGCTGTGCTGTGTTAAATCAGATTTTTGCATGACTGCATGTGTATTATTTTGAGAATAACAAAAAACAGTCATCCCCATATTACATAGTGTTTTATTGGTCGCTCGTCTATTTCACTTCCCACAGCTTAACCACTCATACATTTTGGTGTCGCTCGACGAGGCGAGTAGTACGAGTACCACTTTCATGGGTATGCGACTATTCCTTCTAGAGGTATTGCCAAAAAAACACAAACATCCCAGAATCCTCTCGGTTTGGGGTCCAAATGTTGTCGCTTATTATATCCCGTAAGAAACGTTGCATCGAATCAATGTAATTGAATTCTACTCGCCTGGACGAGCGGAATTGAATGGTGAAACTGGTTTTGCTGTGCTGTGTTAAATCAGATTTTTGCATGACTGCATGTGTATTATTTTGAGAATAACAAAAAACAGTCATCCCCATATTACATAGTGTTTTATTGGTCGCTCGTCTATTTCACTTCCCACAGCTTAACCACTCATATATTTTGGTGTCGCTCGACGAGGCGAGTAGTACGAGTACCACTTTCATGGGTATGCGACTATTCCTTCTAGAGGTATTGCCAAAAAACCACAAACATCCCAGAATCCTCTCGGTTTGGGGTCCAAATGTTGTCGCTTATTATATCCCATAAGAAACGTTGCATCGAATCAATGTAATTGAATTCTACTCGCCTGGACGAGCGGAATTGAATGATGAAACTGGGTTTGCTGTGCTGTGCTAAATCAGATATTTGCATGACTGCATGTGTATTATTTTGAGAATAGCCAAAAACAGTCATCCCCATATTACATAGTGTTTTATTGGTCGCTCGTCTATTTCACTTCCCACAGCTTAACCACTCATATATATTGATGCCGCTCGACGAGGCGAGTAGTACGAGTACCACTTTCATGGGTATGCGACTATTCCTTCTAGAGGTATTGCCAAAAAACCACAAACATCCCAGAATCCTCTCGGATTGGGGTCCAAATGTTGTCGCTTATTATATCCCATAAGAAACGTTGCATCGAATAAATGTAATTGAATTCTACTCGCCTGGACGAGCGGAATTGAATGGTGTTACTGGGTTTGCTGTGCTGTGTTAAATCAGATATTTGCATGACTGCATGTGTATTATTTTGAGAATAGCCAAAAACAGTCATCCCCATATTACATAGTGTTTTATTGGTCGCTCGTCTATTTCACTTCCCACAGCTTAACCACTCATATATTTTGATGCCGCTCGACGAGGCGAGTAGTACGAGTACCACCTTGATGGGTCTGCGACTATTCCTTCTAGAGGTATTGCCAAAAAACCACAAACATCCCAGAATCCTCTCGGTTTGGGGTCCAAATGTTGTCGCTTATTTTATCCCGTAAGAAACGTTGCATCGAATCAATGTAATTGAATTCTACTCGCCTGGACGAGCGGAATTGAATGGTGAAACTGGTTTTGCTGTGCTGTGTTAAATCAGATATTTGCATGACTGCATGTGTATTATTTTGAGAATAGCCAAAAACAGTCATCCCCATATTACATAGTGTTTTATTGGTCGCTCGTCTATTTCACTTCCCTTAGCTTAACCACTCATATATTTTGATGCCGCTCGACGAGTCGAGTAGTACGAGTACCACCTTGATGGGTTTGCGACTATTCCTTCTAGAGGTATTGCCAAAAAACCACAAACATCCCAGAATCCTCTCGGTTTGGGGTCCAAATGTTGTCGCTTATTATATCCCATAAGAAACGTTGCATCGAATCAATGTAATTGAATTCTACTCGCCTGGACGAGCGGAATTGAATGGTGAAACTGGGTTTGCTGTGCTGTGCTAAATCAGATATTTGCATGACTGCATGTGTATTATTTTGAGAATAGCCAAAAACAGTCATCCCCATATTACATAGTGTTTTATTGGTCGCTCGTCTATTTCACTTCCCACAGCTTAACCACTCATATATTTTGATGCCGCTCGACGAGGCGAGTAGTACGAGTACCACTTTCATGGGTCTGCGAATATTCCTTCTAGAGGTATTGCCAAAAAACCACAAACATCCCAGAATCCTCTCGGTTTGGGGTCCAAATTTTGTCGCTTATTATATCCCATAAGAAACGTTGCATCGAATCAATGTAATTGAATTCTACTCGCCTGGACGAGCGGAATTGAATGGTGAAACTGGGTTTGCTGTGCTGTGTTAAATCAGATATTTGCATGACTGCATGTGTATTATTTTGAGAATAGCCAAAAACAGTCATCCCCATATTACATAGTGTTTTATTGGTCGCTCGTCTATTTCACTTCCCACAGCTTAACCACTCATATATTTTGATGCCGCTCGACGAGGCGAGTAGTACGAGTTCCACCTTGATGGGTCTGCGACTATTCCTTCTAGAGGTATTGCCAAAAAACCACAAACATCCCAGAATCCTCTCGGTTTGGGGTCCAAATGTTGTCGCTTATTTTATCCCGTAAGAAACGTTGCATCGAATCAATGTAATTGAATTCTACTCGCCTGGACGAGCGGAATTGAATGGTGAAACTGGTTTTGCTGTGCTGTGTTAAATCAGATATTTGCATGACTGCATGTGTATTATTTTGAGAATAGCCAAAAACAGTCATCCCCATATTACATAGTGTTTTATTGGTCGCTCGTCTATTTCACTTCCCTTAGCTTAACCACTCATATATTTTGATGCCGCTCGACGAGTCGAGTAGTACGAGTACCACCTTGATGGGTTTGCGACTATTCCTTCTAGAGGTATTGCCAAAAAACCACAAACATCCCAGAATCCTCTCGGTTTGGGGTCCAAATGTTGTCGCTTATTATATCCCATAAGAAACGTTGCATCGAATCAATGTAATTGAATTCTACTCGCCTGGACGAGCGGAATTGAATGGTGAAACTGGGTTTGCTGTGCTGTGCTAAATCAGATATTTGCATGACTGCATGTGTATTATTTTGAGAATAGCCAAAAACAGTCATCCCCATATTACATAGTGTTTTATTGGTCGCTCGTCTATTTAACTTCCCACAGCTTAACCACTCATATATTTTGATGCTGCTCGACGAGGCGAGTAGTACGAGTACCACTTTCATGGGTCTGCGACTATTCCTTCTAGAGGTATTGCAAAAAAACCACAAACATCCCAGAATCCTCTCGGATTGGGGTCCAAATGTTGTCGCTTATTATATCCCATAAGAAACGTTGCATCGAATCAATGTAATTGAATTCTACTCGCCTGGACGAGCGGAATTGAATGGTGAAACTGGGTTTGCTGTGCTGTGTTAAATCAGATATTTGCATGACTGCATGTGTATTATTTTGAGAATAGCCAAAAACAGTCATCCCCATATTACATAGTGTTTTATTGGTCGCTCGTCTATTTCACTTCCCTTAGCTTAACCACTCATATATTTTGATGCCGCTCGACGAGTCGAGTAGTACGAGTACCACCTTGATTGGTCTGCGACTATTCCTTCTAGAGGTATTGCCAAAAAACCACAAACATCCCAGAATCCTCTCGGTTTGGGGTCCAAATGTTGTCGCTTATTATATCCCGTAAGAAACGTTGCATCGAATCAATGTAATTGAATTCTACTCGCCTGGACGAGCGGAATTGAATGGTGAAACTGGTTTTGCTGTGCTGTGTTAAATCAGATTTTTGCATGACTGCATGTGTATTATTTTGAGAATACCAAAAAACAGTCATCCCCATATTACATAGTGTTTTATTGGTCGCTCGTCTATTTCACTTCCCACAGCTTAACCACTCATATATTTTGATGCCGCTCGACGAGTCGAGTAGTACGAGTACCACCTTGATGGGTCTGCGACTATTCCTTCTAGAGGTATTG
The DNA here is from genome assembly GCF_964198595.1 of Lampetra fluviatilis. Taxonomy (NCBI): domain Eukaryota; kingdom Metazoa; phylum Chordata; class Hyperoartia; order Petromyzontiformes; family Petromyzontidae; genus Lampetra; species Lampetra fluviatilis. The sequence goes on from NC_136297.1 coordinate 2,708,477, forward strand.
CCAAAAAACCACAAACATCCCAGAATCCTCTCGGTTTGGGGTCCAAATGTTGTCGCTTATTTTATCCCGTAAGAAACGTTGCATCGAATCAATGTAATTGAATTCTACTCGCCTGGACGAGCGGAATTGATTGGTGAAACTGGTTTTGCTGTGCTGTGTTAAATCAGATATTTGCATGACTGCATGTGTATTATTTTGAGAATAGCCAAAAACAGTCATCCCCATATTACATAGTGTTTTATTGGTCGCTCGTCTATTTCACTTCCCACAGCTTAACCACTCATATATTTTGATGCCGCTCGACGAGGCGAGTAGTACGAGTACCACTTTCATGGGTATGCGACTATTCCTTCTAGAGGTATTGCCAAAAAACCACAAACATCCCAGAATCCTCTCGGATTGGGGTCCAAATGTTGTCGCTTATTATATCCCATAAGAAACGTTGCATCGAATCAATGTAATTGAATTCTACTCGCCTGGACGAGCGGAATTGAATGGTGTAACTGGGTTTGCTGTGCTGTGCTAAATCAGATATTTGCATGACTGCATGTGTATTATTTTGAGAATAGCCAAAAACAGTCATCCCCATATTACATAGTGTTTTATTGGTCGCTCGTCTATTTCACTTCCCACAGCTTAACCACTCATATATTTTGATGCCGCTCGACGAGTCGAGTAGTACGAGTACCACCTTGATGGGTCTGCGACTATTCCTTCTAGAGGTATTGCCAAAAAAACACAAACATCCCAGAATCCTCTCGGTTTGGGGTCCAAATGTTGTCGCTTATTATATCCCGTAATAAACGTTGCATCGAATCAATGTAATTGAATTCTACTCGCCTGGACGAGCGGAATTGAATGGTGAAACTGGTTTTGCTGTGCTGTGTTAAATCAGATTTTTGCATGACTGCATGTGTATTATTTTGAGAATACCAAAAAACAGTCATCCCCATATTACATAGTGTTTTATTGGTCGCTCGTCTATTTCACTTCCCACAGCTTAACCACTCATATATTTTGATGCCGCTCGACGAGTCGAGTAGTACGAGTACCACCTTGATGGGTCTGCGACTATTCCTTCTAGAGGTATTGCCAAAAAACCACAAACATCCCAGAATCCTCTCGGTTTGGGGTCCAAATGTTGTCGCTTATTTTATCCCGTAAGAAACGTTGCATCGAATCAATGTAATTGAATTCTACTCGCCTGGACGAGCGGAATTGAATGGTGAAACTGGTTTTGCTGTGCTGTGTTAAATCAGATTTTTGCATGACTGCATGTGTATTATTTTGAGAATAACAAAAAACAGTCATCCCCATATTACATAGTGTTTTATTGGTCGCTCGTCTATTTCACTTCCCACAGCTTAACCACCCATATATTTTGATGCCGCTCGACGAGGCGAGTAGTACGAGTACCACTTTCATGGGTATGCGACTATTCCTTCTAGAGGTATTGCCAAAAAACCACAAACATCCCAGAATCCTCTCGGATTGGGGTCCAAATGTTGTCGCTTATTATATCCCATAAGAAACGTTGCATCGAATAAATGTAATTGAATTCTACTCGCCTGGACGAGCGGAATTGAATGGTGTTACTGGGTTTGCTGTGCTGTGTTAAATCAGATATTTGCATGACTGCATGTGTATTATTTTGAGAATAACAAAAAACAGTCATCCCCATATTACATAGTGTTTTATTGGTCGCTCGTCTATTTCACTTCCCACAGCTTAACCACTCATATATTTTGATGCCGCTCGACGAGGCGAGTAGTACGAGTACCACTTTCATGGGCCTGCGACTATTCCTTCTAGAGGTATTGCCAAAAAACCACAAACATCCCAGAATCCTCTCGGATTGGGGTCCAAATGTTGTCGCTTATTATATCCCATAAGAAACGTTGCATCGAATCAATGTAATTGAATTCTACTCGCCTGGACGAGCGGAATTGAATGGTGTAACTGGGTTTGCTGTGCTGTGTTAAATCAGATATTTGCATGACTGCATGTGTATTATTTTGAGAATAGCCAAAAACAGTCATCCCCATATTACATAGTGTTTTATTGGTCGCTCGTCTATTTCACTTCCCACAGCTTAACCACTCATATATTTTGATGCCGCTCGACGAGGCGAGTAGTACGAGTACCACTTTCATGGGTATGCGACTATTCCTTCTAGAGGTATTGCCAAAAAACCACAAACATCCCAGAATCCTCTCGGATTGGGGTCCAAATGTTGTCGCTTATTATATCCCATAAGAAACGTTGCATCGAATCAATGTAATTGAATTCTACTCGCCTGGACGAGCGGAATTGAATGGTGTAACTGGGTTTGCTGTGCTGTGTTAAATCAGATATTTGCATGACTGCATGTGTATTATTTTGAGAATAGCCAAAAACAGTCATCCCCATATTACATAGTGTTTTATTGGTCGCTCGTCTATTTCACTTCCCACAGCTTAACCACTCATATATTTTGATGCCGCTCGACGAGGCGAGTAGTACGAGTACCACTTTCATGGGTATGCGACTATTCCTTCTAGAGGTATTGCCAAAAAACCACAAACATCCCAGAATCCTCTCGGATTGGGGTCCAAATGTTGTCTCTTATTATATCCCATAAGAAACGTTGCATCGAATCAATGTAATTGAATTCTACTCGCCTGGACGAGCGGAATTGAATGGTGTAACTGGGTTTGCTGTGCTGTGTTAAATCAGATATTTGCATGACTGCATGTGTATTATTTTGAGAATAGCCAAAAACAGTCATCCCCATATTACATAGTGTTTTATTGGTCGCTCGTCTATTTCACTTCCCACAGCTTAACCACTCATATATTTTGATGCCGCTCGACGAGGCGAGTAGTACGAGTACCACTTTCATGGGTATGCGACTATTCCTTCTAGAGGTATTGCCAAAAAACCACAAACATCCCAGAATCCTCTCGGTTTGGGGTCCAAATGTTGTCGCTTATTATATCCCATAAGAAACGTTGCATCGAATCAATGTAATTGAATTCTACTCGCCTGGACGAGCGGAATTGAATGGTGAAACTGGGTTTGCTGTGCTGTGTTAAATCAGATATTTGCATGACTGCATGTGTATTATTTTGAGAATAGCCAAAAACAGTCATCCCCATATTACATAGTGTTTTATTGGTCGCTCGTCTATTTCACTTCCCACAGCTTAACCACTCATATATTTTGATGCCGCTCGACGAGGCAAGTAGTACGAGTACCACCTTGATGGGTCTGCGACTATTCCTTCTAGAGGTATTGCCAAAAAACCACAAACATCCCAGAATCCTCTCGGTTTGGGGTCCAAATGTTGTCGCTTATTTTATCCCGTAAGAAACGTTGCATCGAATCAATGTAATTGAATTCTACTCGCCTGGACGAGCGGAATTGAATGGTGAAACTGGTTTTGCTGTGCTGTGTTAAATCAGATATTTGCATGACTGCATGTGTATTATTTTGAGAATACCAAAAAACAGTCATCCCCATATTACATAGTGTTTTATTGGTCGCTCGTCTATTTCACTTCCCACAGCTTAACCACTCATATATTTTGATGCCGCTCGACGAGTCGAGTAGTACGAGTACCACCTTGATGGGTCTGCGACTATTCCTTCTAGAGGTATTGCCAAAAAACCACAAACATCCCAGAATCCTCTCGGTTTGGGGTCCAAATGTTGTCGCTTATTTTATCCCGTAAGAAACGTTGCATCGAATCAATGTAATTGAATTCTACTCGCCTGGACGAGCGGAATTGAATGGTGAAACTGGTTTTGCTGTGCTGTGTTAAATCAGATATTTGCATGACTGCATGTGTATTATTTTGAGAATACCAAAAAACAGTCATCCCCATATTACATAGTGTTTTATTGGTCGCTCGTCTATTTCACTTCCCACAGCTTAACCACTCATATATTTTGATGCCGCTCGACGAGGCGAGTAGTACGAGTACCACTTTCATGGGTATGCGACTATTCCTTCTAGAGGTATTGCCAAAAAACCACAAACATCCCAGAATCCTCTCGGATTGGGGTCCAAATGTTGTCGCTTATTATATCCCATAAGAAACGTTGCATCGAATAAATGTAATTGAATTCTACTCGCCTGGACGAGCGGAATTGAATGGTGAAACTGGTTTTGCTGTGCTGTGTTAAATCAGATTTTTGCATGACTGCATGTGTATTATTTTGAGAATAACAAAAAACAGTCATCCCCATATTACATAGTGTTTTATTGGTCGCTCGTCTATTTCACTTCCCACAGCTTAACCACTCATATATTTTGATGCCGCTCGACGAGGCGAGTAGTACGAGTACCACTTTCATGGGTATGCGACTATTCCTTCTAGAGGTATTGCCAAAAAACCACAAACATCCCAGAATCCTCTCGGATTGGGGTCCAAATGTTGTCGCTTATTATATCCCATAAGAAACGTTGCATCGAATAAATGTAATTGAATTCTACTCGCCTGGACGAGCGGAATTGAATGGTGTTACTGGGTTTGCTGTGCTGTGTTAAATCAGATATTTGCATGACTGCATGTGTATTATTTTGAGAATAGCCAAAAACAGTCATCCCCATATTACATAGTGTTTTATTGGTCGCTCGTCTATTTCACTTCCCACAGCTTAACCACTCATATATTTTGATGCCGCTCGACGAGGCGAGTAGTACGAGTACCACTTTCATGGGTATGCGACTATTCCTTCTAGAGGTATTGCCAAAAAACCACAAACATCCCAGAATCCTCTCGGATTGGGGTCCAAATGTTGTCGCTTATTATATCCCATAAGAAACGTTGCATCGAATCAATGTAATTGAATTCTACTCGCCTGGACGAGCGGAATTGAATGGTGTAACTGGGTTTGCTGTGCTGTGTTAAATCAGATATTTGCATGACTGCATGTGTATTATTTTGAGAATAGCCAAAAACAGTCATCCCCATATTACATAGTGTTTTATTGGTCGCTCGTCTATTTCACTTCCCACAGCTTAACCACTCATATATTTTGATGCCGCTCGACGAGGCGAGTAGTACGAGTACTACTTTCATGGGTATGCGACTATTCCTTCTAGAGGTATTGCCAAAAAACCACAAACATCCCAGAATCCTCTCGGTTTGGGGTCCAAATGTTGTCGCTTATTATATCCCATAAGAAACGTTGCATCGAATCAATGTAATTGAATTCTACTCGCCTGGACGAGCGGAATTGAATGGTGAAACTGGGTTTGCTGTGCTGTGTTAAATCAGATATTTGCATGACTGCATGTGTATTATTTTGAGAATAGCCAAAAACAGTCATCCCCATATTACATAGTGTTTTATTGGTCGCTCGTCTATTTCACTTCCCACAGCTTAACCACTCATATATTTTGATGCCGCTCGACGAGGCAAGTAGTACGAGTACCACCTTGATGGGTCTGCGACTATTCCTTCTAGAGGTATTGCCAAAAAACCACAAACATCCCAGAATCCTCTCGGTTTGGGGTCCAAATGTTGTCGCTTATTTTATCCCGTAAGAAACGTTGCATCGAATCAATGTAATTGAATTCTACTCGCCTGGACGAGCGGAATTGAATGGTGAAACTGGTTTTGCTGTGCTGTGTTAAATCAGATATTTGCATGACTGCATGTGTATTATTTTGAGAATAGCCAAAAACAGTCATCCCCATATTACATAGTGTTTTATTGGTCGCTCGTCTATTTCACTTCCCACAGCTTAACCACTCATATATTTTGATGCCGCTCGACGAGTCGAGTAGTACGAGTACCACCTTGATGGGTTTGCGACTATTCCTTCTAGAGGTATTGCCAAAAAACCACAAACATCCCAGAATCCTCTCGGTTTGGGGTCCAAATGTTGTCGCTTATTATATCCCATAAGAAACGTTGCATCGAATCAATGTAATTGAATTCTACTCGCCTGGACGAGCGGAATTGAATGGTGAAACTGGGTTTGCTGTGCTGTGCTAAATCAGATATTTGCATGACTGCATGTGTATTATTTTGAGAATAGCCAAAAACAGTCATCCCCATATTACATAGTGTTTTATTGGTCGCTCGTCTATTTCACTTCCCACAGCTTAACCACTCATATATTTTGATGCCGCTCGACGAGGCGAGTAGTACGAGTACCACTTTCATGGGTCTGCGACTATTCCTTCTAGAGGTATTGCCAAAAAACCACAAACATCCCAGAATCCTCTCGGATTGGGGTCCAAATGTTGTCGCTTATTATATCCCATAAGAAACGTTGCATCGAATCAATGTAATTGAATTCTACTCGCCTGGACGAGCGGAATTGAATGGTGTAACTGGGTTTGCTGTGCTGTGTTAAATCAGATATTTGCATGACTGCATGTGTATTATTTTGAGAATAGCCAAAAACAGTCATCCCCATATTACATAGTGTTTTATTGGTCGCTCGTCTATTTCACTTCCCACAGCTTAACCACTCATATATTTTGATGCCGCTCGACGAGGCGAGTAGTACGAGTACCACTTTCATGGGTATGCGACTATTCCTTCTAGAGGTATTGCCAAAAAACCACAAACATCCCAGAATCCTCTCGGTTTGGGGTCCAAATGTTGTCGCTTATTATATCCCATAAGAAACGTTGCATCGAATCAATGTAATTGAATTCTACTCGCCTGGACGAGCGGAATTGAATGGTGTAACTGGGTTTGCTGTGCTGTGTTAAATCAGATATTTGCATGACTGCATGTGTATTATTTTGAGAATAGCCAAAAACAGTCATCCCCATATTACATAGTGTTTTATTGGTCGCTCGTCTATTTCACTTCCCACAGCTTAACCACTCATATATTTTGATGCCGCTCGACGAGTCGAGTAGTACGAGTACCACCTTGATGGGTCTGCGACTATTCCTTCTAGAGGTATTGCCAAAAAACCACAAACATCCCAGAATCCTCTCGGTTTGGGGTCCAAATGTTGTCGCTTATTATATCCCGTAAGAAACGTTGCATCGAATCAATGTAATTGAATTCTACTCGCCTGGACGAGCGGAATTGAATGGTGAAACTGGTTTTGCTGTGCTGTGTTAAATCAGATTTTTGCATGACTGCATGTGTATTATTTTGAGAATACCAAAAAACAGTCATCCCCATATTACATAGTGTTTTATTGGTCGCTCGTCTATTTCACTTCCCACAGCTTAACCACTCATATATTTTGATGCCGCTCGACGAGGCGAGTAGTACGAGTACCACTTTCATGGGTATGCGACTATTCCTTCTAGAGGTATTGCCAAAAAACCACAAACATCCCAGAATCCTCTCGGTTTGGGGTCCAAATGTTGTCGCTTATTATATCCCATAAGAAACGTTGCATCGAATCAATGTAATTGAATTCTACTCGCCTGGACGAGCGGAATTGAATGGTGAAACTGGGTTTGCTGTGCTGTGTTAAATCAGATATTTGCATGACTGCATGTGTATTATTTTGAGAATAGCCAAAAACAGTCATCCCCATATTACATAGTGTTTTATTGGTCGCTCGTCTATTTCACTTCCCACAGCTTAACCACTCATATATGTTGATGCCGCTCGACGAGTCGAGTAGTACGAGTACCACCTTGATGGGTCTGCGACTATTCCTTCTAGAGGTATTGCCAAAAAACCACAAACATCCCAGAATCCTCTCGGTTTGGGGTCCAAATGTTGTCGCTTATTATATCCCGTAAGAAACGTTGCATCGAATCAATGTAATTGAATTCTACTCGCCTGGACGAGCGGAATTGAATGGTGAAACTGGTTTTGCTGTGCTGTGTTAAATCAGATTTTTGCATGACTGCATGTGTATTATTTTGAGAATACCAAAAAACAGTCATCCCCATATTACATAGTGTTTTATTGGTCGCTCGTCTATTTCACTTCCCACAGCTTAACCACTCATATATTTTGATGCCGCTCGACGAGTCGAGTAGTACGAGTACCACCTTGATGGGTCTGCGACTATTCCTTCTAGAGGTATTGCCAAAAAACCACAAACATCCCAGAATCCTCTCGGTTTGGGGTCCAAATGTTGTCGCTTATTTTATCCCGTAAGAAACGTTGCATCGAATCAATGTAATTGAATTCTACTCGCCTGGACGAGCGGAATTGAATGGTGAAACTGGTTTTGCTGTGCTGTGTTAAATCAGATTTTTGCATGACTGCATGTGTATTCTTTTGAGAATAACAAAAAACAGTCATCCTCATATTACATAGTGTTTTATTGGTCGCTCGTCTATTTCACTTCCCACAGCTTAACCACTCATATATTTTGGTGTCGCTCGACGAGGCGAGTAGTACGAGTACCACTTTCATGGGTATGCGACTATTCCTTCTAGAGGTATTGCCAAAAAACCACAAACATCCCAGAATCCTCTCGGTTTGGGGTCCAAATGTTGTCGCTTATTATATCCCATAAGAAACGTTGCATCGAATCAATGTAATTGAATTCTACTCGCCTGGACGAGCGGAATTGAATGGTGAAACTGGGTTTGCTGTGCTGTGCTAAATCAGATATTTGCATGACTGCATGTGTATTATTTTGAGAATAGCCAAAAACAGTCATCCCCATATTACATAGTGTTTTATTGGTCGCTCGTCTATTTCACTTCCCACAGCTTAACCACTCATATATTTTGATGCCGCTCGACGAGGCGAGTAGTACGAGTACCACTTTCATGGGTATGCGACTATTCCTTCTAGAGGTATTGCCAAAAAACCACAAACATCCCAGAATCCTCTCGGATTGGGGTCCAAATGTTGTCGCTTATTATATCCCATAAGAAACGTTGCATCGAATAAATGTAATTGAATTCTACTCGCCTGGACGAGCGGAATTGAATGGTGTAACTTGGTTTGCTGTGCTGTGTTAAATCAGAAATTTGCATGACTGCATGTGTATTATTTTGAGAATAGCCAAAAACAGTCATCCCCATATTACATAGTGTTTTATTGGTCGCTCGTCTATTTCACTTCCCACAGCTTAACCACTCATATATTTTGATGCCGCTCGACGAGGCGAGTAGTACGAGTACCACTTTCATGGGTCTGCGACTATTCCTTCTAGAGGTATTGCCAAAAAACCACAAACATCCCAGAATCCTCTCGGATTGGTGTCCAAATGTTGTCGCTTATTATATCCCATAAGAAACGTTGCATCGAATCAATGTAATTGAATTCTTCTCGCCTGGACGAGCGGAATTGAATGGTGTAACTGGGTTTGCTGTGCTGTGTTAAATCAGATATTTGCATGACTGCATGTGTATTATTTTGAGAATAGCCAAAAACAGTCATCCCCATATTACATAGTGTTTTATTGGTCGCTCGTCTATTTCACTTCCCACAGCTTAACCACTCATATATTTTGATGCCGCTCAACGAGGCGAGTAGTACGAGTACCACTTTCATGGGTATGCGACTATTCCTTCTAGAGGTATTGCCAAAAAACCACAAACATCCCAGAATCCTCTCGGATTGGGGTCCAAATGTTGTCGCTTATTATATCCCATAAGAAACGTTGCATCGAATCAATGTAATTGAATTCTACTCGCCTGGACGAGCGGAATTGAATGGTGAAACTGGGTTTGCTGTGCTGTGTTAAATCAGATATTTGCATGACTGCATGTGTATTATTTTGAGAATAGCCAAAAACAGTCATCCCCATATTACATAGTGTTTTATTGGTCGCTCGTCTATTTCACTTCCCACAGCTTAACCACTCATATATTTTGATGCCGCTCGACGAGTCGAGTAGTACGAGTACCACCTTGATGGGTCTGCGACTATTCCTTCTAGAGGTATTGCCAAAAAACCACAAACATCCCAGAATCCTCTCGGTTTGGGGTCCAAATGTTGTCGCTTATTATATCCCGTAAGAAACGTTGCATCGAATCAATGTAATTGAATTCTACTCGCCTGGACGAGCGGAATTGAATGGTGAAACTGGTTTTGCTGTGCTGTGTTAAATCAGATTTTTGCATGACTGCATGTGTATTATTTTGAGAATAACAAAAAACAGTCATCCCCATATTACATAGTGTTTTATTGGTCGCTCGTCTATTTCACTTCCCACAGCTTAACCACTCATATGTTTTGATGCCGCTCGACGAGTCGAGTAGTACGAGTACCACCTTGATGGGTCTGCGACTATTCCTTCTAGAGGTATTGCCAAAAAACCACAAACATCCCAGAATCCTCTCGGTTTGGGGTCCAAATGTTGTCGCTTATTATATCCCGTAAGAAACGTTGCATCGAATCAATGTAATTGAATTCTACTCGCCTGGACGAGCGGAATTGAATGGTGAAACTGGTTTTGCTGTGCTGTGTTAAATCAGATTTTTGCATGACTGCATGTGTATTATTTTGAGAATAACAAAAAACAGTCATCCCCATATTACATAGTGTTTTATTGGTCGCTCGTCTATTTCACTTCCCACAGCTTAACCACTCATATGTTTTGATGCCGCTCGACGAGTCGAGTAGTACGAGTACCACCTTGATGGGTCTGCGACTATTCCTTCTAGAGGTATTGCCAAAAAACCACAAACATCCCAGAATCCTCTCGGTTTGGGGTCCAAATGTTGTCGCTTATTATATCCCGTAAGAAACGTTGCATCGAATCAATGTAATTGAATTCTACTTGCCTGGACGAGCGGAATTGAATGGTGAAACTGGTTTTGCTGTGCTGTGTTAAATCAGATATTTGCATGACTGCATGTGTATTATTTTGAGAATAGCCAAAAACAGTCATCCCCATATTACATAGTGTTTTATTGGTCGCTCGTCTATTTCACTTCCCACAGCTTAACCACTCATATATTTTGATGCCGCTCGACGAGTCGAGTAGTACGAGTACCACCTTGATGGGTCTGCGACTATTCCTTCTAGAGGTATTGCCAAAAAACCACAAACATCCCAGAATCCTCTCGGTTTGGGGTCCAAATGTTGTCGCTTATTATATCCCGTAAGAAACGTTGCATCGAATCAATGTAATTGAATTCTACTCGCCTGGACGAGCGGAATTGAATGGTGAAACTGGTTTTGCTGTGCTGTGTTAAATCAGATTTTTGCATGACTGCATGTGTATTATTTTGAGAATAACAAAAAACAGTCATCCCCATATTACATAGTATTTTATTGGTCGCTCGTCTATTTCACTTCCCACAGCTTAACCACTCATATATTTTGATGCCGCTCGACGAGGCGAGTAGTACGAGTACCACCTTGATGGGTCTGCGACTATTCCTTCTAGAGGTATTGCCAAAAAACCACAAACATCCCAGAATCCTCTCGGTTTGGGGTCCAAATGTTGTCGCTTATTATATCCCGTAAGAAACGTTGCATCGAATCAATGTAATTGAATTCTACTCGCCTGGACGAGCGGAATTGAATGGTGAAACTGGTTTTGCTGTGCTGTGTTAAATCAGATATTTGCATGACTGCATGTGTATTATTTTGAGAATAGCCAAAAACAGTCATCCCCATATTACATAGTGTTTTATTGGTCGCTCGTCTATTTCACTTCCCACAGCTTAACCACTCATATATTTTGATGCCGCTCGACGAGTCGAGTAGTACGAGTACCACCTTGATGGGTCTGCGACTATTCCTTCTAGAGGTATTGCCAAAAAACCACAAACATCCCAGAATCCTCTCGGTTTGGGGTCCAAATGTTGTCGCTTATTATATCCCGTAAGAAACGTTGCATCGAATCAATGTAATTGAATTCTACTCGCCTGGACGAGCGGAATTGAATGGTGAAACTGGGTTTGCTGTGCTGTGTTAAATCAGATATTTGCATGACTGCATGTGTATTATTTTGAGAATAGCCAAAAACAGTCATCCCCATATTACATAGTGTTTTATTGGTCGCTCGTCTATTTCACTTCCCACAGCTTAACCACTCATATATTTTGATGCCGCTCGACGAGTCGAGTAGTACGAGTACCACCTTGATGGGTCTGCGACTATTCCTTCTAGAGGTATTGCCAAAAAACCACAAACATCCCAGAATCCTCTCGGTTTGGGGTCCAAATGTTGTCGCTTATTATATCCCGTAAGAAACGTTGCATCGAATCAATGTAATTGAATTCTACTCGCCTGGACGAGCGGAATTGAATGGTGAAACTGGTTTTGCTGTGCTGTGTTAAATCAGATTTTTGCATGACTGCATGTGTATTATTTTGAGAATAACAAAAAACAGTCATCCCCATATTACATAGTGTTTTATTGGTCGCTCGTCTATTTCACTTCCCACAGCTTAACCACTCATATGTTTTGATGCCGCTCGACGAGTCGAGTAGTACGAGTACCACCTTGATGGGTCTGCGACTATTCCTTCTAGAGGTATTGCCAAAAAACCACAAACATCCCAGAATCCTCTCGGTTTGGGGTCCAAATGTTGTCGCTTATTATATCCCGTAAGAAACGTTGCATCGAATCAATGTAATTGAATTCTACTTGCCTGGACGAGCGGAATTGAATGGTGAAACTGGTTTTGCTGTGCTGTGTTAAATCAGATATTTGCATGACTGCATGTGTATTATTTTGAGAATAGCCAAAAACAGTCATCCCCATATTACATAGTGTTTTATTGGTCGCTCGTCTATTTCACTTCCCACAGCTTAACCACTCATATATTTTGATGCCGCTCGACGAGTCGAGTAGTACGAGTACCACCTTGATGGGTCTGCGACTATTCCTTCTAGAGGTATTGCCAAAAAACCACAAACATCCCAGAATCCTCTCGGTTTGGGGTCCAAATGTTGTCGCTTATTATATCCCGTAAGAAACGTTGCATCGAATCAATGTAATTGAATTCTACTCGCCTGGACGAGCGGAATTGAATGGTGAAACTGGTTTTGCTGTGCTGTGTTAAATCAGATTTTTGCATGACTGCATGTGTATTATTTTGAGAATAACAAAAAACAGTCATCCCCATATTACATAGTGTTTTATTGGTCGCTCGTCTATTTCACTTCCCACAGCTTAACCACTCATATGTTTTGATGCCGCTCGACGAGGCGAGTAGTACGAGTACCACCTTGATGGGTCTGCGACTATTCCTTCTAGAGGTATTGCCAAAAAACCACAAACATCCCAGAATCCTCTCGGTTTGGGGTCCAAATGTTGTCGCTTATTATATCCCGTAAGAAACGTTGCATCGAATCAATGTAATTGAATTCTACTTGCCTGGACGAGCGGAATTGAATGGTGAAACTGGTTTTGCTGTGCTGTGTTAAATCAGATATTTGCATGACTGCATGTGTATTATTTTGAGAATAGCCAAAAACAGTCATCCCCATATTACATAGTGTTTTATTGGTCGCTCGTCTATTTCACTTCCCACAGCTTAACCACTCATATATTTTGATGCCGCTCGACGAGTCGAGTAGTACGAGTACCACCTTGATGGGTCTGCGACTATTCCTTCTAGAGGTATTGCCAAAAAACCACAAACATCCCAGAATCCTCTCGGTTTGGGGTCCAAATGTTGTCGCTTATTATATCCCGTAAGAAACGTTGCATCGAATCAATGTAATTGAATTCTACTCGCCTGGACGAGCGGAATTGAATGGTGAAACTGGTTTTGCTGTGCTGTGTTAAATCAGATATTTGCATGACTGCATGTGTATTATTTTGAGAATAGCCAAAAACAGTCATCCCCATATTACATAGTGTTTTATTGGTCGCTCGTCTATTTCACTTCCCACAGCTTAACCACTCATATATTTTGATGCCGCTCGACGAGTCGAGTAGTACGAGTACCACCTTGATGGGTCTGCGACTATTCCTTCTAGAGGTATTGCCAAAAAACCACAAACATCCCAGAATCCTCTCGGTTTGGGGTCCAAATGTTGTCGCTTATTATATCCCGTAAGAAACGTTGCATCGAATCAATGTAATTGAATTCTACTCGCCTGGACGAGCGGAATTGAATGGTGAAACTGGTTTTGCTGTGCTGTGTTAAATCAGATTTTTGCATGACTGCATGTGTATTATTTTGAGAATAACAAAAAACAGTCATCCCCATATTACATAGTGTTTTATTGGTCGCTCGTCTATTTCACTTCCCACAGCTTAACCACTCATATGTTTTGATGCCGCTCGACGAGGCGAGTAGTACGAGTACCACCTTGATGGGTCTGCGACTATTCCTTCTAGAGGTATTGCCAAAAAACCACAAACATCCCAGAATCCTCTCGGTTTGGGGTCCAAATGTTGTCGCTTATTATATCCCGTAAGAAACGTTGCATCGAATCAATGTAATTGAATTCTACTTGCCTGGACGAGCGGAATTGAATGGTGAAACTGGTTTTGCTGTGCTGTGTTAAATCAGATATTTGCATGACTGCATGTGTATTATTTTGAGAATAGCCAAAAACAGTCATCCCCATATTACATAGTGTTTTATTGGTCGCTCGTCTATTTCACTTCCCACAGCTTAACCACTCATATATTTTGATGCCGCTCGACGAGTCGAGTAGTACGAGTACCACCTTGATGGGTCTGCGACTATTCCTTCTAGAGGTATTGCCAAAAAACCACAAACATCCCAGAATCCTCTCGGTTTGGGGTCCAAATGTTGTCGCTTATTATATCCCGTATGAAACGTTGCATCGAATCAATGTAATTGAATTCTACTCGCCTGGACGAGCGGAATTGAATGGTGAAACTGGTTTTGCTGTGCTGTGTTAAATCAGATATTTGCATGACTGCATGTGTATTATTTTGAGAATAGCCAAAAACAGTCATCCCCATATTACATAGTGTTTTATTGGTCGCTCGTCTATTTCACTTCCCACAGCTTAACCACTCATATATTTTGATGCCGCTCGACGAGTCGAGTAGTACGAGTACCACCTTGATGGGTCTGCGACTATTCCTTCTAGAGGTATTGCCAAAAAACCACAAACATCCCAGAATCCTCTCGGTTTGGGGTCCAAATGTTGTCGCTTATTATATCCCGTAAGAAACGTTGCATCGAATCAATGTAATTGAATTCTACTCGCCTGGACGAGCGGAATTGAATGGTGAAACTGGTTTTGCTGTGCTGTGTTAAATCAGATTTTTGCATGACTGCATGTGTATTATTTTGAGAATAACAAAAAACAGTCATCCCCATATTACATAGTGTTTTATTGGTCGCTCGTCTATTTCACTTCCCACAGCTTAACCACTCATATGTTTTGATGCCGCTCGACGAGGCGAGTAGTACGAGTACCACCTTGATGGGTCTGCGACTATTCCTTCTAGAGGTATTGCCAAAAAACCACAAACATCCCAGAATCCTCTCGGTTTGGGGTCCAAATGTTGTCGCTTATTATATCCCGTAAGAAACGTTGCATCGAATCAATGTAATTGAATTCTACTTGCCTGGACGAGCGGAATTGAATGGTGAAACTGGTTTTGCTGTGCTGTGTTAAATCAGATATTTGCATGACCGCATGTGTATTATTTTGAGAATAGCCAAAAACAGTCATCCCCATATTACATAGTGTTTTATTGGTCGCTCGTCTATTTCACTTCCCACAGCTTAACCACTCATATATTTTGATGCCGCTCGACGAGTCGAGTAGTACGAGTACCACCTTGATGGGTCTGCGACTATTCCTTCTAGAGGTATTGCCAAAAAACCACAAACATCCCAGAATCCTCTCGGTTTGGGGTCCAAATGTTGTCGCTTATAATATCCCATAAGAAACGTTGCATCGAATCAATGTAATTGAATTCTACTCGCCTGGACGAGCGGAATTGAATGGTGAAACTGGTTTTGCTGTGCTGTGTTAAATCAGATATTTGCATGACTGCATGTGTATTATTTTGAGAATAGCCAAAAACAGTCATCCCCATATTACATAGTGTTTTATTGGTCGCT
This sequence comes from Lampetra fluviatilis, assembly GCF_964198595.1. Classification (NCBI taxonomy): domain Eukaryota; kingdom Metazoa; phylum Chordata; class Hyperoartia; order Petromyzontiformes; family Petromyzontidae; genus Lampetra; species Lampetra fluviatilis. The sequence continues at coordinate 2,724,379 of NC_136297.1, forward strand.
CGTCTATTTCACTTCCCACAGCTTAACCACTCATATATTTTGATGCCGCTCGACGAGTCGAGTAGTACGAGTACCACCTTGATGGGTCTGCGACTATTCCTTCTAGAGGTATTGCCAAAAAACCACAAACATCCCAGAATCCTCTCGGTTTGGGGTCCAAATGTTGTCGCTTATTATATCCCGTAAGAAACGTTGCATCGAATCAATGTAATTGAATTCTACTCGCCTGGGCGAGCGGAATTGAATGGTGAAACTGGTTTTGCTGTGCTGTGTTAAATCAGATTTTTGCATGACTGCATGTGTATTATTTTGAGAATAACAAAAAACAGTCATCCCCATATTACATAGTGTTTTATTGGTCGCTCGTCTATTTCACTTCCCACAGCTTAACCACTCATATGTTTTGATGCCGCTCGACGAGTCGAGTAGTACGAGTACCACCTTGATGGGTCTGCGACTATTCCTTCTAGAGGTATTGCCAAAAAATCACAAACATCCCAGAATCCTCTCGGTTTGGGGTCCAAATGTTGTCGCTTATTATATCCCGTAAGAAACGTTGCATCGAATCAATGTAATTGAATTCTACTCGCCTGGACGAGCGGAATTGAATGGTGAAACTGGTTTTGCTGTGCTGTGTTAAATCAGATATTCGCATGACTGCATGTGTATTATTTTGAGAATAGCCAAAAACAGTCATCCCCATATTACATAGCGTTTTATTGGTCGCTCGTCTATTTCACTTCCCACAGCTTAACCACTCATATATTTTGATGCCGCTCGACGAGTCGAGTAGTACGAGTACCACCTTGATGGGTCTGCGACTATTCCTTCTAGAGGTATTGCCAAAAAACCACAAACATCCCAGAATCCTCTCGGTTTGGGGTCCAAATATTGTCGCTTATTATATCCCGTAAGAAACGTTGCATCGAATCAATGTAATTGAATTCTACTCGCCTGGACGAGCGGAATTGAATGGTGAAACTGGTTTTGCTGTGCTGTGTTAAATCAGATTTTTGCATGACTGCATGTGTATTATTTTGAGAATAACAAAAAACAGTCATCCCCATATTACATAGTGTTTTATTGGTCGCTCGTCTATTTCACTTCCCACAGCTTAACCACTCATATGTTTTGATGCCGCTCGACGAGTCGAGTAGTACGAGTACCACCTTGATGGGTCTGCGACTATTCCTTCTAGAGGTATTGCCAAAAAACCACAAACATCCCAGAATCCTCTCGGTTTGGGGTCCAAATGTTGTCGCTTATTATATCCCGTAAGAAACGTTGCATCGAATCAATGTAATTGAATTCTACTCGCCTGGACGAGCGGAATTGAATGGTGAAACTGGTTTTGCTGTGCTGTGTTAAATCAGATTTTTGCATGACTGCACGTGTATTATTTTGAGAATAACAAAAAACAGTCATCCCCATATTACATAGTGTTTTATTGGTCGCTCGTCTATTTCACTTCCCACAGCTTAACCACTCATATGTTTTGATGCCGCTCGACGAGTCGAGTAGTACGAGTACCACCTTGATGGGTCTGCGACTATTCCTTCTAGAGGTATTGCCAAAAAACCACAAACATCCCAGAATCCTCTCGGTTTGGGGTCCAAATGTTGTCGCTTATTATATCCCGTAAGAAACGTTGCATCGAATCAATGTAATTGAATTCTACTCGCCTGGACGAGCGGAATTGAATGGTGAAACTGGTTTTGCTGTGCTGTGTTAAATCAGATTTTTGCATGACTGCATGTGTATTATTTTGAGAATAACAAAAAACAGTCATCCCCATATTACATAGTGTTTTATTGGTCGCTCGTCTATTTCACTTCCCACAGCTTAACCACTCATATGTTTTGATGCCGCTCGACGAGTCGAGTAGTACGAGTACCACCTTGATGGGTCTGCGACTATTCCTTCTAGAGGTATTGCCAAAAAACCACAAACATCCCAGAATCCTCTCGGTTTGGGGTCCAAATGTTGTCGCTTATTATATCCCGTAAGAAACGTTGCATCGAATCAATGTAATTGAATTCTACTCGCCTGGACGAGCGGAATTGAATGGTGAAACTGGTTTTGCTGTGCTGTGTTAAATCAGATATTTGCATGACTGCATGTGTATTATTTTGAGAATAGCCAAAAACAGTCATCCCCATATTACATAGCGTTTTATTGGTCGCTCGTCTATTTCACTTCCCACAGCTTAACCACTCATATGTTTTGATGCCGCTCGACGAGTCGAGTAGTACGAGTACCACCTTGATGGGTCTGCGACTATTCCTTCTAGAGGTATTGCCAAAAAACCACAAACATCCCAGAATCCTCTCGGTTTGGGGTCCAAATGTTGTCGCTTATTATATCCCGTAAGAAACGTTGCATCGAATCAATGTAATTGAATTCTACTCGCCTGGACGAGCGGAATTGAATGGTGAAACTGGTTTTGCTGTGCTGTGTTAAATCAGATATTTGCATGACTGCATGTGTATTATTTTGAGAATAGCCAAAAACAGTCATCCCCATATTACATAGCGTTTTATTGGTCGCTCGTCTATTTCACTTCCCACAGCTTAACCACTCATATATTTTGATGCCGCTCGACGAGTCGAGTAGTACGAGTACCACCTTGATGGGTCTTCGACTATTCCTTCTAGAGGTATTGCCAAAAAACCACAAACATCCCAGAATCTTCTCGGTTTGGGGTCCAAATGTTGTCGCTTATTATATCCCGTAAGAAACGTTGCATCGAATCAATGTAATTGAATTCTACTCGCCTGGACGAGCGGAATTGAATGGTGAAACTGGTTTTGCTGTGCTGTGTTAAATCAGATATTTGCATGACTGCATGTGTATTATTTTGAGAATAGCCAAAAACAGTCATCCCCATATTACATAGTGTTTTATTGGTCGCTCGTCTATTTCACTTCCCATAGCTTAACCACTCATATATTTTGATGCCGCTCGACGAGTCGAGTAGTACGAGTACCACCTTGATGGGTCTGCGACTATTTCTTCTTCTTCTAGAGGTATTGCCAAAAAACCACAAACATCCCAGAATCCTCTCGGTTTGGGGTCCAAATGTTGTCGCTTATTATATCCCGTAAGAAACGTTGCATCGAATCAATGTAATTGAATTCTACTCGCCTGGACGAGCGGAATTGAATGGTGAAACTGGTTTTGCTGTGCTGTGTTAAATCAGATATTTGCATGACTGCATGTGTATTATTTTGAGAATAGCCAAAAACAGTCATCCCCATATTACATAGTGTTTTATTGGTCGCTCGTCTATTTCACTTCCCATAGCTTAACCACTCATATATTTTGATGCCGCTCGACGAGTCGAGTAGTACGAGTACCACCTTGATGGGTCTGCGACTATTTCTTCTTCTTCTAGAGGTATTGCCAAAAAACCACAAACATCCCAGAATCCTCTCGGTTTGGGGTCCAAATGTTGTCGCTTATTATATCCCGTAAGAAACGTTGCATCGAATCAATGTAATTGAATTCTACTCGCCTGGACGAGCGGAATTGAATGGTGAAACTGGTTTTGCTGTGCTGTGTTAAATCAGATATTTGCATGACTGCATGTGTATTATTTTGAGAATAGCCAAAAACAGTCATCCCCATATTACATAGTGTTTTATTGGTCGCTCGTCTATTTCACTTCCCACAGCTTAACCACTCATATATTTTGATGCCGCTCGACGAGTCGAGTAGTACGAGTACCACCTTGATGGGTCTGCGACTATTCCTTCTAGAGGTATTGCCAAAAAACCACAAACATCCCAGAATCCTCTCGGTTTGGGGTCGAAATGTTGTCGCTTATTATATCCCATAAGAAACGTTGCATCGAATCAATGTAATTGAATTCTACTTGCCTGGACGAGCGGAATTGAATGGTGAAACTGGTTTTGCTGTGCTGTGTTAAATCAGATTTTTGCATGACTGCATGTGTATTATTTTGAGAATATCAAAAAACAGTCATCCCCATATTACATAGTGTTTTATTGGTCGCTCGTCTATTTCACTTCCCACAGCTTAACCACTCATAAATTTTGATGCCGCTCGACGACTCGAGTAGTACGAGTACCACCTTGATGGGTCTGCGACTATTCCTTCTAGAGGTATTGCCAAAAAACCACAAACATCCCAGAATCCTCTCGGTTTGGGGTCCAAATGTTGTCGCTTATTATATCCCGTAAGAAACGTTGCATCGAATCAATGTAATTGAATTCTACTCGCCTGGACGAGCGGAATTGAATGGTGAAACTGGTTTTGCTGTGCTGTGTTAAATCAGATTTTTGCATGACTGCATGTGTATTATTTTGAGAATAACAAAAAACAGTCATCCCCATATTACATAGTATTTTATTGGTCGCTCGTCTATTTCACTTCCCACTCGCCTGGACGAGCGGAATTGAATGGTGAAACTGGTTTTGCTGTGCTGTGTTAAATCAGATTTTTGCATGACTGCATGTGTATTATTTTGAGAATATCAAAAAACAGTCATCCCCATATTACATAGTGTTTTATTGGTCGCTCGTCTATTTCACTTCCCACAGCTTAACCACTCATATATTTTGATGCCGCTCGACGAGTCGAGTAGTACGAGTACCACCTTGATGGGTCTTCGACTATTCCTTCTAGAGGTATTGCCAAAAAACCACAAACATCCCAGAATCCTCTCGGTTTGGGGTCCAAATGTTGTCGCTTATTATATCCCGTAAGAAACGTTGCATCGAATCAATGTAATTGAATTCTACTCGCCTGGACGAGCGGAATTGAATGGTGAAACTGGTTTTGCTGTGCTGTGTTAAATCAGATATTTGCATGACTGCATGTGTATTATTTTGAGAATAGCCAAAAACAGTCATCCCCATATTACATAGTGTTTTATTGGTCGCTCGTCTATTTCACTTCCCACAGCTTAACCACTCATATATGTTGATGCCGCTCGACGAGTCGAGTAGTACGAGTACCACCTTGATGGGTCTGCGACTATTCCTTCTAGAGGTATTGCCAAAAAACCACAAACATCCCAGAATCCTCTCGGTTTGGGGTCCTAATGTTGTCGCTTCTTATATCCCGTAAGAAACGTTGCATCGAATCAATGTAATTGAATTCTACTCGCCTGGACGAGCGGAATTGAATGGTGAAACTGGTTTTGGTGTGCTGTGTTAAATCAGATTTTTGCATGACTGCATGTGTATTATTTTGAGAATAACAAAAAACAGTCATCCCCATATTACATAGTGTTTTATTGTTCGCTCGTCTATTTCACTTCCCACAGCTTAACCACTCATATATTTTGATGCCGCTCGACGAGTCGAGTAGTACGAGTACCACCTTGATGGGTCTGCGACTATTCCTTCTAGAGGTATTGCCAAAAAACCACAAACATCCCAGAATCCTCTCGGTTTGGGGTCCAAATGTTGTCGCCTATTATATCCCGTAAGAAACGTTGCATCGAATCAATGTAATTGAATTCTACTCGCCTGGACGAGCGGAATTGAATGGTGAAACTGGTTTTGCTGTGCTGTGTTAAACCAGATTTTTGCATGACTGCATGTGTATTATTTTGAGAATAACAAAAAACAGTCATCCCCATATTACATAGTGTTTTATTGGTCGCTCGTCTATTTCACTTCCCACAGCTTAACCACTCATATATTTTGATGCCGCTCGACGAGTCGAGTAGTACGAGTACCACCTTGATGGGTCTGCGACTATTCCTTCTAGAGGTATTGCCAAAAAACCACAAACATCCCAGAATCCTCTCGGTTTGGGGTCCAAATGTTGTCACTTATTATATCCCGTAAGAAACGTTGCATCGAATCAATGTAATTGAATTCTACTCGCCTGGACGAGCGGAATTGAATGGTGAAACTGGTTTTGCTGTGCTGTGTTAAATCAGATTTTTGCATGACTGCATGTGTATTATTTTGAGAATAACAAAAAACAGTCATCCCCATATTACATAGTGTTTTATTGGTCGCTCGTCTATTTCACTTCCCACAGCTTAACCACTCATATATTTTGATGCCGCTCGACGAGTCGAGTAGTACGAGTACCACCTTGATGGGTCTGCGACTATTCCTTCTAGAGGTATTGCCAAAAAACCACAAACATCCCAGAATCCTCTCGGTTTGGGGTCCAAATGTTGTCGCTTATTATATCCCGTAAGAAACGTTGCATCGAATCAATGTAATTGAATTCTACTCGCCTGGACGAGCGGAATTGAATGGTGAAACTGGTTTTGCTGTGCTGTGTTAAATCAGATTTTTGCATGACTGCATGTGTATTATTTTGAGAATAACAAAAAACAGTCATCCCCATATTACATAGTGTTTTATTGGTCGCTCGTCTATTTCACTTCCCACAGCTTAACCACTCATATATTTTGATGCCGCTCGACGAGTCGAGTAGTACGAGTACCACCTTGATGGGTCTGCGACTATTCCTTCTAGAGGTATTGCCAAAAAACCACAAACATCCCAGAATCCTCTCGGTTTGGGGTCCAAATGTTGTCGCTTATTATATTCCGTAAGAAACGTTGCATCGAATCAATGTAATTGAATTCTACTCGCCTGGACGAGCGGAATTGAATGGTGAAACTGGTTTTGCTGTGCTGTGTTAATTCAGATTTTTGCATGACTGCATGTGTATTATTTTGAGAATAACAAAAAACAGTCATCCCCATATTACATAGTGTTTTATTGGTCGCTCGTCTATTTCACTTCCCACAGCTTAACCACTCATATATTTTGGTGTCGCTCGACGAGGCGAGTAGTACGAGTACCACCTTGATGGGTCTGTGACTATTCCTTCTAGAGGTATTGCCAAAAAACCACAAACATCCCAGAATCCTCTCGGTTTGGGGTCCAAATGTTGTCGCTTATTATATCCCATAAGAAACGTTGCATCTAATCAATGTAATTGAATTCTACTCGCCTGGACGAGCGGAATTGAATGGTGAAACTGGGTTTGCTGTGCTGTGTTAAATCAGATATTTGCATGACTGCATGTGTATTATTTTGAGAATAACAAAAAACAGTCATCCCCATATTACATAGTGTTTTATTGGTCGCTCGTCTATTTCACTTCCCACAGCTTAGCCACTCATATATTTTGGTGTCGCTCGACGAGGCGAGTAGTACGAGTACCACTTTCATGGGTATGCGACTATTCCTTCTAGAGGTATTGCAAAAAAAACACAAACATCCCAGAATCCTCTCGGTTTGGGGTCCAAATGTTGTCGCTTATTATATCCCGTAAGAAACGTTGCATCAAATCAATGTAATTGAATTCTACTCGCCTGGACGAGCGGAATTGAATGGTGAAACTGGTTTTGCTGTGCTGTGTTAAATCAGATTTTTGCATGACTGCATGTGTATTATTTTGAGAATAACAAAAAACAGTCATCCCCATATTACATAGTGTTTTATTGGTCGCTCGTCTATTTCACTTCCCACAGCTTAACCACTCATATATTTTGATGCCGCTCGACGAGTCAAGTAGTACGAGTACCACCTTGATGGGTCTGCGACTATTCCTTCTAGAGGTATTGCCAAAAAACAACAAACATCCCAGAATCCTCTCGGTTTGGGGTCCAAATGTTGTCGCTTATTATATCCCGTAAGAAACGTTGCATCGAATCAATGTAATCGAATTCTACTCGCCTGGACTAGCGGAATTGAATGGTGTAACTGGGTTTGCTGTGCTGTTTTAAATCTGATATTTGCATGACTGCATGTGTATTATTTTGAGAATAGCAAAAAACAGTCATCCCATATTACATAGTGTTTTATTGGTCGCTCGTCTATTTCACTTCCCACAGCTTAACCACTCATATATTTTGATGCTCATCGACGAGTTGAGTAGTACGAGTACCACCTTGATGGGTCTGCGACTATTCCTTCTAGAGGTTTTGCCAAAAAACCACAAACATCCCAGAATCCTCTCGGTTTGGGGTCCAAATGTTGTCGCTTATTATATCCCATAAGAAACGTTGCATCGAATCAATGTAATTGAATTCTACTCGCCTGGACGAGCGGAATTGAATGGTGAAACTGGGTTTGCTGTGCTGTGTTAAATCAGATATTTGCATGACTGCATGTGTATTATTTTGAGAATAGCCAAAAACAGTCATCCCCATATTACATAGTGTTTTATTGGTCGCTCGTCTATTTCACTTCCCACAGCTTAGCCACTCATATATTTTGGTGTCGCTCGACGAGGCATGTAGTACGAGTACCACTTTCATGGGTATGCGACTATTCCTTCTAGAGGTATTGCCAAAAAACCACAAACATCCCAGAATCCTCTCGGTTTGGGGTCCAAATGTTGTCGCTTATTATATCCCATAAGAAACGTTGCATCAAATCCATATAATTGAATTCTACTCGCCTGGACGAGCGGAATTGAATGGTGAAACTGGGTTTGCTGTGCTGTGTTAAATCAGATATTTGCATGACTGCATGTGTATTATTTTGAGAATAGCCAAAAACAGTCATCCCCATATTACATAGTGTTTTATTGGTCGCTCGTCTATTTCACTTCCCACAGCTTAACCACTCACATATTTTGATGCCGCTCGACGAGGCGAGTAGTACGAGTACCACTTTCATGGGTTTGCGACTATTCCTTCTAGAGGTATTGCCAAAAAACCACAAACATCCCAGAATCCTCTCGGTTTGGGGTCTAAATGTTGTCGCTTATTATATCCCATAAGAAACGTTGCATCGAATCAATGTAATTGAATTCTACTCGCCTGGACGAGCGGAATTGAATGGTGAAACTGGGTTTGCTGTGCTGTGTTAAATCAGATATTTGCATGACTGCCTGTGTATTATTTTGAGAATAGCCAAACACAGTCATCCCCATATTACATAGTGTTTTATTGGTCGCTCGTCTATTTCACTTCCCACAGCTTAACCACTCATATATTTTGATGCCGCTCGACGAGGCATGTAGTACGAGTACCACTTTCATGGGTATGCGACTATTTCTTCTAGAGGTATTGCCAAAAAACCACAAACATCCCAGAATCTTCTCGGTTTGGGGTCCAAATGTTGTCGCTTATTATATCCCATAAGAAACGTTGCATCGAATCAATGTAATTGAATTCTACTCGCCTGGACGAGCGGAATTGAATGGTGAAACTGGGTTTGCTGTGCTGTGTTAAATCAGATATTTGCATGACTGCATGTGTATTATTTTGAGAATAACAAAAAACAGTCATCCCCATATTACATAGTGTTTTATTGGTCGCTCGTCTATTTCACTTCCCACAGCTTAGCCACTCATATATTTTGGTGTCGCTCGACGAGGCGAGTAGTACGAGTACCACTTTCATGGGTATGCGACTATTCCTTCTAGAGGTATTGCCAAAAAAACCACAAACATCCCAGAATCCTCTCGTTTTGGGGTCCAAATGTTGTCGCTTATTATATCCCATAAGAAACGTTGCATCGAATCAATGTAATTGAATTCTACTCGCCTGGACGAGCGGAATTGAATGGTGAAACTGGGTTTGCTGTGCTGTGTTAAATCAGATATTTGCATGACTGCATGTGTATTATTTTGAGAATAGCCAAAAACAGTCATCGCCATATTACATAGTGTTTTATTGGTCGCTCGTCTATTTCACTTCCCACAGCTTAACCACTCACATATTTTGATGCCGCTCGACGAGGCGAGTAGTACGAGTACCACTTTCATGGGTTTGCGACTATTCCTTCTAGAGGTATTGCCAAAAAACCACAAACATCCCAGAATCCTCTCGGTTTGGGGTCCAAATGTTGTCGCTTATTATATCCCATAAGAAACGTTGCATCGAATCAATGTAATTGAATTCTACTCGCCTGGACGAGCGGAATTGAATGGTGAAACTGGGTTTGTTGTGCTGTGTTAAATCAGATATTTGCATGACTGCATGTGTATTATTTTGAGAATAGCCAAAAACAGTCATCCCCATATTACATAGTGTTTTATTGGTCGCTCGTCTATTTCACTTCCCACAGCTTAACCACTCACATATTTTGATGCCGCTCGACGAGGCGAGTAGTACGAGTACCACTTTCATGGGTTTGCGACTATTCCTTCTAGAGGTATTGCCAAAAAACCACAAACATCCCAGAATCCTCTCGGTTTGGGGTCCAAATGTTGTCGCTTATTATATCCCATAAGAAACGTTGCATCGAATCAATGTAATTGAATTCTACTCGCCTGGACGAGCGGAATTGAATGGTGAAACTGGGTTTGCTGTGCTGTGTTAAATCAGATATTTGCATGACTGCATGTGTATTATTTTGAGAATAACAAAAAACAGTCATCCCCATATTACATAGTGTTTTATTGGTCGCTCGTCTATTTCACTTCCCACAGCTTAGCCACTCATATATTTTGGTGTCGCTCGACGAGGCGAGTAGTACTAGTACCACTTTCATGGGTATGCGACTATTCCTTCTAGAGGTATTGCCAAAAAAAACACAAACATCCCAGAATCCTCTCGGTTTGGGGTCCAAATGTTGTCGCTTATTATATCCCATAAGAAACGTTGCATCAAATCAATATAATTGAATTCTACTCGCCTGGACGAGCGGAATTGAATGGTGAAACTGGGTTTGCTGTGCTGTGTTAAATCAGATATTTGCATGACTGCATGTGTATTATTTTGAGAATAGCCAAAAACAGTCATCCCCATATTACATAGTGTTTTATTGGTCGCTCGTCTATTTCACTTCCCACAGCTTAACCACTCACATATTTTGATGCCGCTCGACGAGGCGAGTAGTACGAGTACCACTTTCATGGGTTTGCGACTATTCCTTCTAGAGGTATTGCCAAAAAACCACAAACATCCCAGAATCCTCTCGGTTTGGGGTCTAAATGTTGTCGCTTATTATATCCCATAAGAAACGTTGCATCGAATCAATGTAATTGAATTCTACTCGCCTGGACGAGCGGAATTGAATGGTGAAACTGGGTTTGCTGTGCTGTGTTAAATCAGATATTTGCATGACTGCCTGTGTATTATTTTGAGAATAGCCAAAAACAGTCATCCCCATATTACATAGTGTTTTATTGGTCGCTCGTCTATTTCACTTCCCACAGCTTAACCACTCATATATTTTGATGCCGCTCGACGAGGCATGTAGTACGAGTACCACTTTCATGGGTATGCGACTATTTCTTCTAGAGGTATTGCCAAAAAACCACAAACATCCCAGAATCTTCTCGGTTTGGGGTCCAAAGGTTGTCGCTTATTATATCCCATAAGAAACGTTGCATCGAATCAATGTAATTGAATTCTACTCGCCTGGACGAGCGGAATTGAATGGTGAAACTGGGTTTGCTGTGCTGTGTTAAATCAGATATTTGCATGACTGCATGTGTATTATTTTGAGAATAGCCAAAAACAGTCATCCCCATATTACATAGTGTTTTATTGGTCGCTCGTCTATTTCACTTCCAACAGCTTAACCACTCATATATTTTGATGCCGCTCGACGAGGCAAGTAGTTCGAGTACCACTTTCATGGGTATGCGACTATTCCTTCTAGAGGTATTGCCAAAAAAACCACAAACATCCCAGAATCCTCTCGGTTTGGGGTCCAAATGTTGTCGCTTATTATATCCCATAAGAAACGTTGCATCAAATCAATATAATTGAATTCTACTCGCCTGGACGAGCGGAATTGAATGGTGAAACTGGGTTTGCTGTGCTGTGTTAAATCAGATATTTGCATGACTGCATGTGTATTATTTTGAGAATAACAAAAAACAGTCATCCCCATATTACATAGTGTTTTATTGGTCGCTCGTCTATTTCACTTCCCACAGCTTAGCCACTCATATATTTTGGTGTCGCTCGACGAGGCGAGTAGTACTAGTACCACTTTCATGGGTATGCGACTATTCCTTCTAGAGGTATTGCCAAAAAAAACACAAACATCCCAGAATCCTCTCGGTTTGGGGTCCAAATGTTGTCGCTTATTATATCCCATGAGAAACGTTGCATCAAATCAATATAATTGAATTCTACTCGCCTGGACGAGCGGAATTGAATGGTGAAACTGGGTTTGCTGTGCTGTGTTAAATCAGATATTTGCATGACTGCATGTGTATTATTTTGAGAATAGCCAAAAACAGTCATCCCCATATTACATAGTGTTTTATTGGTCGCTCGTCTATTTCACTTCCCACAGCTTAACCACTCACATATTTTGATGCCGCTCGACGAGGCGAGTAGTACGAGTACCACTTTCATGGGTTTGCGACTATTCCTTCTAGAGGTATTGCCAAAAAACCACAAACATCCCAGAATCCTCTCGGTTTGGGGTCTAAATGTTGTCGCTTATTATATCCCATAAGAAACGTTGCATCGAATCAATGTAATTGAATTCTACTCGCCTGGACGAGCGGAATTGAATGGTGAAACTGGGTTTGCTGTGCTGTGTTAAATCAGATATTTGCATGACTGCCTGTGTATTATTTTGAGAATAGCCAAAAACAGTCATCCCCATATTACATAGTGTTTTATTGGTCGCTCGTCTATTTCACTTCCCACAGCTTAACCACTCATATATTTTGATGCCGCTCGACGAGGCATGTAGTACGAGTACCACTTTCATGGGTATGCGACTATTTCTTCTAGAGGTATTGCCAAAAAACCACAAACATCCCAGAATCTTCTCGGTTTGGGGTCCAAATGTTGTCGCTTATTATATCCCATAAGAAACGTTGCATCGAATCAATGTAATTGAATTCTACTCGCCTGGACGAGCGGAATTGAATGGTGAAACTGGGTTTGCTGTGCTGTGTTAAATCAGATATTTGCATGACTGCCTGTGTATTATTTTGAGAATAGCCAAAAACAGTCATCCCCATATTACATAGTGTTTTATTGGTCGCTCGTCTATTTCACTTCCCACAGCTTAACCACTCATATATTTTGATGCCGCTCGACGAGGCATGTAGTACGAGTACCACTTTCATGGGTATGCGACTATTTCTTCTAGAGGTATTGCCAAAAAACCACAAACATCCCAGAATCTTCTCGGTTTGGGGTCCAAAGGTTGTCGCTTATTATATCCCATAAGAAACGTTGCATCGAATCAATGTAATTGAATTCTACTCGCCTGGACGAGCGGAATTGAATGGTGAAACTGGGTTTGCTGTGCTGTGTTAAATCAGATATTTGCATGACTGCATGTGTATTATTTTGAGAATAGCCAAAAACAGTCATCCCCATATTACATAGTGTTTTATTGGTCGCTCGTCTATTTCACTTCCAACAGCTTAACCACTCATATATTTTGATGCCGCTCGACGAGGCAAGTAGTTCGAGTACCACTTTCATGGGTATGCGACTATTCCTTCTAGAGGTATTGCCAAAAAAACCACAAACATCCCAGAATCCTCTCGGTTTGGGGTCCAAATGTTGTCGCTTATTATATCCCATAAGAAACGTTGCATCAAATCAATATAATTGAATTCTACTCGCCTGGACGAGCGGAATTGAATGGTGAAACTGGGTTTGCTGTGCTGTGTTAAATCAGATATTTGCATGACTGCATGTGTATTATTTTGAGAATAGCCAAAAACAGTCATCCCCATATTACATAGTGTTTTATTGGTCGCTCGTCTATTTCACTTCCCACAGCTTAACCACTCATATATTTTGATGCCGCTCGACGAGGCATGTAGTACGAGTACCACTTTCATGGGTATGCGACTATTTCTTCTAGAGGTATTGCCAAAAAACCACAAACATCCCAGAATCTTCTCGGTTTGGGGTCCAAAGGTTGTCGCTTATTATATCCCATAAGAAACGTTGCATCGAATCAATGTAATTGAATTCTACTCGCCTGGACGAGCGGAATTGAATGGTGAAACTGGGTTTGCTGTGCTGTGTTAAATCAGATATTTGCATGACTGCATGTGTATTATTTTGAGAATAGCCAAAAACAGTCATCCCCATATTACATAGTGTTTTATTGGTCGCTCGTCTATTTCACTTCCAACAGCTTAACCACTCATATATTTTGATGCCGCTCGACGAGGCAAGTAGTTCGAGTACCACTTTCATGGGTATGCGACTATTCCTTCTAGAGGTATTGCCAAAAAAACCACAAACATCCCAGAATCCTCTCGGTTTGGGGTCCAAATGTTGTCGCTTATTATATCCCATAAGAAACGTTGCATCAAATCAATATAATTGAATTCTACTCGCCTGGACGAGCGGAATTGAATGGTGAAACTGGGTTTGCTGTGCTGTGTTAAATCAGATATTTGCATGACTGCATGTGTATTATTTTGAGAATAGCCAAAAACAGTCATCCCCATATTACATAGTGTTTTATTGGTCGCTCGTCTATTTCACTTCCCACAGCTTAACCACTCATATATTTTGATGCCGCTCGACGAGGCATGTAGTACGAGTACCACTTTCATGGGTATGCGACTATTTCTTCTAGAGGTATTGCCAAAAAACCACAAACATCCCAGAATCTTCTCGGTTTGGGGTCCAAAGGTTGTCGCTTATTATATCCCATAAGAAACGTTGCATCGAATCAATGTAATTGAATTCTACTCGCCTGGACGAGCGGAATTGAATGGTGAAACTGGGTTTGCTGTGCTGTGTTAAATCAGATATTTGCATGACTGCATGTGTATTATTTTGAGAATAGCCAAAAACAGTCATCCCCATATTACATAGTGTTTTATTGGTCGCTCGTCTATTTCACTTCCAACAGCTTAACCACTCATATATTTTGATGCCGCTCGACGAGGCAAGTAGTTCGAGTACCACTTTCATGGGTATGCGACTATTCCTTCTAGAGGTATTGCCAAAAAAACCACAAACATCCCAGAATCCTCTCGGTTTGGGGTCCAAATGTTGTCGCTTATTATATCCCATAAGAAACGTTGCATCAAATCAATATAATTGAATTCTACTCGCCTGAACGAGCGGAATTGAATGGTGAAACTGGGTTTGCTGTGCTGTGTTAAATCAGATATTTGCATGACTGCATGTGTATTATTTTGAGAATAGCCAAAAACAGTCATCCCCATATTACATAGTGTTTTATTGGTCGCTCGTCTATTTCACTTCCCACAGCTTAACCACTCACATATTTTGATGCCGCTCGACGAGGCGAGTAGTACGAGTACCACTTTCATGGGTTTGCGACTATTCCTTCTAGAGGTATTGCCAAAAAACCACAAACATCCCAGAATCCTCTCGGTTTGGGGTCCAAATGTTGTCGCTTATTATATCCCATAAGAAACGTTGCATCGAATCAATGTAATTGAATTCTACTCGCCTGGACGAGCGGAATTGAATGGTGAAACTGGGTTTGCTGTGCTGTGTTAAATCAGATATTTGCATGACTGCATGTGTATTATTTTGAGAATAGCCAAAAACAGTCATCCCCATATTACATAGTGTTTTATTGGTCGCTCGTCTATTTCACTTCCCACAGCTTAACCACTCATATATTTTGATGCCGCTCGACGAGGCGAGTAGTACGAGTACCACTTTCATGGGTATGCGACTATTCCTTCTAGAGGTATTGCCAAAAAACCACAAACATCCCAGAATCCTCTCGGTTTGGGGTCCAAATGTTGTCGCTTATTATATCCCATAAGAAACGTTGCATCGAATCAATGTAATTGAATTCTACTCGCCTGGACGAGCGGAATTGAATGGTGAAACTGGGTTTGCTGTGCTGTGTTAAATCAGATATTTGCATGACTGCATGTATATTATTTTGAGAATAACAAAAAACAGTCATCCCCATATTACATAGTGTTTTATTGGTCGCTCGTCTATTTCACTTCCCACAGCTTAACCACTCATATATTTTGGTGTCGCTCGACGAGGCGAGTAGTACTAGTACCACTTTCATGGGTATGCGACTATTCCTTCTAGAGGTATTGCCAAAAAAACCACAAACATCCCAGAATCCTCTCGGTTTGGGGTCCAAATGTTGTCGCTTATTATATCCCATAAGAAACGTTGCATCAAATCAATATAATTGAATTCTACTCGCCTGGACGAGCGGAATTGAATGGTGAAACTGGGTTTGCTGTGCTGTGTTAAATCAGATATTTGCATGACTGCATGTGTATTATTTTGAGAATAGCCAAAAACAGTCATCCCCATATTACATAGTGTTTTATTGGTCGCTCGTCTATTTCACTTCCCACAGCTTAACCACTCACATATTTTGATGCCGCTCGACGAGGCGAGTAGTACGAGTACCACTTTCATGGGTTTGCGACTATTCCTTCTAGAGGTATTGCCAAAAAACCACAAACATCCCAGAATCCTCTCGGTTTGGGGTCCAAATGTTGTCGCTTATTATATCCCATAAGAAACGTTGCATCGAATCAATGTAATTGAATTCTACTCGCCTGGACGAGCGGAATTGAATGGTGAAACTGGGTTTGCTGTGCTGTGTTAAATCAGATATTTGCATGACTGCATGTGTATTATTTTGAGAATAGCCAAAAACAGTCATCCCCATATTACATAGTGTTTTATTGGTCGCTCGTCTATTTCACTTCCAACAGCTTAACCACTCATATATTTTGATGCCGCTCGACGAGGCAAGTAGTTCGAGTACCACTTTCATGGGTATGCGACTATTCCTTCTAGAGGTATTGCCAAAAAACCACAAACATCCCAGAATCCTCTCGGTTTGGGGTCCAAATGTTGTCGCTTATTATATCCCAAAAGAAACGTTGCATCGAATCAATGTAATTGAATTCTACTCGCCTGGACGAGCGGAATTGAATGGTGAAACTGGGTTTGCTGTGCTGTGTTAAATCAGATATTTGCATGACTGCATGTGTATTATTTTGATAATAACAAAAAACAGTCATCCCCATATTACATAGTGTTTTATTGGTCGCTCGTCTATTTCACTTCCCACAGCTTAACCACTCATATATTTTGGTGTCGCTCGACGAGGCGAGTAGTACTAGTACCACTTTCATGGGTATGCGACTATTCCTTCTAGAGGTATTGCCAAAAAAAACACAAACATCCCAGAATCCTCTCGGTTTGGGGTCCAAATGTTGTCGCTTATTATATCCCATAAGAAACGTTGCATCGAATCAATGTAATTGAATTCTACTCGCCTGGACGAGCGGAATTGAATGGTGAAACTGGGTTTGCTGTGCTGTGTTAAATCAGATATTTGCATGACTGCATGTGTATTATTTTGAGAATAGCCAAAAACAGTCATCCCCATATTACATAGTGTTTTATTGGTCGCTCGTCTATTTCACTTCCCACAGCTTAACCACTCATATATTTTGATGCCGCTCGACGAGGCATGTAGTACGAGTACCACTTTCATGGGTATGCGACTATTTCTTCTAGAGGTATTGCCAAAAAACCACAAACATCCCAGAATCCTCTCGGTTTGGGGTCCAAATGTTGTCGCTTATTATATCCCATAAGAAACGTTGCATCGAATCAATGTAATTGAATTCTACTCGCCTGGACGAGCGGAATTGAATGGTGAAACTGGGTTTGCTGTGCTGTGTTAAATCAGATTTTTGCATGACTGCATGTATATTATTTTGAGAATAACAAAAAACAGTCATCCCCATATTACATAGTGTTTTATTGGTCGCTCGTCTATTTCACTTCCCACAGCTTAACCACTCATATATTTTGGTGTCGCTCGACGAGGCGAGTAGTACTAGTTCCACTTTCATGGGTATGCGACTATTCCTTCTAGAGGTATTGCCAAAAAAACCACAAACATCCCAGAATCCTCTCGGTTTGGGGTCCAAATGTTGTCGCTTATTATATCCCATAAGAAACGTTGCATCAAATCAATATAATTGAATTCTACTCGCCTGGACGAGCGGAATTGAATGGTGAAACTGGGTTTGCTGTGCTGTGTTAAATCAGATATTTGCATGACTGCATGTGTATTATTTTGAGAATAGCCAAAAACAGTCATCCCCATATTACATAGTGTTTTATTGGTCGCTCGTCTATTTCACTTCCCACAGCTTAACCACTCACATATTTTGATGCCGCTCGACGAGGCGAGTAGTACGAGTACCACTTTCATGGGTTTGCGACTATTCCTTCTAGAGGTATTGCCAAAAAACCACAAACATCCCAGAATCCTCTCGGTTTGGGGTCCAAATGTTGTCGCTTATTATATCCCATAAGAAACGTTGCATCGAATCAATGTAATTGAATTCTACTCGCCTGGACGAGCGGAATTGAATGGTGAAACTGGGTTTGCTGTGCTGTGTTAAATCAGATATTTGCATGACTGCATGTGTATTATTTTGAGAATAGCCAAAAACAGTCATCCCCATATTACATAGTGTTTTATTGGTCGCTCGTCTATTTCACTTCCAACAGCTTAACCACTCATATATTTTGATGCCGCTCGACGAGGCAAGTAGTTCGAGTACCACTTTCATGGGTATGCGACTATTCCTTCTAGAGGTATTGCCAAAAAACCACAAACATCCCAGAATCCTCTCGGTTTGGGGTCCAAATGTTGTCGCTTATTATATCCCAAAAGAAACGTTGCATCGAATCAATGTAATTGAATTCTACTCGCCTGGACGAGCGGAATTGAATGGTGAAACTGGGTTTGCTGTGCTGTGTTAAATCAGATATTTGCATGACTGCATGTGTATTATTTTGATAATAACAAAAAACAGTCATCCCCATATTACATAGTGTTTTATTGGTCGCTCGTCTATTTCACTTCCCACAGCTTAACCACTCATATATTTTGGTGTCGCTCGACGAGGCGAGTAGTACTAGTACCACTTTCATGGGTATGCGACTATTCCTTCTAGAGGTATTGCCAAAAAAACCACAAACATCCCAGAATCCTCTCGGTTTGGGGTCCAAATGTTGTCGCTTATTATATCCCATAAGAAACGTTGCATCGAATCAATGTAATTGAATTCTACTCGCCTGGACGAGCGGAATTGAATGGTGAAACTGGGTTTGCTGTGCTGTGTTAAATCAGATATTTGCATGACTGCATGTGTATTATTTTGAGAATAGCCAAAAACAGTCATCCCCATATTACATAGTGTTTTATTGGTCGCTCGTCTATTTCACTTCCCACAGCTTAACCACTCATATATTTTGATGCCGCTCGACGAGGCATGTAGTACGAGTACCACTTTCATGGGTATGCGACTATTTCTTCTAGAGGTATTGCCAAAAAACCACAAACATCCCAGAATCCTCTCGGTTTGGGGTCCAAATGTTGTCGCTTATTATATCCCATAAGAAACGTTGCATCGAATCAATGTAATTGAATTCTACTCGCCTGGACGAGCGGAATTGAATGGTGAAACTGGGTTTGCTGTGCTGTGTTAAATCAGATTTTTGCATGACTGCATGTATATTATTTTGAGAATAACAAAAAACAGTCATCCCCATATTACATAGTGTTTTATTGGTCGCTCGTCTATTTCACTTCCCACAGCTTAACCACTCATATATTTTGGTGTCGCTCGACGAGGCGAGTAGTACTAGTACCACTTTCATGGGTATGCGACTATTCCTTCTAGAGGTATTGCCAAAAAAACCACAAACATCCCAGAATCCTCTCGGTTTGGGGTCCAAATGTTGTCGCTTATTATATCCCATAAGAAACGTTGCATCAAATCAATATAATTGAATTCTACTCGCCTGGACGAGCGGAATTGAATGGTGAAACTGGGTTTGCTGTGCTGTGTTAAATCAGATATTTGCATGACTGCATGTGTATTATTTTGAGAATAGCCAAAAACAGTCATCCCCATATTACATAGTGTTTTATTGGTCGCTCGTCTATTTCACTTCCCACAGCTTAACCACTCATATATTTTGATGCCGCTCGACGAGGCAAGTAGTACGAGTACCACTTTCATGGGTTTGCGACTATTCCTTCTAGAGGTATTGCCAAAAAACCACAAACATCCCAGAATCCTCTCGGTTTGGGGTCCAAATGTTGTCGCTTATTATATCCCATAAGAAACGTTGCATCGAATCAATGTAATTGAATTCTACTCGCCTGGACGAGCGGAATTGAATGGTGAAACTGGGTTTGCTGTGCTGTGTTAAATCAGATATTTGCATGACTGCATGTGTATTATTTTGAGAATAACAAAAAACAGTCATCCCCATATTACATAGTGTTTTATTGGTCGCTCGTCTATTTCACTTCCCACAGCTTAGCCACTCATATATTTTGGTGTCGCTCGACGAGGCGAGTAGTACGAGTACCACTTTCATGGGTATGCGACTATTCCTTCTAGAGGTATTGCCAAAAAAAACACAAACATCCCAGAATCCTCTCGTTTTGGGGTCCAAATGTTGTCGCTTATTATATCCCATAAGAAACGTTGCATCGAATCAATGTAATTGAATTCTACTCGCCTGGACGAGCGGAATTGAATGGTGAAACTGGGTTTGCTGTGCTGTGTTAAATCAGATATTTGCATGACTGCATGTGTATTATTTTGAGAATAGCCAAAAACAGTCATCCCCATATTACATAGTGTTTTATTGGTCGCTCGTCTATTTCACTTCCCACAGCTTAACCACTCATATATTTTGATGCCGCTCGACGAGGCAAGTAGTACGAGTACCACTTTCATGGGTATGCGACTATTCCTTCTAGAGGTATTGCCAAAAAACCACAAACATCCCAGAATCCTCTCGGTTTGGGGTCTAAATGTTGTCGCTTATTATATCCCATAAGAAACGTTGCATCGAATCAATGTAATTGAATTCTACTCGCCTGGACGAGCGGAATTGAATGGTGAAACTGGGTTTGCTGTGCTGTGTTAAATCAGATATTTGCATGACTGCATGTGTATTATTTTGAGAATAACAAAAAACAGTCATCCCCATATTACATAGTGTTTTATTGGTCGCTCGTCTATTTCACTTCCCACAGCTTAGCCACTCATATATTTTGGTGTCGCTCGACGAGGCGAGTAGTACGAGTACCACTTTCATGGGTATGCGACTATTCCTTCTAGAGGTATTGCCAAAAAAACCACAAACATCCCAGAATCCTCTCGGTTTGGGGTCTAAATGTTGTCGCTTATTATATCCCATAAGAAACGTTGCATCGAATCAATGTAATTGAATTCTACTCGCCTGGACGAGCGGAATTGAATGGTGAAACTGGGTTTGCTGTGCTGTGTTAAATCAGATATTTGCATGACTGCATGTGTATTATTTTGAGAATAACAAAAAACAGTCATCCCCATATTACATAGTGTTTTATTGGTCGCTCGTCTATTTCACTTCCCACAGCTTAACCACTCATATATTTTGGTGTCGCTCGACGAGGCGAGTAGTACTAGTACCACTTTCATGGGTATGCGACTATTCCTTCTAGAGGTATTGCCAAAAAAACCACAAACATCCCAGAATCCTCTCGGTTTGGGGTCCAAATGTTGTCGCTTATTATATCCCATAAGAAACGTTGCATCAAATCAATATAATTGAATTCTACTCGCCTGGACGAGCGGAATTGAATGGTGAAACCGGGTTTGCTGTGCTGTGTTAAATCAGATATTTGCATGACTGCATGTGTATTATTTTGAGAATAGCCAAAAACAGTCATCCCCACATTACATAGTGTTTTATTGGTCGCTCGTCTATTTCACTTCCCACAGCTTAACCACTCACATATTTTGATGCCGCTCGACGAGGCGAGTAGTACGAGTACCACTTTCATGGGTTTGCGACTATTCCTTCTAGAGGTATTGCCAAAAAACCACAAACATCCCAGAATCCTCTCGGTTTGGGGTCCAAATGTTGTCGCTTATTATATCCCATAAGAAACGTTGCATCGAATCAATGTAATTGAATTCTACTCGCCTGGACGAGCGGAATTGAATGGTGAAACTGGGTTTGCTGTGCTGTGTTAAATCAGATATTTGCATGACTGCATGTGTATTATTTTGAGAATAACAAAAAACAGTCATCCCCATATTACATAGTGTTTTATTGGTCGCTCGTCTATTTCACTTCCCACAGCTTAGCCACTCATATATTTTGGTGTCGCTCGACGAGGCGAGTAGTACGAGTACCACTTTCATGGGTATGCGACTATTCCTTCTAGAGGTATTGCCAAAAAAACCACAAACATCCCAGAATCCTCTCGTTTTGGGGTCCAAATGTTGTCGCTTATTATATCCCATAAGAAACGTTGCATCGAATCAATGTAATTGAATTCTACTCGCCTGGACGAGCGGAATTGAATGGTGAAACTGGGTTTGCTGTGCTGTGTTAAATCAGATATTTGCATGACTGCATGTGTATTATTTTGAGAATAACAAAAAACAGTCATCCCCATATTACATAGTGTTTTATTGGTCGCTCGTCTATTTCACTTCCCACAGCTTAGCCACTCATATATTTTGGTGTCGCTCGACGAGGCGAGTAGTACGAGTACCACTTTCATGGGTATGCGACTATTCCTTCTAGAGGTATTGCCAAAAAAACCACAAACATCCCAGAATCCTCTCGTTTTGGGGTCCAAATGTTGTCGCTTATTATATCCCATAAGAAACGTTGCATCGAATCAATGTAATTGAATTCTACTCGCCTGGACGAGCGGAATTGAATGGTGAAACTGGGTTTGCTGTGCTGTGTTAAATCAGATATTTGCATGACTGCATGTGTATTATTTTGAGAATAGCCAAAAACAGTCATCCCCATATTACATAGTGTTTTATTGGTCGCTCGTCTATTTCACTTCCCACAGCTTAACCACTCATATATTTTGATGCCGCTCGACGAGGCAAGTAGTACGAGTACCACTTTCATGGGTATGCGACTATTCCTTCTAGAGGTATTGCCAAAAAACCACAAACATCCCAGAATCCTCTCGGTTTGGGGTCCAAATGTTGTCGCTTATTATATCCCATAAGAAACGTTGCATCGAATCAATGTAATTGAATTCTACTCGCCTGGACGAGCGGAATTGAATGGTGAAACTGGGTTTGCTGTGCTGTGTTAAATCAGATATTTGCATGACTGCATGTGTATTATTTTGAGAATAACAAAAAACAGTCATCCCCATATTACATAGTGTTTTATTGGTCGCTCGTCTATTTCACTTCCCACAGCTTAACCACTCATATATTTTGGTGTCGCTCGACGAGGCGAGTAGTACTAGTACCACTTTCATGGGTATGCGACTATTCCTTCTAGAGGTATTGCCAAAAAAACCACAAACATCCCAGAATCCTCTCGGTTTGGGGTCCAAATGTTGTCGCTTATTATATCCCATAAGAAACGTTGCATCAAATCAATATAATTGAATTCTACTCGCCTGGACGAGCGGAATTGAATGGTGAAACCGGGTTTGCTGTGCTGTGTTAAATCAGATATTTGCATGACTGCATGTGTATTATTTTGAGAATAGCCAAAAACAGTCATCCCCACATTACATAGTGTTTTATTGGTCGCTCGTCTATTTCACTTCCCACAGCTTAACCACTCACATATTTTGATGCCGCTCGACGAGGCGAGTAGTACGAGTACCACTTTCATGGGTTTGCGACTATTCCTTCTAGAGGTATTGCCAAAAAACCACAAACATCCCAGAATCCTCTCGGTTTGGGGTCCAAATGTTGTCGCTTATTATATCCCATAAGAAACGTTGCATCGAATCAATGTAATTGAATTCTACTCGCCTGGACGAGCGGAATTGAATGGTGAAACTGGGTTTGCTGTGCTGTGTTAAATCAGATATTTGCATGACTGCATGTGTATTATTTTGAGAATAGCAAAAAACAGTCATCCCCATATTACATAGTGTTTTATTGGTCGCTCGTCTATTTCACTTCCCACAGCTTAACCACTCATATATTTTGATGCCGCTCGACGAGTCGAGTAGTACGAGTACCACCTTGATGGGTCTGCGACTATTCCTTCTAGAAGTATTGCCAAAAAACCACAAACATCCCAGAATCCTCTCGGTTTGGGGTCCAAATGTTGTCGCTTATTATATCCCATAAGAAACGTTGCATCGAATCAATGTAATTGAATTCTACTCGCCTGGACGAGCGGAATTGAATGGTGAAACTGGGTTTGCTGTGCTGTGTTAAATCAGATATTTGCATGACTGCATGTGTATTATTTTGAGAATAACAAAAAACAGTCATCCCCATATTACATAGTGTTTTATTGGTCGCTCGTCTATTTCACTTCCCACAGCTTAGCCACTCATATATTTTGGTGTCGCTCGACGAGGCGAGTAGTACGAGTACCACTTTCATGGGTATGCGACTATTCCTTCTAGAGGTATTGCCAAAAAAACCACAAACATCCCAGAATCCTCTCGTTTTGGGGTCCAAATGTTGTCGCTTATTATATCCCATAAGAAACGTTGCATCGAATCAATGTAATTGAATTCTACTCGCCTGGACGAGCGGAATTGAATGGTGAAACTGGATTTGCTGTGCTGTGTTAAATCAGATATTTACATGACTGCATGTGTATTATTTTGAGAATAGCCAAAAACAGTCATCCCCATATTACATAGTGTTTTATTGGTCGCTCGTCTATTTCACTTCCCACAGCTTAACCACTCATATATTTTGATGCCGCTCGACGAGGCAAGTAGTACGAGTACCACTTTCATGGGTATGCGACTATTCCTTCTAGAGGTATTGCCAAAAAACCACAAACATCCCAGAATCCTCTCGGTTTGGGGTCCAAATGTTGTCGCTTATTATATCCCATAAGAAACGTTGCATCAAATCAATATAATTGAATTCTACTCGCCTGGACGAGCGGAATTGAATGGTGAAACTGGGTTTGCTGTGCTGTGTTAAATCAGATATTTGCATGACTGCATGTGTATTATTTTGAGAATAGCCAAAAACAGTCATCCCCATATTACATAGTGTTTTATTGGTCGCTCGTCTATTTCACTTCCCACAGCTTAACCACTCATATATTTTGGTGTCGCTCGACGAGGCGAGTAGTACTAGTACCACTTTCATGGGTATGCGACTATTCCTTCTAGAGGTATTGCCAAAAAAACCACAAACATCCCAGAATCCTCTCGGTTTGGGGTCCAAATGTTGTCGCTTATTATATCCCATAAGAAACGTTGCATCGAATCAATGTAATTGAATTCTACTCGCCTGGACGAGCGGAATTGAATGGTGAAACTGGGTTTGCTGTGCTGTGTTAAATCAGATATTTGCATGACTGCATGTGTATTATTTTGAGAATAACAAAAAACAGTCATCCCCATATTACATAGTGTTTTTATTGGTCGCTCGTCTATTTCACTTCCCACAGCTTAACCACTCATATATTTTGGTGCCGCTCGACGAGGCGAGTAGTACGAGTACCACTTTCATGGGTTTGCGACTATTCCTTCTAGAGGTATTGCCAAAAAACCACAAACATCCCAGAATCCTCTCGGTTTGGGGTCCAAATGTTGTCGCTTATTATATCCCATAAGAAACTTTGCATCGAATCAATGTAATTGAATTCTACTCGCCTGGACGAGCGGAATTGAATGGTGAAACTGGGTTTGCTGTGCTGTGTTAAATCAGATATTTGCATGCCTGCATGTGTATTATTTTGAGAATAGCCAAAAACAGTCATCCCCATATTACATAGTGTTTTATTGGTCGCTCGTCTATTTCACTTCCCACAGCTTAACCACTCATATATTTTGGTGTCGCTCGACGAGGCGAGTAGTACTAGTACCACTTTCATGGGTATGCGACTATTCCTTCTAGAGGTATTGCCAAAAAAACCACAAACATCCCAGAATCCTCTCGGTTTGGGGTCCAAATGTTGTCGCTTATT
This sequence comes from Lampetra fluviatilis, assembly GCF_964198595.1. Lineage (NCBI taxonomy): Eukaryota > Metazoa > Chordata > Hyperoartia > Petromyzontiformes > Petromyzontidae > Lampetra > Lampetra fluviatilis. The sequence continues at coordinate 2,750,228 of NC_136297.1, forward strand.
ATATCCCATAAGAAACGTTGCATCGAATCAATGTAATTGAATTCTACTCGCCTGGACGAGCGGAATTGAATGGTGAAACTGGGTTTGCTGTGCTGTGTTAAATCAGATATTTGCATGACTGCATGTGTATTATTTTGAGAATAGCCAAAAACAGTAATCCCCATATTACATGGTATTTTATTGGTCGCTCGTCTATTTCACTTCCCACAGCTTAACCACTAATATATTTTGATGCCGCTCGACGAGGTGAGTAGTACGAGTACCACTTTCATGGGTTTGCGACTATTCCTTCTAGAGGTATTGCCAAAAAACCACAAACATCCCAGAATCCTCTCGGTTTGGGGTCCAAATGTTGTCGCTTATTATATCCCATAAGAAACGTTGCATCGAATCAATGTAATTGAATTCTACTCGCCTGGACGAGCGGAATTGAATGGTGGAACTGGGTTTGCTGTGCTGTGTTAAATCAGATATTTGCATGACTGCATGTGTATTATTTTGAGAATAGCAAAAAACAGTCACCCCCATATTACATAGTGTTTTTATTGGTCGCTCGTCTATTTCACTTCCCACAGCTTAACCACTCATATATTTTGGTGTCGCTCGACGAGGCGAGTAATACGAGTACCACTTTCATGGGTATGCGACTATTCCTTCTAGAGGTATTGCCAAAAAAACCACAAACATCCCAGAATCCTCTCGGTTTGGGGTCCAAATGTTGTCGCTTATTATATCCCATAAGAAACGTTGCATCAAATCAATGTAATTGAATTCTACTCGCCTGGACGAGCGGAATTGAATGGTGAAACTGGGTTTGCTGTGCTGTGTTAAATCAGATATTTGCATGACTGCATGTGTATTATTTTGAGAATAGCCAAAAACAGTCATCCCCATATTACATGGTATTTTATTGTTCGCTCGTCTATTTCACTTCCCACAGCTTAACCACTAATATATTTTGATGCCGCTCGACGAGGCGAGTAGTACGAGTACCACTTTCATGGGTTTGCGACTATTCCTTCTAGAGGTATTGCAAAAAAACCACAAACATCCCAAAATCCTCTCGGTTTGGGGTCCAAATGTTGTCGCTTATTATATCCCATAAGAAACGTTGCATCAAATCAATGTAATTGAATTCTACTCGCCTGGACGAGCGGAATTGAATGGTGAAACTGGGTTTGCTGTGCTGTGTTAAATCAGTTATTTGCATGACTGCATGTGTATTATTTTGAGAATAACAAAAAACAGTCATCCCCATATTACATAGTGTTTTATTGGTCGCTCGTCTATTTCACTTCCCACAGCTTAACCACTCATATATTTTGGTGTCGCTCGACGAGGCGAGTAGTACGAGTACCACTTTCATGGGTATGCGACTATTCCTTCTAGAGGTATTGCCAAAAAAACCACAAACATCCCAGAATCCTCTCGGTTTGGGGTCCAAATGTTGTCGCTTATTATATCCCATAAGAAACGTTGCATCGAATCAATGTAATTGAATTCTACTCGCCTGGACGAGCGGAATTGAATGGTGAAACTGGGTTTGCTGTGCTGTGTTAAATCAGATATTTGCATGACTGCATGTGTATTATTTTGAGAATAGCCAAAAACAGTCATCCCCATATTACATGGTATTTTATTGGTCGCTCGTCTATTTCACTTCCCACAGCTTAACCACTAATATATTTTGATGCCGCTCGACGAGGCGAGTAGTACGAGTACCACTTTCATGGGTTTGCGACTATTCCTTCTAGAGGTATTGCCAAAAAACCACAAACATCCCAGAATCCTCTCGGTTTGGGGTCCAAATGTTGTCGCTTATTATATCCCATAAGAAACGTTGCATCGAATCAATGTAATTGAATTCTACTCGCCTGGACGAGCGGAATTGAATGGTGAAACTGGGTTTGCTGTGCTGTGTTAAATCAGATATTTGCATGACTGCATGTGTATTATTTTGATAATAGCCAAAAACAGTCATCCCCATATTACATGGTATTTTATTGGTCGCTCGTCTATTTCACTTCCCACAGCTTAACCACTAATATATTTTGATGCCGCTCGACGAGGCGAGTAGTACGAGTACCACTTTCATGGGTTTGCGACTATTCCTTCTAGAGGTATTGCCAAAAAACCACAAACATCCCAGAATCCTCTCGGTTTGGGGTCCAAATGTTGTCGCTTATTATATCCCATAAGAAACGTTGCATCGAATCAATGTAATTGAATTCTACTCGCCTGGACGAGCGGAATTGAATGGTGAAACTGGGTTTGCTGTGCTGTGTTAAATCAGATATTTGCATGACTGCATGTGTATTATTTTGAGAATAGCAAAAAACAGTCACCCCCATATTACATAGTGTTTTATTGGTCGCTCGTCTATTTCACTTCCCACAGCTTAACCACTCATATATTTTGATGCCGCTCGACGAGTCGAGTAGTACGAGTACCACTTTCATGGGTTTGCGACTATTCCTTCTAGAGGTATTGCCAAAAAACCACAAACATCCCAGAATCCTCTCGGTTTGGGGTCCAAATGTTGTCGCTTATTATATCCCATAAGAAACGTTGCATCGAATCAATGTAATTGAATTCTACTCGCCTGGACGAGCGGAATTGAATGGTGAAACTGGGTTTGCTGTGCTGTGTTAAATCAGTTATTTGCATGACTGCATGTGTATTATTTTGAGAATAGCCAAAAACAGTCATCCCCATATTACATGGTATTTTATTGGTCGCTCGTCTATTTCACTTCCCACAGCTTAACCACTAATATATTTTGATGCCGCTCGACGAGGCGAGTAGTACGAGTACCACTTTCATGGGTTTGCGACTATTCCTTCTAGAGGTATTGCCAAAAAACCACAAACATCCCAGAATCCTCTCGGTTTGGGGTCCAAATGTTGTCGCTTATTATATCCCATAAGAAACGTTGCATCAAATCAATGTAATTGAATTCTACTCGCCTGGACGAGCGGAATTGAATGGTGAAACTGGGTTTGCTGTGCTGTGTTACATCAGATATTTGCATGACTGTGAAGTACCGGTGAAGACGCTGGACACCCAGGTTGAGGCACACGTATATTTATTTCAGCTTATCGGTACAGGACAACACTAGAGGGGGTAGCGGCCCCCTCACCCGGATAACTGGGGATACCCCCTAGCTAATCTCACCTATCCCCAAGTCCTCCTTTAACGAGCTAGGGGAGGCTAACTGGCCCGACACTGGTGAGTCGGGCTACGGTCTCCGGAGTCCCAGGGTCTAACCCTGGTTCACGGAACCACGCCTCTGGCTCGCTCCTCTGCAGCCCTGACAAGGGCGGCGTCGAGGGGAGTCCAGGGCTCTAGCTAGAGGATCTTCACTCTTCCTCCTTTGTTCCCAGACTGAGCCCCGAGCTCTCTTTGTCCTCCCCCTTTATACCCCCCATCAGGATCACAACCCCCCAGGCTGCCTGATGCGGACGTCGCTGCGGGCACCCCCCCCGTGTACTCCCGTAACTCCGCCCACTGTGTTTGTTACCCATTGGATCGTATGCACTTACAGCCCTCCCGTAACAGCCCTACATCACCCCCCCCATTACAGCTCGCAGCCGTCCCGGCTGCAACAATTCCAAATAAAGGAACAATTACCCCTCGACCCCGTGTGTGCCTCATTTTTTTCAACAAAATGCAAATAGCAGAACAACAACAAGAACAACAACCATACCCCCGAAGGGAATGTCCGACGCACCCCCCCCCCCGCATAAATACGAAATCCGTAAGCACGTATGTACAACTAGCCAGGAACTCCCCCATCACACACAGCACACCCACGACACACAACGCACCCACAACACACACACCGCGCCCACACAACACAACACACTCAGTGTGCAAGGAGCACACCACCGACGCAGCATACAGTAACCATGACACGTGAAGGAAAATAAATAAGAAAAGTTTTTTTTTTTTCTTCTTTTTCTTCCTGCTGTATATTATAAGAGTCTGCGCATTTTAGCGCGCGTCCTTGCCGCAGGCCCGTCACACGGGGCAACCCCGGACGGCGGACCATCCGGTGGCGGCTGTCCCATTCGAGGTGAGGTCGCGATTGAAGTCGCGCGACTGTCGGCATCACCTGTGGGGGTTCCAGGGCGTGAGCCCGTCATTCCCGGTACACCTGTGGGTGGGACAGCCGGCAACACATCAGGCGAGAGCAGCGACGGACCCTCCGAGTCGGTCGACCCCCCACATGCTTGGCCTCGCGTGCGTGGCGTGGGCCCCCGCACCGCAACAAACGGCTTCAGCCTAGAGGGGTGTACAAACCACCGGCGCCTCCCCCATTGGATTCGAACGCACTGAGGCCTCAAAACCTCAACAACCTCGACGGGGCCCCGCCACGGGCGTACGAGTTTAGAGGAGGTCGCGAGTGGTACCTGGGGACAGTGCAGCCATGCCCTGTCCCCCGGCTTCCACTGCAGCACGTGCGCGCGAGCCAGTCTGAGGCGCTCGTTCGCCTTCTGACGCCTGTCAGAATTTAGCCTCGCCGCATCCCGCGCCTCAGTCAGTTTGTCAAGATTAAATTTAACGTGATCGTCCAATTTAGATTTGCCCAGCGGCACGGGGATCTGCAACTGTGCCCGAACAGGTGGGTCGGGTTCGCGGCCATACATAAGAAAGAAAGGTGAAAACCCCGTCGCAGCATGGGGAGCCAATCTGTATGCCGCTAGAACCCCTTGAATATGTAAGTCCCAATCAGCCTGTGAGTCCGAAACTTGCTGCGACAACATAGACGTGATGGTGCGATGCAGACGCTCGACCATCCCGTCCGTTTGCGGGTGATAGGGGGAGGTTCGAATTTTTTTCGTTCCCAGGAGATCACAGACTTGTTTTAGGAGTTTCCCCGAAAAATTTCTACCCTGGTCGGTCAACAACCGCTCCGGGGCACCTTTGTCCATGACATAACCTTGGACAAAGGCGTCGACGATGGCTGCTGCCGACTGATTCGCCAGGGGCCAGGCCATAGGCCAGCGCGTAAAATATTCGACCCCAGTAAGCAAATATTTATTTCCCCTGGAGGTGGCGGGGAATGGCCCCAGAATATCCAGTGCGACCAGTTCATTTATTCTGGAGACCTGGATGGATTGCAAGGGCGGGTTCGACTCCCGTGCCGGTGGTTTGCGCTGCGCACACTGAGGGCATGCCGCCAACAGATCAGTGACATCCTTTGTCATACCCGGCCAAAAAAAATTCAGCTGGAGCAAGGCGAGTGTTTTCTGGGTACCTAGGTGGAGGAGGCGCTCATGAGCAGCCCACACCACCTTACCTCGTAGGCCAGAAGGGACCACCAGCCGGTGACGCTGGGATTTCCCGTCCCAATGCATAAGCAAGCCCGCATGGGTTTCCCATGCGTCGGCATGACCCGTCACACGCCCCCTCTCCCCGGCGCGACGACGCAACGCGAGGAGGGAGGCATCCTCCAACTGGAGGCGCCCCCATTCATCAACGGGCAATCCAAGCAGGGAATCTCTCCCCTGTTCGACGATATCAATGGGGACTACCGTTTCATCGTCGGCGGCCGCCGCCAGGACCGGAACCATCATGTCCCCTACTGGCTTGCAACGCCCCGACCCCAGGAGACATGCGCATTCGGAGGCGGTTGGCATCCGTGACAGAGCGTCAGCGTTGGTGTGGCGAACGCCCTTACGATAAGTGGTTTCAAAACTGAAATCCTGGAGGACCTCCAGCCATCGGGACAATTGTCCCGATGGCTGTTGAACCTTCAGGGCGTACTGCAGTGCCGCATGATCTGTGCGGACGGTGAAATGCCGACCGTACAGATATGGGCGATACTGTTGGATGAAATAGACAATTGCCAACAGTTCCCTACGGGTGACACAATATCTTTGCTCCGTTGGAGACAACACCCGACTGCCGTACGCGACCACCCGTTCCACGCCGTCAACCACCTGGGAAAGCACGCCTCCAATACCCGTGTTGCTCGCGTCGGTGTCGAGCAAAAACGGCCTCGAAAAATCTGGGTAAATCAAGGGAGGAGCCTTCACCAGCGCGTCCCGAAGGGAGCAGAAAGCAGCTTCCTCATCCTGACCCCAGTGGAACCGAACCCCTTTAGATGTTAACGCGTGTAGGGGTTTGGCAATCGTTGCAAAATTAGCGACGAAGCGTCGGTAATATGATGCGAAGCCAATAAAACTCCTGACCTCTCCCACCGAGGTGGGAGTCGGCCAGGAGCTGACACACTGCGTTTTGGCGGGATCGGTAGCAATACCCGAGCGCCCTACGATGTGCCCCAAATAACGCACCGACTCGCGTAACAAATGGCATTTTTGGGGCTTAAATTTCAAATTAGCAGCCCGCATCTTTAGGAAAACCGCCCGCAACCTCTGGAGATGTTCATCAAAAGTTTTACCAAAGACAATAACGTCATCCAAATAAATCAGGCACGATTCCCATTGCAATCCAGCCAAAACCAATTCCATCAATCGCTGGAAAGTTGCCGGCGCTGAGTGTAAGCCCATCGGCAACCGGTTGAATTGGAACAGGCCGTGCGGTGTACGGAAAGCAGTTTTAGGCTTAGAATCATCGTCCAGAGGAAGCTGCCAGAATCCCGAAAGTAAATCTAGTGTGGAGAAGAATCGCGCTCCCGCCAAAGCGTCCAGCGATTCGTCCATCCGTGGGAGCGGGTATGCGTCGGCAACCGAAATTTTATTAAGGCGCCGAAAATCAACGCAAAACCGCAACGAGCCGTCCTGCTTTTTAACCAGGACGATCGGCGCTCCCCACGGGCTGGTGGAGGGAGAAATGATGTCGGCGGCTAACATGTCATCAACAGCCGATTTGACATGGTCCTTTTCGGCGGGACTTAACCGAAACGGATTTTGGCGAATTGGCGCGCTGTCACCCGTGTCAATATGGTGACGCAGCAGGTGAGTGCAACCCAAATCATATTTATCACGACTGAAAACGTCGGAAAATTCCCTCAGTAGCGTTCTAAGCTGTTGGCGCTCTGAATTTGTCAGGTCCGTCGATCCCGCACAAAGCGCGTCGATCCACCCTTCATCGCTGTCCGAATGTGGGAGCATCCGGGAAGCAGTGCCAACGTGGTTCGCGACAGGTTCCTCGCAGGGCACTGGCGTCGCGTGAGCGAGCACCGTCCCTTGAGGAACCACCACCGTCTGCGATCCCACATTGAGGACCGCGATGAAAGGGTCCCCGTCCCCTCTTACGACGGTCTGGGCCGGAATCAAATGAGGCCCATTAACCCCGGCCCTAGACGGTCCCAGCAAAACACCCTGATCCCCTATGCCCTTAGCGAAGGGCCTACGAAGTTTCAGAGGCACTAGCATTTGAGCTCCCGGCGGCACACGAACAGTTTTAACGACGAACGCCGGTACCGTCGCGAACGCCGACCGAGCTGCCGCAGGGGATGGCAGGAACGCCATGCGCCGCCCCGATGGAAGCTCAATGCATCCTTGGTCGATCAAAATACGAATGGGCATTTTACCTAAGAAATCCGTCCCCAGCAGGCACGGAACCGCCAGCGAGGAGGAAACGAAAATCGGCCCCGACAATTTGATGTCCCCAATAGAAATTTGCGCTCGAATCTGTCCCATGATGCCGAGAGAGCCCCCGTTAGCGGCATAGAATGGGACGTTAACCGGCAGTAAAGGCCGGCTTTGTACGGGCAGAATATTGTAAATTAATTCCGAAATGATTGTCGCCGATGCCCCCGTATCGACCAAGATGCGTACTTCTACCCCGTCAATGTGTCCGACTACGGCCGACGACCCTGACGACGCGGCTACCACGCGATGGGCCAACACGGACCACTGTTTGGGCTCGATTTGAGTCCCCGCAGTGATCCGCGTTAGCCCCTCGCAACGCGACATCGGCCCCCCGTTTGTTGTGGTGCGAGAGCGTGCAACGGGTAGGTGCTTTGGCCAAACATGTGTGGTGCCGCGACTCGCCGGGTCATGTTGCTGGAGCTTGGGAGGAGGAGGCCCGGCGTCCCGTCGAGCCGTCGTCCCGCGCTGTCGAGGAGAGCGGCACCCCGAGGCGACGTGGCCCCGGACGCCGCAGTTGAAACACCGCGGGAGCCCCGGTGGAGACGACGGGCGGTTGAAACGGCTTGACCCGTCCCGGGCCGACCGTACTTCTTGCGCCTGTTGCCGTCGATGGTCGACGGCGAAGAGCTCCTCCGTCGGAAGGGTGGCTGCAGCCACCGCACGCCCTGCCGATGCCCTGCTGGCTTTCCGCCGCAGGGACAGAAGGTTGGCGTGAAGGAGGCGCGCCGCCTGAAGGGAGGTCATCTCGGCGTCCTCCTGTGCGACGACAGCGATGTCCAGGTCGTCTGCCAGGAGGAGTATTTTCTCCGTGACCATCGCGTCCACGCCATCGTCGTCCATACGGGGAAAAGCCGTCTTAGCCAGCGCTAGGAGGCTCGTCCTGTATGCCAGGGGCGACTCCTTCTCACCCCGCTTGCGCTCGTAGAACCGCTCTCTGCATTCCGCTGAAGGTCCATAGACCCCGGCCAGCAGCTGTAGTGCCTTCGGCAGAGTAGACCGCTTCTCTTTCGGCGCCGATGTGAGGGCGGCGAGCGCGTCTGCGTCGAGGAGCGCCGGCAGCGCGCAGAGGGCTTCATCGTCGGACCACCTTGCCATTTCTTGGTGGGCGATGAAGCGTCGCTGGAAGCCGCCCCAGTCGCCCTCTGCACCAACAAATTCTTTAAGCGGAGGCAGCCGTTGTTGTAGCGCAGCGTTCGCCTTGGACGTCTGTAGGCTGCTATCCCCGGGACTCGGCTGTGCGTCGGCGCGAATGGCAGATGGAATCGCCTGTCGCGGATGTGATGACGCTCCCTCCGCTGGAGATGACGCAGCTGTCCCAGCGAGAGCGGTGTCGGACCCAAGGTTGAGCCCGGCCACGCCCTCCGCAGCTGCCGTGACGATGGCGGGAAATTCAAAGCTTGAGTTTTCAGAAATGGCGGGAAGGCGCTCAGGTTGACGGCTCCCCTCGCCCCGTGGTGGACCACCAGCCCCCAGCCGCGTGATGTTTTCCAGCGTGGCGGCAGCGGCGTACAGTAGCTCCGCCAGTCTCTCGTGAGCCAGCCGTAGCGCGTCTGGCTGCGGCCCCTCTTCATGCCGATGCCCCGGTAGGAACGCGTCGGCCCCCGGCTGCGCCATGTCTTGGTGAGCCGCCTCGGGCTCAACGACTTCAGCAGTGTCCTCCTCCGGTACTCTGGCTCGAGCTGTCTGACGTGTTTCCATGTCCGTAGTACTTCTGACACCAGATGAAGTACCGGTGAAGACGCTGGACACCCAGGTTGAGGCACACGTATATTTATTTCAGCTTATCGGTACAGGACAACACTAGAGGGGGTAGCGGCCCCCTCACCCGGATAACTGGGGATACCCCCTAGCTAATCTCACCTATCCCCAAGTCCTCCTTTAACGAGCTAGGGGAGGCTAACTGGCCCGACACTGGTGAGTCGGGCTACGGTCTCCGGAGTCCCAGGGTCTAACCCTGGTTCACGGAACCACGCCTCTGGCTCGCTCCTCTGCAGCCCTGACAAGGGCGGCGTCGAGGGGAGTCCAGGGCTCTAGCTAGAGGATCTTCACTCTTCCTCCTTTGTTCCCAGACTGAGCCCCGAGCTCTCTTTGTCCTCCCCCTTTATACCCCCCATCAGGATCACAACCCCCCAGGCTGCCTGATGCGGACGTCGCTGCGGGCACCCCCCCCGTGTACTCCCGTAACTCCGCCCACTGTGTTTGTTACCCATTGGATCGTATGCACTTACAGCCCTCCCGTAACAGCCCTACAACTGCATGTGTATTATTTTGAGAATAGCAAAAAACAGTCACCCCCATATTACATAGTGTTTTATTGGTCGCTCGTCTATTTCACTTCCCACAGCTTAACCACTCATATATTTTGATGCCGCTCGACGAGTCGAGTAGTACGAGTACCACCTTGATGGGTCTGCGACTATTCCTTCTAGAGGTATTGCCAAAAAACCACAAACATCCCAGAATCCTCTCGGTTTGGGGTCCAAATGTTGTCGCTTATTATATCCCGTAAGAAACGTTGCATCGAATCAATGTAATTGAATTCTACTCGCCTGGACGAGCGGAATTGAATTGTGAAACTGGTTTTGCTGTACTGTGTTAAATCAGATATTTGCATGACTACATGTGTATTTAGAATCGACGTGTTTCGAATATTTGGCTGCTCTAAATGTCCACACGATAAGCCACTTTGTTGAGCTATCATCTTTGGCTAGGTCGCTTCTTTTAAAAGCGCTATGTAGCTCAGTGGGACTTACGTGGTTTAAATAAAATAACAGTATAAATAACAACACCACCACTCCGCATACACAGAACATCTACCGTGATCCTGACTGCAGTGCTCATTTCGATATGGTCGATGAAAGTGAATTACGTGACGGCCGCTAGGTTAAAACGTTTCGTCACCTTTGGGTGGCATCAGTTGCTGCACTGGCCCATCGGGAAATACAACAATGCCTTGATGGAGGCTCCATTGAAGATACGTGCGACCCTCTCAACTGGCCGTCTGACCCGAATGTTCGGTCCAACCCGAGCTGAATATCGAGTGTAACTGTGTGACCCTGGGGCTGTTTACTACAACGTAACACTTTATTTTTACATCCCACGGTCAATCCACTGCTGGATGAAGGCCTCCCCACCATTGTTGTTCTTTGACCATATCCCACCACGGGTGGTCGATGCTGGTCGGTGAAGGTAGCGGGCAACCAGCCCTGACATCGCTCCCCAGTGGTGTCGTTGTTAGCCCTGGACAGGAATTGAACTCGGGTGGAGCCGGTTCTCGTCACCCTTTGGCTGTTTACTCAACGACCTCAAAATTCGTCAATGGTGACCGATTCCATTCATAAAGTGCGCTCTTGCCGCCGTGTGCGCTGAGATGTGCTCAGTATTAAACACGCGTTGACTGCTCTATACAGGGTGGGATAGAGATCTCTACTCAACCCTGCAGGGTGACCCCTCTCATAGTGAAGGCGTTCACACTTGAGCTGCGGTTGCCCTGTGGCAGTAGTTGCATCATTAACTGTGCGAAATCCTTTTCCAACCATTATTATGAAAATGCAGAATTTGCCATTAAGTTACTTTTCTTGGATTTAACAGAATTCCACAATAGCTCTCTCAATAGCTGTAGCGTTTGAGTTACGATCTTTCACATTTTTGCGTTGTTAAATCGAATGACTCATAAAACGATAATTAAATGACCACTTAGTGTAGGACAATCATTGAATGTTGAACTAAACTTTGTAGTTTCTTTTAATGCTGAGGGTATTGACAAGAAAAGTAGTGGATGTGTGGGGTTGAAATTGTCAACTGGTGCCCGCACTGCATCGTGTGGCGGGTTTCTGACAGCAGCAGCATCGCCACGAAGCTCTCATTGGCGCTTGGTGAATATTCGTGGCGGGTTCCTTTTCGTTTTTTGTTCATTGAATGAGACGTCACCCTCCCTGCACCTGGCCACCCACTTGTGTGTTTGTGTGCCTTCAGGTGTCACAGCAGAGCTATTGCAGAGGGATGCTGCGATTATCCTGGCATGGGCTAAGCATCGACGGCGGCCCTCTGTCAATCCACAGCAGAGGTAAGAGCCCCCCACTCTGTGTTAGTAAATGGGGGGGGGTGTTTGGTCATACTTCACCACGCTGGGTCAATGCGAGTTAGTGTGAAGGTGAGGCAGCCCAAAGATCTGTTCAGATGTCACTCAGCACCGACGTTAGCTGTGGCCGGGAATCTAACTTTGATGGCAGCTAACGGCGGGCCACCGCTTCAAGGGTGAACGGGTTGATTAGATGAGACGATGGCGTTGCGTTTCATAGCAGTGGCTACTCCTCCACCTGGCTGGGCGATTGAGAAACCACATCCACAGCAGTGTCCCAGTGTACCGGCACCCCCCCAGTGCTGGAGTCAACATTCTCTGGGCCCCATTTTTCTTCAAACGCCGCTCTGGATTTGGGCCCGACAAGAAGCGCGTCGCCACCGAACACGTTACGGTCAAATGTTGTAAGCGGCAGGTTTATCTAATTCATATTTGACGACTTCCTCTTCCAAGACGTCCTGCCCCCTGTGGAGGAGTAGGCCAATTACCCTCACAGGGGCTCTCTGGAGCTCCCGCTCGTGGAGGCCCCATTTGCCGGCAGTGGCGTGAACAACCGCAGGGGCTGTACCTTTACCTTTTATCCACTTTTCATATTCAACATTTAATTAGGTCAGCAACGTGGTCTTGACCTCTTACCCACAAACATTTCTGACAAGTACAGCAAGTGCACGTGTACACAAGTGTACTCCTGTGCTAGTTGCACGACACTTCTGCTTTTTGTGTTTAGTTTGTTGTCGTTCCCCCATACCTCAGATTAGCACGGTTGGCTGTATGCGGTGCTAAAGAAGTTCAACATACACACACACGCATCCACACACACAAACACGTACACATCCATCAACACACAGAGATACGAAGACAAAGACTCCCCATATAGACAAACAGTCTGTTGGGGCAAGTGCTGTTAGCGAGCACACGCACATACATACACACATAAACACATACACACATAAACAAACACATACACACACATCCACACCCATACACACACATACACCCACACACAAAGACACATACACACTGCGATGGCAAAGTAAAAAATGGAAGCGAGACCAGTGTTTGTCACGACAAGTATATATTGATGTCAAGTGCAAATACAAAACGAGGTCGACAAAATCTCTGGAAAACATTAATCTCGCTTTCCCTTCCCACACTTTGAGCTGCTTTTGTACAAACGATAAAAACCCCGAGGAGACCGAAGTGTCACCGATCTACATTCACGAGTTCAGAAACCGCTGTTTCTTGAGTCATCATGGTTCATGGAAATAAAGTGCTTGACAAAGTTAATCATTTATCCGTACATTTCACGTGTTAACGTTTTGGCGCTACGGTTTAGCGTGTCCATTGAAATGTGCACTCCCCGTACATTAAAAAACAAAGTAAGAGATATGTCTTCTTTGAGTCTTTCGGTAAAGCCACCTAGATAGAAACAATTATAAAAATAATAACAACATCACGTTTCGATCGCAACACAAGCAATCGTCTTGAGGTGAAACAAGAGGGGGAAATCTGCCGAGGCAGGCTGTATATAAAGGTTTAGAGATATTATTATTATTTTGATTATTTTTTCTATCTACGTGGCTTTACCGAAAGACCCAAAGAATATGAATTACTGCAGTTACGAAAGCTTTAAGTCAAGATTTAACAGATATGTAGTTAAAAAAATGCCGACGTATTCACAGTTCAATAAATAAATACTTTGCAACAGCGGTGACTTTTTAAATCCCCGACACAACGCAAAATAAAGTCCCGCATTTTAAATAAACAGAGACAAGAACCGTAGGGAATACCTTGCACGACCTCACTGAGACCGCACTCCGGCCTCGCGTTGCGGAGGACACAACCTCTGTCTTCATTTGTTATGGGACAGTTCATTTTGCGGTCACCATCACAATAACGTTCCTGGGGCCAACTCTTTTGACGATTGACCTCGTAATAAACAGAAACTCCAAGCCGTAATGGGTTCGTGTCGGCTGCATGGATCTTGGCTCTTGTTTCCCAGAATGCTGGCATGATTTTAAGCGCTTTCATGCTGGGTTTTTCAAGTCGTTGTGGATTGTGAGTTTAGAGTTGCTTTAAATGTTTTCCATGTCAGCATTGGACAGGTGTGCCATAAGGCCCTGAGCTAGTGATTGCAGCTCTTTATTGTTTAGAGAATGTGGTCGTCGAGTGAGAATGTAGAGTCCAAGGTGATTCCAATGATGTTCAAGTGATTTCAGGCGCTGATGGTGGAGCTGGCGATGAGTACATTTTGGGGCGCCGGCGACGCCATGGTGAGCCGCTTCCTGGTGCCTTCCTAAAATGTCTCTCAAAATTAGTTTGAATTTGAGAGGAAGCAAAGGGTGAGCCACTTGATCGTGTGGAATTCAGGCACCAACCACTATCGGTGGGGCGAGTGCCAGTTGTTACACCGGTGGTGGCTGCTGTGAGACCAGAGTGGCGGTGGCTGCTGTTGGACTGGCGTTGGAAGTGGCTGCTGTGGGACAGGCGGTGGCGGCAGCTGCTGTGGTACTGACTGCGGCTTCTTCCAGACAGGCGGGGGCTGTTGTAGATTTGGCGATGGTAGTGGTTTCTGTTGGACCGGCGACAACTGCTATGAGATTGGGGGGTGGTGGCGGCTGTTGTTAGAATGGCAGCGGCTGCTATGAGACGGCTTCTTCAAAACAAGCTGTAGTGGTGGTGGCTGCTGCAGGACTGGCGGTGGCAGTAGCTGCTGTGGTGCTGATGGCAGCTTCTCCAAGACTGGCGACGGCTGCTGTGAGGTCAGGGTGGTGGCGGCTGCTGCGGGACTGGCGATGGCTGCTGTGGCGCTGACTTCTTCGAGACATGTAGTGGTGGTGGTATTGGCTGCTGCGGAACTGGCGGTGGCGGTGGTTGCTGTTGGACTGGCAGTGGCGGCTAGGAGATCGGGGTGGTGGTGGTGGATGCTCTGGGACTAGCGGCGGTGGCCGCGGCTGTTGCGTGCCTGGCGTTGCCGGTAGCAGCTGCTGCTGCCGCTGTTTTTGCCGTCGCCCTTGCAGTTGTTCCCGTTGGGGTGGTTCGCCATCTTGAGTTTCTGGAGATAAACAAGATGAGGGCGCTCAAGTCCAAACCGCTCGACATTGAGTGAATGAAACAAAACTGGTCTAAAGTAGACACAAGAACATTGCTGTACTTCACCATCCCTGTAATGTAAAATTATGCACTGCCAGGGTGTACATTCTCCCCGGGCAGTTCCACGCACGCGGGGTAACGTTTCAAAACCATCCTTTACCTTGCGCGCCGGTGAAGAGAGCTGCTGTTCAGTGACGAGGTCCTGGGTCTCCATCGACGAGTGGGAACGTTTCATGCACAACTTAGACGTCGCCTTGACGTGCTCCAGCGGGCGGTAGCTGTCCGCTGGTGGCGCATTCAATTCTGGGGACCTGAATGCCCGCACCACACATCGCAAACTGCGGTTAACACCACCGCTCGCTCCACCGCTTAGCTGTCTGGCCGGACACTCATCGAGCCGCTAAGCTCCAAATTAGTCGGAACAACTCAACTGCCTAGAAAGGAGACACTGCTGCTGATGCCCGCGTAAGACAATATCTGTGCAGTGAGCTTGTCTGGGGGACGGTGTAAGTGGAGGTCAAAGTGGATGGGAGAGAAGGCGACTTGCCGAATATAGAAGAGCATGTAGGCCTGCTCACTCATCACAGCCTTGGTGTCGACGAGCCGCATGATGGAGTCGTTCATACGGCACCATTTTCCATTGCTGATCTGTGCACAGTTAATACACAGCTACACTTGGTTACAATGTTTACAAAACCGCACCCAGTATTCTCCGTTCATGTAATAACAACACACGATACCCTCTAGGCAACAAGTTCCTCAAGAGCATCACCCCAACGTCAGAGCTGCAGAGCGTGCTACGGTTGCTATGATGGTTTTGAATTTACGGTACGGTCTGCCTGAACATATCACTGCATCAATATCCTTGGACCAATTTAATCAAAATCTAAATTTTTATTTAGACTGGAAGAATCTGATGAGCTACGAAGCTCTTTTTCACAAATGTCCAGTAGGGGCGGGTCAGAAAGTTACAACAAACAATACATAAACCGATAGGAGTTAAAAGTGTAGGAAAGCTAAGCAAGTCACTAAATACAAATAAATAAACTAAATACTGTAAGTAAAAATTGCATAAATACATAAAAACGCAAGAACAGTTGCAGGACTGTTTTTATTATTATTTATTTTTTATAATTTTTCTATCTACGTGACTTTACCAGTAGCTGCTGTGGTGCTGATGGCAGCTTCTCCAAGACAAGCGGCGGCTGCTGTGGGACTGGCGATGGCTGCTGCGGAACTGGCAGTGGCGGTGGTTGCTGTAGGACTGGCACTGGCTGCTTGGAGGTCGGGGTGGTGGTGGTGGTGGTGGTGGATGCTCTGGGACTAGCGGCGGCGGCCGCGGCTGTTGCGTGCCTGGCATTGCCGGTAGCAGCTGCTGCTGCCGCTGTTTCTGCCGTCGCCCTTGCAGTTGCTCCGGCAGTTGTTCCCGTTGGGGTGGCTCGCCATCTTGAGTTTCTGCAGATTAACAAGATGAGGGCGCTCAAGTCCAAACCGCTCGACATTGAGTGAATGAAACAAAACTGGTCTAAAGTAGACACAAGAACATTGCTGTACTTCACCATTCCTGTAATGTAAAATTATGCACTGCCAGGGTGTACATTCTCCCCGGGCAGTTCCACGCACGCGGGGTAACGTTTCAAAACCAGCATTTACCTTGCGCGCCGGTGAAGAGAGCTGCTGTTCAGTGACGAGTTCCTGGGTCTCCATCGCCAAGTGGGAACGTTTGATGCACAACCTAGACGTCGCCTTGACGTGCTCTAGCGGGCGGTAGCTGTCCGCTGGTGGCGTATTCAGTTCTGGCGACCTGAATGTCCGCACCACACATCACAAACTGCGGTTAACACCACCGCTCGCTCCACCGCTGAGCTGTCTGGCCAGACACCCATGGAGCCGCTAAGCTCCAAATTAGTCGGAACAACTCAACTGCCTAGAAAGCAGACACTGCTGCTGATGTTCGCGCAAGACAATATTTGTGCAGTGAGCTGGTCTGGGGGACGGGTGTAAGTGGAGGTCAAAGTGGATGGGAGAGAAGGGCGACTTGCCGAATATAGAAGAGCATGTAGGCCTGCTCACTCATCGCAGCCTTGGTGTCGACGAGCCGCATGATGGAGTCATTCATACGGCACCATTTTCCATCGCTGATCTGTGCACAGTTAATACACAGCTACACTTGGTTACAATGTTTACAAAACCGCACCCAGTATTCTCCGTTCATGTAATAACAACACACGATACCCTCTAGGCAACAAGTTCCTCAAGAGCATCACCCCAACGTCAGAGCTGCAGAGCGCGCTACGGTTGCTATGATGGTTTTGAATTTACGGTACGGTCTGCCTGAACATATCACTGCATCAATAACCTTGGACCAATTTAATCGAAATCTAAATTTTTATTTAGACTGGAAGAATCTGATGAGCTACGAAGCTCTTTTTCACAAACGTCCAGTAGGGGCGGGTCAGAAAGTTACAACAAACAATACATAAACCGATAGGAGTTAAAAGTGTAGGAAAGCTAAGCAAGTCACTAAATACAAATAAATAAACTAAATACTGTAAGTAGAAATTGCATAAATACATAAAAACGCAAGAACAGTTGCAGGACTGTTTTTATTATTATTTATTTTTTATAATTTTTCTATCTACGTGACTTTACCAGTAGCTGCTGTGGTGCTGATGGCAGCTTCTCCAAGACAAGCGGCGGCTGCTGTGGGACTGGCGATGGCTGCTGCGGAACTGGCAGTGGCGGTGGTTGCTGTAGGACTGGCACTGGCTGCTTGGAGGTCGGGGTGGTGGTGGTGGTGGTGGTGGATGCTCTGGGACTAGCGGCGGCGGCCGCGGCTGTTGCGTGCCTGGCATTGCCGGTAGCAGCTGCTGCTGCCGCTGTTTCTGCCGTCGCCCTTGCAGTTGCTCCGGCAGTTGTTCCCGTTGGGGTGGCTCGCCATCTTGAGTTTCTGCAGATTAACAAGATGAGGGCGCTCAAGTCCAAACCGCTCGACATTGAGTGAATGAAACAAAACTGGTCTAAAGTAGACACAAGAACATTGCTGTACTTCACCATTCCTGTAATGTAAAATTATGCACTGCCAGGGTGTACATTCTCCCCGGGCAGTTCCACGCACGCGGGGTAACGTTTCAAAACCAGCATTTACCTTGCGCGCCGGTGAAGAGAGCTGCTGTTCAGTGACGAGTTCCTGGGTCTCCATCGCCAAGTGGGAACGTTTGATGCACAACCTAGACGTCGCCTTGACGTGCTCTAGCGGGCGGTAGCTGTCCGCTGGTGGCGTATTCAGTTCTGGCGACCTGAATGTCCGCACCACACATCACAAACTGCGGTTAACACCACCGCTCGCTCCACCGCTGAGCTGTCTGGCCAGACACCCATGGAGCCGCTAAGCTCCAAATTAGTCGGAACAACTCAACTGCCTAGAAAGCAGACACTGCTGCTGATGTTCGCGCAAGACAATATTTGTGCAGTGAGCTGGTCTGGGGGACGGGTGTAAGTGGAGGTCAAAGTGGATGGGAGAGAAGGGCGACTTGCCGAATATAGAAGAGCATGTAGGCCTGCTCACTCATCGCAGCCTTGGTGTCGACGAGCCGCATGATGGAGTCATTCATACGGCACCATTTTCCATCGCTGATCTGTGCACAGTTAATACACAGCTACACTTGGTTACAATGTTTACAAAACCGCACCCAGTATTCTCCGTTCATGTAATAACAACACACGATACCCTCTAGGCAACAAGTTCCTCAAGAGCATCACCCCAACGTCAGAGCTGCAGAGCGTGCTACGGTTGCTATGATGGTTTTGAATTTACGGTACGGTCTGCCTGAACATATCACTGCATCAATAACCTTGGACCAATTTAATCGAAATCTAAATTTTTATTTAGACTGGAAGAATCTGATGAGCTACGAAGCTCTTTTTCACAAACGTCCAGTAGGGGCGGGTCAGAAAGTTACAACAAACAATACATAAACCGATAGGAGTTAAAAGTGTAGGAAAGCTAAGCAAGTCACTAAATACAAATAAATAAACTAAATACTGTAAGTAGAAATTGCATAAATACATCAAAACGCAAGAACAGTTGCAGGACTGTTTTTATTATTATTTATTTTTTATAATTTTTCTATCTACGTGAATTTACCAGTAGCTGCTGTGGTGCTGATGGCAGCTTCTCCAAGACAAGCGGTGGCTGCTGTGGGACTGGCGATGGCTGCTGCGGAACTGGCAGTGGCGGTGGTTGCTGTAGGACTGGCACTGGCTGCTTGGAGATCGGGGTGGTGGTGGTGGTGGCGGATGCTCTGGGACTAGCGGCGGCGGCCGCGGCTGTTGCGTGCCTGGCGTTGCCGGTAGCAGCTGCTGCTGCCGCTGTTTTTGCCGTCGCCCTTGCAGTTGCTCCCGTTGGGGTGGTTCGCCATCTTGAGTTTCTGGAGATAAACAAGATGAGGGCGCTCAAGTCCAAACCGCTCGACATTGAGTGAATGAAACAAAACTGGTCTAAAGTAGACACAAGAACATTGCTGTACTTCACCATTCCTGTAATGTAAAATTATGCACTGCCAGGGTGTACATTCTCCCCGGGCAGTTCCACGCACGCGGGGTAACGTTTCAAAACCATCCTTTACCTTGCGCGCCGGTGAAGAGAGCTGCTGTTCAGTGACGAGGTCCTGGGTCTCCATCGACGAGTGGGAACGTTTCATGCACAACTTAGACGTCGCCTTGACGTGCTCCAGCGGGCGGTAGCTGTCCGCTGGTGGCGCATTCAATTCTGGGGACCTGAATGCCCGCACCACACATCGCAAACTGCGGTTAACACCACCGCTCGCTCCACCGCTTAGCTGTCTGGCCGGACACTCATCGAGCTGCTAAGCTCCAAATTAGCCGGAACAACTCAACTGCCTAGAAAGGAGACACTGCTGCTGATGCCCGCGTAAGACAATATCTGTGCAGTGAGCTTGTCTGGGGGACGGTTGTAAGTGGAGGTCAAAGTGGAGGGGAGAGAAGGCGACTTACCGAATATAGAAGAGCAGGTAGGCCTGCTCACTCATCGCAGCCTTGGTGTCGACGAGCCGCATGATGGAGTCGTTCATACGGCACCATTTTCCATCGCTGATCTGTGCACAGTTAAAACAAAGCTACACTTGATTACAATGTTTACAAAACCAAAGAATATAAATTACTGCAGTCACGAAAGTTTTAAGTAAAAATGTAGTTGCAAGACTGTTTTATTTATTCCTCCCTATTTGACATTTGTAACATTATGGGCGCATTGCAGATGTGCGTTGTTATTGTTTGATGGTAACAAATGGAATTACCTTATTGTAGCAATAATAATGGCCGCTGTTTGAGTCGGCTCCCTTGTGCACCAGCACCGAGTACAGGGAGTAGATCGCGGGCTCGTCCTGAGACGTTGAGGTGAAGGGTTGCATGTCCAGGTGCTCCGGGTAGGTGATGTTCTACAGGCAGCGCACAGGAGGGGGAGGCAGCGCGGCAGAGACGAACGTTAGGAGAGGAAACGGAAGGGGTTGTGGGGTGGGCAGCAGAGATGGGCACCATCTCAGTTACACGTCAAAGTGATGACGTGATGTCTCGCTAATTTGAGCGTTCAAGACGGTGCTCATCTCCTGTTTATAGCCCTGAGCAAGTGGTGGAAATTCTACATTCATATGACGGGGGTGAGTCTATCTGTTGGACCTATTTCAGCATGGAGAGGCATTTTCTCCAGCGGTGAACTGACAAAGGGCTGTCATTAAATAAATGAATGAGAACGATGTGGAGGGGCAGAATCGTTACCTGGTTGATCTTGACGCCGTAGAGGTTGTACCGCTTGATGGAGACTGTGAGGACGTTGGGCAGGCGGTGGAGAGCCATCGTCTTTGTCGCTTTCCCCTTGTGACAGCACCTGCACGACAACAACAACGCCAGACATTGCACGCGTTCCCCAACCGATGAGGGCAACTTTTGAACGACATTGCTTCTCATTTTTTCTTTACTATTATTTTAGTAATTTTTATTATTATTTATGAAATACTTTTTAGTAAAACTAATATTATGTTCTAAAATATTTATCATAATTAATATTGTTCTGTTTATTTTATCGTGAGATATATATTTAATCTGCAGACTTTTGAAGCGACAAATGTTTGCAGGGTGTCGAAACACGACGGCCCGCTCACCTTGCACAGGTGTATTCATCCAGAATCTCCTCGTTGAAAAACTCCCCAAACGCCTCCACCAGATGCGATGAGTTCTGTTACCCAACAGAGTGAAAGGCAAATTAAGACTCTTAAGAAGCATTCCATAAACATTGTATCGTGACGGAAACTCCGAAAACCCGCATCTTGTATTAAATCGTACGACCGCAATAAACGAGGTGACGCACGCTACTGGCAGTGTGTTTGGA
Source organism: Lampetra fluviatilis (assembly GCF_964198595.1). Taxonomy (NCBI): domain Eukaryota; kingdom Metazoa; phylum Chordata; class Hyperoartia; order Petromyzontiformes; family Petromyzontidae; genus Lampetra; species Lampetra fluviatilis. The sequence continues at coordinate 2,771,370 of NC_136297.1, forward strand.
TGTTAAGTGGCTGATCAATGTGTCTGCGTGATGTATTTTAGGCACAGAAGGGGGCACAGGTGGTACATCAGCCAGTCATCTCATTCAGTCAATCCATGGCACCTGGGTCTGTCCCGTGACCTGCCAGCAGGCGTTCGACACTTCACGTGGCCTTAAAGTGCACTCAGCCTAGCACAAGTGCCATGGTGACATCACCGCCATTTAGTGGCGAATGGCGGTTGTTGTTGATGTGTGCATGTTGAACCTCCTTCGCACCGTATGTACATGTATAACTGTTAAGAAATGTTTTTTTCATTGCTTACATTAATATAGAGTGCGATGTCCAGGCATGTGTCGTAGGTGTTGGAGTCATTGCAGCACTGCATGCACTCCACTGCAAAGCAAACACACATTAGGGAGGGACGTCACATGTGTCTTAGTCAAACTAAATGCACGTTCCCCACTGACATAAGTAATTGCTACTTTTCACCAACTGGTAAAAGGTTATTCCGTGTAGCACGTGTGTGAGTGTAAATGCTGCAACGCGGGCAGGTCTACACTGTGATGGTGCACTTACTGTTCTCGGTTAACAAGTTTCTAGAGGAGTGCGCAAAACTTACCACGTGAACGAAGGTAACCCCCGAAGATCTGGTAAATGAGGGTGGTAGCCTCCGTGTATCTGTCCAGCCTGCCAGTCACAGAGAACGACACCACACGGTGGTTACAGCAGCAGTAGCACCTTTACCGGATGCACACGCATGTGTGAAAGTTACACCATTGCCCGAGCTGTTGATTCACTCTTTCCCTTCAGCACTGCAACGCGTGCTCTGTAGCAACGAAACGTGGTAGTGTCTGCACAAGGCAGCCACCTTCACGGCACAGCCAGAGCTGGGGGCAAGCTGGCAGCCATCACGCGGTGCTGTTGCCCGGCAGTTTTGTTGTGCTCGGCGTGCCACGTGCTACCCGTCAACACGAGGAATGATGTGAAGGGGCCACCGACCTCGAGACATTTATCCCCCGGTATTTATCGGCAACGTGAAATGCGCAAACAAAAGATGGCCCACGTCAGGGCCAAGGTCAAAGAACCGTGGTGTCAGCAGGGCCGGTCCTCTGCATCTCCCAGGTTTTCACACAAAAGTGTGAGTAGCTTTTCACAGACGTTGAAGTACAATCGTGCAGAAAACCGAGAGGAAGCCGTGAGGTACCGAACTGCAGAACGACTGCCGCATGTTGACTGGCGCGCAGTACTCACTCGCTGTGGCCATAGAGGCATGAGGCTTGCATGGCATCTACCACGTATCGCAGAAACTCGTGGGCATCTTCCTGTCTCCCAATGCGCAGGTGTTTGGCGATGCCTGCAGAGAAATGGACATGGGGACAAAGTGACAGGTACAGGATCTGATGACATCTTTCAAGAGCTCCCCAACAGTCGTTTCAAAAGGAGCGGTGCAAAGGATTTGGAACACAGACGGCGAAAGATCGCGGCGATAACTTAGTATTGGGACTCACGCGTGATGTTGTTAGTGATGACGCTGGGTGTCAGAACTGTCTGCGAGTTGTTGAATATGCTGACGACGTGACGCTCCATGACGCACATCAGGCAAAAGTCGCTCCGTTGGCCTGCGAACGAGGGCACAGGTGGCACAATCCGTCAGCGCACGCCACTCGCACTCAGCCCAGTTGGGGAGTAACAACAAACGCGATGAAACCTGGCACCAGCAACAATCGCAATTAATATTGCGTCTAAGTACCAATTGCATCACAAGATGCTTTATAAGCCCAAGTTGAATCTGTGCAGCCTATTAAACACATGTTCGCCACGTGTGCACGTGTTTATCAAAAACACAATACTGATTTATACTGGAGGAATCCGATGAGCTATGGAGCTCTTTTTTTGCAGATGTCCAATAATGGTACGGGGTGAGAAGGTTACAACAACAAAAATACAAAAACACGATAGGAGTGCAAAATATAGGAAAGGCAAACAAACCACTTAAAAACATACACAAATTAAACTATGTTTTTATTTTACCAGGTAAAGCCGACTGAGCTATTAGCTTCTTCAAAATTATCTGACCACGAATGATAGCTCAACGAAGTAGCTTATCAAGTGTGAAATTCATATCAGCCAAAATAACCGTGATAATAACGTAGCCGATGGGTAAACGAGAGTGCCAGGGGGGAAGGTACTTACAGGTGCTGCAGTGCTCTTGCAGCAGCAGGTAGTTGGCGAGCGGCGGCGTGTAGGCAAGGCACTGCAGCGTGGCGTTGAGGAAGCAGGTGTTCCCCAGGTTGCGCAGGCCGGCACCCTTGCCCACGTCGCTCTCCCACCTGAGGTTCAGGTGCTCCGGCGCAAACAGCGAGAGCCGTGCCGCCGGAATGCCGTCGTCGTCCTCTGCACAAAGGGTAGGGTGGTGGCGAAAGCTGGCGTCATCGCAGAGCGCTGCACTGCCGATGGGGCTGGCGTGGATATCCAGTGGCCCCAGCCAGCACCCGTGCTGCTACTCTTAACCAGAAATATTTTTATCCACATTTACGCGTCAGGCTAAAGTTCGCGAAAAATGTGATGCGCCTGTCACGTTGACTGATAGGTGTTTTGAGCTCCTCGTGTTACTCTTGAATGGCAAAAGTTGTGGTTGCAAAGCGGCCTTGCTTTGGTGGCTACCACCCTAACAAGATGCCACGAGGTTGTGTAATCGCACGCTCACCTTGGGGTGCAGGCAGCACAGACACGCTGATGTTTTGGCGTTTTGTGACTGGCACCGGGGAGGGTTCCAGCCGGCCATGGGGAAGACAGCTGGGATCTGTGCCGAGCCTCTCGTCGGCCGCCGCCAGCACCTCGTTGGACGAGGTGGGGGCCAAGACCGTGAGGTCGTTGCCGGACGAGGTGCCCTCTGCTCCGCACGCCACAGTCGTGGTTGGGTCCTGCCACAGCAACGCAGTCAACACATCCACAATTACTCCTCCCATCCGGACTGGGATCCCAACACACGTGGGACTGTTTTATCACCAAAAGAAATACTATTTTAGTCCACGACCCGATGGGCAACCTGCATCAAATGTCTCAAATATATAAACATAATCTATTTTTAAAGGAACCCCAAACTCACTTTAACTCGCCAAATAGTCTATGAAGAAAAGGCCATTGACTAAAGACGAACGAGTTCAGTTCGTCGTTACGTATGCAAAAGAAGGCAGCTGTAAACTTTTTAAAGATATTAACTTAATTTCAAAAGAGAATTCGTGCATTAATCTTGAACTAAATAACAATCTGTTATTTGTTAACACAATTATAACCCGATGTGTCCTGATTTTTGGGCCAGCCTCTTATTAGCGACGTCATGAAGGACTAACTGTGACGTGCTCTGAAGCAGGGTCAGTGCCTGAAACGTCACCTGTTATATATTTAATCATACAGTATACATTAATTACACATTATTATACAGGTTGGCCCAAAAGTTAAGACACGGAGTTATTTAATTTATCTTGGCACTTACATTACAACGTTTTCATTATTTATTTTAAAAGTTAACTTTATTCTCAAAGTTTTGGTGATATGTGCCTAACGCCTGACACTCTGCATGCTGCGTGTAACACTGACTAGGCTAGGTGGAGTTCCATGCAATTCTCAAGATTCTTTTTTGTTTTTCTTCGAAGGCTTAGATTAAAATTGTGACTAATCATTCGTTTGTTGTGAGAAGAAAAATCAATGTTCTCCCAAAATATCCCCTGTGTTTGTACTTTATCTTTACGTTTTGACACCAATATTACTGAATAATAAATAAACTATTCAGTTAATTTGTGCGTGATAATAGTTTTTTTTTACTTTGAATAAAAATTGAAATAAAGGAGCAAAATCTGCTTTGAATTTGAACTCAGTGCAGTTTCACTTTGATGACTTTTTCTCGCACTTACGGTGAACATTTGTTAAAATGAGTGAACACCGACCTTTCCCCTTGCGATTAATAATGAATATTCACTTTTTTAAAATTCACATCCATTCAGAATCCAGTAAGTTATTGTAACTGAACAGGGGCGTCCACCCGTCCATGAAGGCGAACGAGGCGGCCGCCTGGGGCCCCAAGTTAAGTGAGGCGCCAAAAATTCGAGCAAAACACATCCCTGCAGAGGGAGCTGGTAGTAACGTTGGGTTGCTCGGTTAATGGCCAGGGTCAACGGCGGCGTGGTGTATTTCGCAAATATGCCCGACTGTGAGGGCAGGCACAAGCTGGCGTAAGTAGGTTAAACGTTGATACAGGTTGGAACAACAGGTTCCACACTGCCCACCAGGGATTATTTGTCTGTCGTGCATCAAAATGCAGCCCACCCATGCACCCCCCCCACCGACCGCCGAGCAAGGCCACGATTGGTTGAGGATGTCGGGGAGGGTGGGGGGAAGGGTAAACACGCCCAATCATCCAACTTCCCCCCCCCCCCGAACGCCGCGCTGAGTGTGTGAGTCTGAGAGTGTGAGAGTGTGTGTGTGTGAGTCTGAGAGTGTGAGAGTGTGTGTGTGAGTCTGAAAGTGAGTGTATGTGTGTGTGAGTCTGAGAGTGTGAAAGTAAGTGTGTGTTTGAGTCTTGAGAGTGTGAGAGTGAGTGTGTGTGTGTTAGTCTGATGTGAGAGTGAGTGTATGTGTGTGTGAGTCTGAGAGTGTGAGAGTGAGTCTGAGAGTGTAAGGGTGAGTGTGTGTGTGTGAGTCTGAGAGTGTGAGAGTCTGAGAGTGTGATATGTCAGTGTCTGTGTGCGTCTGAGCGTGAGTGTATGTGTGTGTGAGTCTGAGACTGTGAGAGTGAGTGTGTGTGAGTCTGAGAGTGTGAGAGTGTGTGTGTGAGTCTGAGAGTGAGTGTGTGTGAGTCTGAGAGTGTGAGAGTGAGTGTATGTGTGTGTGAGTCTTAGTTACCTAGAGTGTTATACAGGTAGGAACAACAGGTTCCACACTGCCCACCAGGGATTATTTGTCTGTCTGTCGTGCATATCCGGAATTCTGCCCACCCATGCACCTCCCCTAGGCCTCGGCAAGGTAAGGTAAAAGTTAAAAAGTAAAAACAACGAGCCTACCTTTACCCTACCTTTTACCTTACCACAATACCATCACTTTACCCTTACCTTTTACCCTTTAGCAGGTAAGGTAAAAAGCAACGAGCCTACCTTTTACCCTTACCCCATACAAATTACCCGATTACAGGGTAATTACTAGGGTACTACACATGAAAAAGGTTTATAACGGTAAATGCTAGATAGTGCGCTTTATTCATATAGAGTACTCTCGATGATTCCAATTTTACACGCTTGTCATTGTTGTCGTTGTCGTCGTTGTCATCGCTGTCGTATCCTCAAATCTTGTAACTCAATTTTAACCCACTTCCTAATGTGGTATCAACTGCACACTTGGTATACTTATGGCATACTGATGACAATACTATATTCTATCATAAAAAAATGTTTTACATGATTTTTTATATGTTATGTTTCGGCTTGGGTCTAATTGTCCACGCTCAACTGACGTTGGCTGTAAATCACCACGGTCCCTTACGTTATGGCAAGCTTCGGGGCCACTTCCTGGAGTCTGGAGTCGTGGAGTTCTGTTATTACTCGTACATTTAATGAAAGCGTGTTTAAAAAAATATTTTTAATATTACTTATTAAATGGAGGCCATGGACTGCGCCACTGAGCTTTTAGCGGTAAACAAGGTACCGTATTTACCGGGTAATACTTCGCGCTACCTTTACCCTACCGGGTAATTCTTCCGAGCTACCTTTACCCTACCCTTGACCTTACCCCTTGGCATGTTGACACCTTTACCCTTTTACCCGGTAAAAAGGGTAAATTACCTTACCTTGCTGAGGCCTACTCCCCACGGAACACCGAGCTACGCCGCGATTGGTTGGCGATGTCGGGGAGGGTGGGGGGGAAGGGTAAACATGCCCACTCATCCAACTGCCCCCCCCCCCTGAACGGCGCGCTGTCCAACCAAGTTCCTACCTGCCCACTCCGAAGGAACGTGTTAAGGGCACCATGGGGTGAGCAGCCCCTCCCCACCCAGCCCCACCCCTCCCACCCCCCGCCCTCCCTACCCAGCCCCACCCTCCCCACCCAGCTCCTCCCTGCACGACAGACGGACAAAATAATCCCCTGTGGGCTGGTATAACCAGGAGGTTACTACCAGTAAAAATACAAATAAAATAACGACGATGTCATTATTTCAATTCCTGTGCGCATACAGCGGGAATATGAATTATAATTCACTTCTCAACATTCCTGAGAATGTATTGGTTGGACAGACGGGCGAACGGACAGACCGAATCATTATTCCTCTGTTTTAAAAAAATCCGCTTAAAACATTAAGTTATCATCATACCTAAAATTGGGGCAAAATGTTTCCCAGTTTACCAGAAACCTCAGCCTGGATCTGCCCTTGGGGTTTGTGGGTGGGGGCGCCCATTGGGTGGTTGGCCGAGGGCGTTGCCAGTTGCTGGCAGCAGCTGCTCTAGGGCCGCTCCTCTCACTGAGTGCAAATTAATTTTGGTAAAAGCGATTTTCTGCTCACGTTTTGAGCGAAAATTGGTGAACACATCAACGCGTCCTTCCGGGTTATAAACAGCTTTTTTTTAGTATTCACATCAATAGGGAATCCAGTAAGTCAATACTTTTTTTACCACAACAATTGCGCATTTGCAACAAACATAAGTCAAGAACCGCGTGTTTACATTGTTTCATTCACTCTCACAGGTGAGCAAAAAATAAAAGTTTGCAAAACTAATTTTCGATTGAAACTTTTCGTTTACTTTCTGCCCGACAGAAAGGAAACTCCAACAGCTATTAGAATGATGAAGGTGATTTACAATTTTTCATTCTTTATTTGCAGGTTTGTTATACATTACTCTCAGAGAAGAGAAAATTACATTCGGTACGTCACATTCCGTAATTTTGAGTTCAGTCAGATGAATCCAGAAGAGTAGCAGACGAAAGAAGACGTCGATTAAACGGAGGAAGACGGCAGAGATGGCATCATCGACAAAGTCACAACACAGTGGATCGTTTACGACGTGAAAATACCCGTCACGTGACGGGCAATTACGCGATGCTCCTCACCAGAACTAAAGCGGGAAGTTATTTTTCCCCAATTACATTCCTTAAATAATGATCAAATAGAGCAAGTCAAGATCTATAAGTATCTTGGGTTCATCCTTGATTCAAAACTGCATTTTGAAGATCACATTGATTATATTGGTAAAAAGACAAAAATAGGTTTTCTGTATCGACACAAGCACTGCTTCCCCCCTATGTTCTGTTTGGAATTGATAAAAGCTACCATACTGTCACTACTTGATTACTGTGACATCGTGTATAAATCAGCCCCAAGTACTGCACTGAAGAAGCTTGACTCAATGTATCACCCGGCCTTAAGATTTGCACTGAACTGCCCATATAGGACTCACCACTGTGATCTCTACATTGGGTCAAACTTAACATCTCTTAATGTTCGACGGCTTGTGCACCAGATCTTTTTTATTCATAATGTACTTACAAAAAAATCCGCAGATTATCTGCGGGATCTCCTCTCAGTTTCAAAGAACAAATTTGACCTAATATCTTCGCTCATTTACCAACTTCAGATTCCCTATTGCCGTACAAATACTGGAGGAAGGGCCTTTTCTATTGATGCCCCCAGGGTCTGGAATGCTATTGCCAATAAACTGCAACTTGAATCACTACCTATGATATCTTCACTCAAAACTGCTCTAGAGGAGATGTACACCCCTAGCTGCCACTGCTATTTAGTGGCCTAAAATAAAATGTTTCGCTCCGGATGATCGCTGCAAAGTATGACCTGTGGTTTGATTTAGTGTGCTGATCTTAAAGGTGCACTGAAAATTTTTGATACTCCGACTGATGCTCCTGCTGTTGTGGAGTGACTCATGCAGCCAGCTATGGCTGCAGGGTTTGGAAGTACATGTTGTTTGTCGTTTATTGTGAAAATTCAGTCACAGTTCCTATGATCACTGTTTCATTGCTTTTATGGCTTTGTTTTGGTAATTTCGAAACGTTTTTTGGTTTGACCTTGTTTGTTTGTTGTAGTACGGAATTAGACTGATGGCCTTAATCTAAGTTGTCTTGTGGTTGTTGTTGTTTGACTTGCATCCCACTGGGATTTTTGCACACAGCGTTGGTGTACGGTGCTTTTTCTGCAATGTTTTGCCGTCTTTTCTTGGATTTTCTGTTTGAAAATAGTCACATAGTCACTTTAAGATGTTTTCTTGTTCATGTTTTTTTGTTTGTTGTGGTTGCACCCGATTCAAGAGCCGAATGGCTCACAGGGCTATACCTAATAAATGAACTTGAACTTGATGTTATTATTAATATCTATTTTTCTTCTTCATTTTCAGATGACATTGAAAAAATGGACAGGAAATTGACCAGAGACGAACGAGTTTGATTGTCATTCGTATGCAAAAGAAGGCAGCTGTGATTGCTCATTCGTGCATCGTGCATCAATGTAAACAGAAGTCAGTTTTAACATTTGTTAAAACAAACAAAATAATGCTTTGTTACCTGTTAAAATAAAAATGATGACACTATGTGGCATGACTTTTGGGCTACCCTCTTTAGGTGACGTTATGAAGGGCCAATTGTGATGTGCTTTGCAGAAAGGCCATTGCCTGAAACGTCGCTTTTTATATCTAACCACACATTATATATTTATTACGCATTATTATCGGAATCAGAATAGATATTTAGACTGGAGGAATCCGATGAGTTATAAAGCTCTTTCGTATAGGTGTCCAGTTGGGGCAGGTAAGAATGTTACAACAACGAACAATATCAACACATGATAGGAGTGCAAAATACAGGTTGGCCCAAAAGTTTCATTCATCGTGCCACTGAAATTTCGACGTTTTAATTATTTAGTCTAAAAGTTAACTTTTTTGTTTGTTATTATTATTAATACCATAACAAAACAATCCTCTGTGATTTGTTTAAATAAATCATTAAGATCTGTGTGTCCTAACTTGTGGGCCACCCTCTATCGGCGACGGTATGAAAGGGCAAACAACTGTGATGTGCTCTGCAGACGGACCATTGCCTGAAACGTCACCTATCATTATCCAATACCCACCCCAGTGTACTCCCAGCGTTGTGGTTGGTTTAGCGGCCCCGCCGCCGCCTGCGCGGCTCCCGTCAGCTCCGGCACGGCGACCCGCGCCGTGCCTCGGGCTTCATCCGGGGAGGGGGTCCCGGGCACAGCCCCGCGGGATCCCTCGGGGGTGTCGCCATCTGCAAGAAGGAGAAGAAGCACGGCGATCACATTTTGTACTTCTGGGTCTACATTTCCCATTATAGATAAAACATGGCCCCAGCCAGCACCCGTGGTGCCACCATTAACCAGAAAGATTTTGCTCCACATTGAAGTATGAAGATCAAATTCGAGAATAATGTGATGTGCCTGTCACGTTGTCTGATAGGTGTTTTAAGCTCTCCGTGTTACTCATGATGGGCAACAGCAGTGGCTCCAAAGTGGCCCTTCTGTTGGTGGCTGCCACCCTAACGAGAGGTCACGAGGTCGCGTGGTCGCACACTCACCTTGGGGTGCAGGCAGCACAGACACGCTGATGTTCTCGCGTGCTGTGGCTGGCACCAGGGAGGGTTCAGGCCGGCCATGGGGAAGGCAGCTGGGTTGCATGTAGGGCCTCTCGTCGGCCGCCACCAGCACCTCGTTGGACGAGGTGGGGGCCAAGACCGTGAGGTCTTTACCGGACGAGGTGCCCTCTGCTCCAGCTGACAAAGTCATGGTTGGGCCCTGCCACAGCAACACAGTCAACACATCCGCAATTAATCCTCCCCTCCGGGCTGGCATTCCAACACACGTGGGAATGAATTATCTCCAAAATGTATCAAATGTAGTCCATGAACCGATAAGTGATCTGCATTAAATGTCTCAGAAATATATATATACGATTGATTTTTGGAGGAACCCCAAACTGACAAAATATTCAAAGAAAAGGCCATTGACTAAAGTAGAACGCGTTCAGTTCGTTGTTATACTGGTAGGAACTAAGTGAACCAGCCTACAATAGATTATATCGTCCGTCCGTCCGTCCGATGTCCGATTAGGTGTAGCAACATTGCCCCCTACTGAAAACACTTGGCAGGACCCTACAAAAACCTTTAGACTCAGTGACGCTTTCCTGGCTAAACAAGTGTAACATTCCCTTAGAATTCCCTGAGATAGCTTTTAATTAAAACATTTAAATTAAAAATTAACTCACAGCGGCCTAAAGCCTACAGCTAGGCCTAAAGCCTAGAACTAGGCCTCAAACTCTCCCTTAGTATCGTCCGATTAGGTGTAGCAACATCGCCCCCTACTGCTAAGACTTGACAGGACCCTACAAAACCTTTACACTCAGTGAGGCTTTCCTGGCTAAACAAGTGTAATAATACTTTATGTTTATATTCTTTGGTTATTCGTTCCTAACAGCCAACCCCGCAGGGACCTGTTGTATGCAAAAAAGGTAGCTGTAATTTGAAAAAGGTGCTACATGCATTTCAAAATGGTAATGGATATCAGTTTTAACATTTGTTAAAATTAAACTCAATGACCCTTTGTGATTTGTTAAGATAAATACAATAACTTTGCGTGTCCTGACTTTTGGGCCACCCTCTACAGGCCACGTTATGAAAGGGTCTAACAACTGTTGACGAGCTCTGCACAAGGACCATTGCCCGAAACGGCGACAATCATGATCATATTATAACAATTTCCAGCCACTCGTGCATTCCCAGCGTTGTGATTGGCTGAGTGGCGCCAGCGGGCCCCGCCCCGCCCGCCACCCGGGGCTCCTCCCCCTCACCTGAGGCTCCGCCCTCAGACGCGGCCCCGCCGCCGCCTGCGCGGCTCCCGTCAGCTCCGGCACGGCGACCCGCGCCGTGCCTCGGGCTTCATCCGGGGAGGGGGTCCCGGGCACAGCCCCGCGGGATCCCTCGCGGGGGTCGTGAACTGCAAGAAGGAGGAGAAGCACAGCGATCACATTTCACACTGCGGACAAACACACGGCTCTACATTTCCCACTGTAGACAGACATGGGCCTGTCGATCGCTTCTGAAGAACTAAATAGCCCAGTGGGCTTCACCTGGTTTAATAAAAAAGAGTGGAGCTCATTTCGTTTTCGGGATTTGCCTACCTTTATCATACTTTTCACTTGTTATTGGTGTAATTTTCTGAACCCGTTTAAAAGCTTCATAGCTCATCGGATTTATCCACGATTTTTAAAGTGCATTATTTTGCATTGGTGAGTGAAGGTTGGTAACTCATGGGGGGTCCGTTGCCCCTTCCCCCCGTGAGTGACGGTTGGTCGCTCACGGGGGCTCCACGACCCCGTGAGTGACGGGGGTCAACGCGACCGCTTGAACCCCGACACGAATCACGGCCTACAACGACCACTTGGCCCAACCCCAAACCTCCACACGCAGAGCGATCTTTAGAAGTTGCTGCTGGTTGCTGGCCGCTCGACGTTTCGGGCCTTTTGAGTGACTATTTATCGCGAGATTGGTTATTTAAAGCGACCAATCACGCAATTAAACCGTACGGGTGGTGGTGCTGCTGCTGCGTCGGCAGTGGTGAACAGGTTGGACCAGAACACAACCACTCAGCAGGATCCGTGTCGATAGCGACACTGCGGCCTCCATAGGTACAGGTGGACGTGGGTCATGGCCCGACTTCAACAGCCCCATCTATTGTATCTGTTTCTCTTCCCAGCAGTGCTGTTGACGTGGTGTCGATTTATTTTCACGTCGTCTTCTGACCAAATATGGACGAATAAATACTTTAACGATCGTTTTACCTCAAAGGGACATTTGTGAATGTGTGTCTGTTCGAAATGTTTAACATACTTACCGACATGCAACAAACTTGAAATTTGGCATGTGGGTAACTTCCAGACAGTACGCAATGGAAAAAATATGAAAATAGACTTTTGTATTTGGGGGGGGGGGGCACAATAATGTATACATTTTGCACGGCCAGTGAGCGGTGATGTCACGCAGTGTGCCTAGTGACGTCACGCAGTGTGCATACTGACGTCACGCACCCTCCCCCCCACCCTCCGTGTATTAATCGAAGATAATAATCCAAGTCCCGGGCGAAGCCGGGTAGTAAAGCTAGTACAATATTAATTCTAGATCTAGTACAATATAATTAAAGTCACGTAGGTATACATTTTAATAAATTAAATCACGACGTTTCGGGCGCAACACAAGTGTCCGTCATCAGGTGGGACAACCACAGCAAGAAACAATTGCTGAAGTCCGTGACTTTACCGAAAGAACCAAAGAGTGTGGATCCCTGCAGTCACGAAAATTTCAAATCTAGAATATAATTAAGCATTGAGCTTATTCTACTGTGCTGCCTGTCTCGTATGTGTCGTGCGTGTGTGCGTGTGCAGGGGAGAAATTGACATTTTTGGGGTAAAAATGTTGATAATTTCCCTTTAAAAGTCCGATGCTCACCTTGGGAAAGCTCTCGTGGCATTATCGGTCGATGGAATTCTCAGGTTGTTGAAAGTGTCGCCGCTGTTCACGTTCAAGAGAGCAGGGACGACGCAGAATCACACAAACACGTCTGGTCTTCTCGCCGTGCTGGAGTTCTGTGACCGTTACGGGCCTCACGTGACCGTCGTGTCCCTTGGCAACGACCACGATCATCAACATGGCGACATTCAAACTCGGCACGTGGTCCCTCGTCATCGTTACAACGTTGGAGACGCGAGAGGCACGTGGGTGGCACGGGGAGGGGAGGGGCCCGTGGGGAGCACGAGGGGTGGGGGGCTCGTGCCATCTCCCCCTCCCCCCGTGAGTGACCAACCGTCACTCACGGGGGGTCCACTACCCCGTGAGTGACGGTGGTCAACGCGACCGCTTCACCCCGACACGAATCACGGCCTACAACGACCACTTGGCAGAACAAAACCACACGCACGCAGAGGGATCTTGAGCAGTGCTCTGAGTTGTTGGCCGCTCGGCGTTTTGGGCCTCTCCACTCAGCAGCTATGACCCAAATCGACGTGGATCGGGGGCTCAGGGGACGAGTGGCGAGGGTAGAACGAGAGGCCTCGAGAATGAAGAAGAAGCGAGGGGGAGAGCGAGGCGAGCTTGGGGTGAGACTGAGCGGCAGAAGGCGAAGAAGACGTGGAGTGGGGAACACGCGCAGGGTGAGGACATCATCATCATCAACATGATCATCATCCACATCATCTTCATCCACATCATGATCACCATCCACATGATCATCTACATCATCTACATCATCATCCACATCATAATTGTCCACATCATCATGGTCCACATCATCAACATCATTATCCACATCTTCATGTTCTTGGTTCTGTCGGTAATGTCACGTAGATGAAAAAAATAAGAAAAAATAAATAAATACAATTTAATTAAACATTTCATAATAAAATTATACATTGAAAATAATACAGTAATACCAAAAAATCCACAATAAAAAATAGTAAAATAAAAAATGAATGGAAAATAATAAAAGCAAAAAACCCACGACGTTTCCATCGCAACATAAGTGGTCTTCATCGCTTCATCGCTTGATGAAGACGGCTTGTTTTGCGATCGAAACGTCGTTGGTTTTTTGCTTTTATTATTTTCAATTTATTTACTTTTTTTTATTAAAAAAATATTTAACTCTTTTTTTTCATTTTTATTGTGAGAGAGCGCCGATGGTTTAGGGGTAGGCCCTCATCCAGCAGTTGATTCATCCACGCGTGGCCGGCGTGACGAGGTTTGGTCACACAGCCACACCCACACGGTGCGTGAGAGGCGTTCATCCAGCAGTGGGTTGAACAAGCCGCGTAGATGTCAATGTATGGGGTGCGTAATGCAGGTGTCCGTGTGTGCATCTGTGTGTGTGTGCGTTGGAGTTTGATTGACGTTTCTCTCACAGCTGAAATTGCAACAATCTTCCTGATGAATATTTGACCATCTGGTCATACGGGATTCGGATTATCCCCATAGTGCGGTGTTGTCTGTACGATACCCGTTGAATCAAAGTAGAGTACAAAGTATTTGGCTGCTATAAATGTCCACACGACGATTAGACACTTGGTTGAGCTATCATTTGTGATGGCCAAAGTCGCTTCCGATAAAAGAGCTCCACAGCTCAGTGCGCCTTACCTGGCGGAATAAAAATAGTTTACTAAGTTGAGTGCGATGACGCAGCAACTGCAGGCGCAGCCCTGCAATTGCTTGCTCGCTCCACTGTTGACGGACCGGCCTCCACCTTCAGCGAGCTCTCGAGAGTCTCTCCTCTAGAGGGATGTCTCTGTCCGGCTCTCCCACCACGGCCAGAGCGACTCGAAGAGGCGGGGGTGCCCACACTTTACCCCACCGCGCCTTGGCGCGATGCTGGGTGGGCAGAGGCGGCCGGGGCGGGAGGGAGAGTGAATACACGTGGCCCCATCGTCTCAACTGCCAGCGAGTACCTCTGATTATTACTCTTATTACTATTCTCACCGTGGTCAATAGTAGCTCTGTATCTTATAATGCTGCTCTCTGTTGTGTGTAACGGGCAAGGTTTGCAGAAGTGTGTAACTCTGTGCAGTGTGCTCAAATGTGCATTCACGTGTTCATTGGAGAAACTTCGCCCCTTGTTAATGTGTCAGTGTTTATGTCTCCTGGAAGTGATATATTGGATGTCATAGACGGTCCCTTTTATTTTAAACCAATGTTTACTTCAACGGCTTCAATATAATTTAATGATTATCATGATGATGATCAAAATATAAAAGTCTTCATACCCTTTCCGGCAATAACACAGGAGGTGTTAAGATGCGCAAACACCAAATAGACACCCCGACTGCAGGGCATCGAGTCTGCATTGACCACACGTCGCGCTTGTGGTCAAGCATCCAAAGCGACGTGCTCTGATGATGCACGCCTTGTCCCTGACACGACAATGGCCTCTAGCAGAGACGTCCTCCTTCATGTCCTTGACCCACCCACCAGTTGTCAGGCCAGAGAACAACGAGACGAGGAGGCGAACGGCAGCACAGAGGCAATGCAAACACCAATCCGTGAATGTGCGGCTAATGCAGACACGACGCCTCGCAATCGGTGAGTCCATTTGGTGTTTGGGCGTCTTGACACCTCCAGCGTTATTGCCGGAAAGGGTAAACGCCTCTCTTCTGCCTACATCGCCATGTCGATACCGGCAACACAACTGGTCCCGTGGATGTGTAGCTCGTGATGTATATAGTGTATGCGGAGAGACAGATATGAAAGAGACTACGCCACTTGATCTGTTTCTATTCGATAACCTCCTACCACTGTGAGGCAGGCGAGGCGTTCACTTGTGTGGGGTGCCACGGTGGCGAAATGTTAACTTCTTCGCCTGGTATACAGGAGGTCGTGGGTTCGGTTCCGATGCTGACGCCTGCTGTTGTATATTTGGAGCTTACGATGTCTCTCTCCCCGTGATCGCGTGGATTTGTCTCCAGGTCCTCCGCGTTTTCCCTCTACATTTAACAAACACGCGTCTCTTTATTTGTGTCTGCCATAAATGTCTCCGTGATAAGCCACTTCGTTGAGCTATCATTTGTTATAGCCAGGTCGCTGCTGAAAAAAAAGATCTACATAGCTCAGCCTTACCTGGTAAAACATATATAATTATTTTAGTTTAGAATCTCAACCAGCACTGCTTCGTATTGAGCTGCATGCGACTGCACCGGCAGTGGTCTGTCTACAGACACAGGACTCACGAGCTGGCCTTGCAGTCACGTCAGCTCATTTTCCCTCGAGCAAGAGACGACGGTGGTTGACTGTACGGTCCACAGCTTGAGTCGCACTGTAGCTGCGCTTTAATGTACCTCTCTCTCTGCGAGTCTCGTATGGGTCTCTACGAGTCTCCATGTATCACAACGTGTGTGTGGGTTTACTCTACGGTCCACAGCTTGAGTTGCATGACCACTGCTGCTGCGTGTTGTGTCTCGTCTCTAATGTTCCATTCGTTAAAACGTGAGCATCGTTCCGTTGATGTTCTGGTGCGGTTCATGGTGACAGCGGTGTATTTGCAGAGGATTGTCCATGCCAGGAGGTGTGCGGTGGTTGATGCTTGGGTCTCGACCGAGGCGTTCATTCCGGACGTCTGCGCTGTTCCACCGTTAGCCGGCGATCTTACAGATCTGTGCGAGAGCCACAGCCCCGATCGATCTGAGGTTCATCCACGTACTCGATAGCAGCGATTTCTCAACCCGTTTCGTTCCAACGGGAGACTTTCGAGCTCGCTCGATCTTCACGGCGCACCGAACCAAAGAGTCGGTCCTGCTAATTAGCACAACTTTGCGGCGGCACACTGCTCGAGATGCCACGAGGAGGTTGGGGCAGCTCAGAGGTCCTAGCGCCGAGCCGGCGCCACTGACACCCTGGGTTGGAGTGAGGGCTGCAGCCACTGCCTGTGATTGAACCGGGTTCTCGAGTTTAACGAGTGGATGGCTTTGGCCCAGCTAACAATGACTGTACCCATGAAATATTAGAATCAGGATTTTTACTTTATTTGGATGAATTTCACCGAAACATGCGATAAATGCCAATGTCACAGCAGTGCGTTTAAAGGGAGGGAATGGGAGAGGAGGCCATGGGGATTACGAGGGCACATCGGCAGCATAGAGCTGTGGATGAAGAAGAGAGCTGTGGATGAAGAGGAGAGAGTTGTGTGTGAAGGAGGGAGCTGTGTGTGACGGTGAAGGTGGAAACAATTGACTGGAACCCTTCCCTGTCTCCGCGTGTTGGCGAGGGGAGCGTTAACTACACCGTGCAGAAGTCTCCGATGTTGCCCCCCTGTAATGGGGGATTAGCCGTCAACATTCGTGTGTCCCCCTCTTGAAAGCCTTTTTGGGAACGTGTATTTCTCGTTTTATTCCATGCAAGGGAGTTGTGAGATCATATTCGTCTACGTCAGGGATCGGGCAAACCTGCGGCTCTGGAGCCGCATGCGGCTCTTTAAGCGACCGCTTCGTGCCGTTATTTATTAAGGACCCACTCTCTTGTATTAACGTGGCATGGCGGCTCTTGAAATTTAGATAGATGTTTTTTACTATAATTTATCAAATTAGAAAAAAATAACGGCCCGTCCGTGCGGAAAGCGGCGTCCTGTCGCGTGTTAAAATAAATTGCCCGTGAATTCAGAATTGGTTCCACGACTCGTGACGGCCAGACAGGAGCGTGCTGCCACGCCTGGGAATGACCATCAAGGAGGATTGAGCAACATGAACCTTGCGATGCGACTGTGTCAGCCACCACCACGACGACAGACTCTGCGGGACGCGTGTGTACTTTTTATTCTAAACAGAATATGTACAAAACGCAGACGAGAGAACACGCTATTTTTGGAAGCGCCGTCTTTACAAATGAACTATACACCCCATTTCTAGTGCTGAGCACACGCAGCCTTCGTGTAACAAAGCCCATCATCGTTACCATCGTCGTCATCATCATAATCGATTTAAAAAACCAACCCCCCATCCCACCCAAGCTCCTATAGCTAAACGATACTGCGCCCTCTAAACGTTTTGCATCGACGCTATAAAACCCACCTCCCCACCCCGTGCGTTTCGTAATTTTTGAAGGCGAGAGCGATCGTGGTGTAAAAAAAGAGGCGCTTGGAGAACGTGGAGACGCACGCACGGACGGACAACACGAGACGGCACGAGAGCGGCGACGGGCTACGGCGACGGTCACAGCGCTGAGATGACGGACGACGATGCCGCCACGAACACACGTGTACAGAGCCACACAGCCACACGCGCCCGTGCGCATACACGGCCACGCGTGGCCACGTGTGGAGGGGGGCGGGGCGGAGGTGGTGGAGGGGCGATACCGAGAGCCTAAACCTCCGTGGTCATCACCTCGATAGTCATCTCATTGAAGGCCACCTCTGATCATCTGTGGTCACCTCCACGGTCATCATTTTGATAGCCATCTTGTTGATCATGTCTATGATCATCTCCATTATCTTCACGGTCATCTCGAGGGCCATCTCCATGATCTCCATGGTCATTTTCATGATCGCGATTGTCAAATCCATGAATATCCCGATGGTAATTTCCATGATCATCTCGATGATCATCTCCATTATCATATCTATGATCATCTCCATTATCATGTCGATGATCATCTCAATTATGATTATCTCCATTATCATATCTCCATCATCATCTCCATGGTCATTTTCATATCGATCATCTCGATGGTCATCTCGATGGGCATCTCCATGGTCATTTTCATGATCATCTCGATGGTCATCTCCATGGTCATCTCCATGATCATCTTGATGGTCATCTCCATGATCATCTCCATGATCATATCGATGGTCATCTCCATGATCATCTCCATGATCATCTCCATGATCATCTCGATGGTGATCTCGATCGTCATCTCCATGGTCATCTTGATGGTCATATCCATGATCATCTCCATGGTCATCTCGATGGTCATCTCCATGATCATCTACATAATCATCTCGATGGTCATCTGGATAGTCATCTCCATGGTCATCTCGATGGTCATCTCGATGGTCATCTCCATGGTCATCTCCATGGTCATTTCCATGATTATCTCTATGGTCATCTTGATGGGAATCTCATTGGTCATCTTGATGGTCATCTCCATAATAATCTCCATAATCATCTCGATAGTCATCTCCATTATCATCTCCATGATCAGCTCGATGGTCATCTCGATGGTCATCTCGATAGTCATCTCCATGATCATATCGATGGTCATCTCGATAGTCATCTCCATGATCATCTCGATCGTCATCTCCATGATCATCTCGATGGTCATCTCGAAGGTAATTTCCATTGTCATCTCTATGATCATCTCGATGGTCATCTCCATGGTCATCTCGATGGTCATCTCCATGATCATCTCCATAATCAGCTCGATGGTCATCTCGATGGTCATCTCCATAATCAGCTCGATGTTCATCTCCATGATCATCTTGAAGGTCATCTTCAAGATCATCTCCATGATCTTCTCGATGGTCATCTCGATGGTCATCTTCATGATCATATCGATGGTCATCTCGATGGTCATCTCCATGCTCATCTCCATGAACATCTCGATGGTCATCTCCATGATCATCTCTATGATCAGCTCGATGGTCATCTCGATGGTCATCTCCATGCTCATCTCCATGAACATCTCGATGGTTATCTCCATGATCATCTCTATGATCATATCGATGGTCATCTCGATGGTCATCTCCATGCTCATCTCCATGAACATCTCGATGGTCATCTCCATGATCATCTCTATGATCAGCTCGATGGTCATCTCGATGGTCATCTCCATGCTCATCTCCATGAATATCTCGATGGTCGTCTCCATGATCATCTCTATGATCAGCTCGATGGTCATCTCGATGGTCATCTCGATAGTCATCTCCATGATCATCTCGATGGTCATCTCCAAGATCATCTCGATGGTCATTTCCATTGTCATCTCTATGATCATCTCGATGGTCATCTCCATGGTCATCTCGATGGTCATCTCCATGATCATCTCCATAATCATCTCGATGGTCATCTCGATGGTCATCTCCATAATCATCTCGATGGTCACCTCGATAGTCATCTCCATGCTCATCTCCATGAATATCTCGATGGTTATCTCCATGATCATCTCCATGATCATATCGATGGTCATCTCGATGGTCATCTCTATGCTCATCTCCATGAACATCTCCATGATCATCTGCATGATCATCTCCATTATCATCTCGATGGTGATCTCAATCGTCATCTCCATGGTCATCTCCACGATGATATTGATGATCATCTCCATGGTCATCTCGATGGTCATATCCATGATCATCTCCATGGTCATCTCGATGGTCATTTTCATGATCATCTACATAATCATCTCGATGGTCATCTCCATGGTAATCTCCATGGTCATTTCCATGATTATCTCTATGGTCATCTTGATGGGCATCTCATTGGTCATCTTGATGGTCATCTCCATAATAATCTCCATAATCATCTCGATGGTAATCTCGATAGTCATCTCCATGATCATTTCGATGGTCATCTCGATAGTCATCTCCATGATCATCTCGATGGTCATCTCCATGATCATCTCGATGGTCATCTCGATGGTCATCTCGATGGTCATCTCCATGATCATCTCGATGGTCATCTCGAAGGTTATTTCCATGATCATCTCGATGGTCATCTCCATAATCATCTCGATGGTCACCTCGATAGTCATCTCCATGCTCATCTCCATGAACATCTCGATGGTTATCTCCATTATCATCTCCATGATCATATCGATACTCATCTCGATGGTCATCTCCATGGTCATTTCCATGATTATCTCTATGGTCATCTTGATGGGCATATCATTGGTCATCTTGATGGTCATCTCCATAATCTCTATAATCATCTCGATGGTCATCTCCATGATCATCTCCATGATCAGCTCGATGGCCATCTCGATGGTCATCTCGATAGTCATCTCCAATATCATTTCGATGGTCATCTCGATAGTCATCTCCATGATCATCTCGATGGTGATCTCCATGATCATCTCAATGATGATCTCCATGATCTCAGAATGGAATCGTAGTCACGTGCGTCTTCAAAATTAGCAGCCGGTGTACATCCCTTATGTTTTTTCTTCCAATAACTGAAAAATAAAGAGATTGTTTAAATAATCATCATCATCATCATCAAAGTTACGCCTTGTCCAATATACAGTAGCATCCGAGCGTAATTGTGTTAAAGAGTACAAGCTTTTAAATACACGGTGCGCAGTCGAGTTGACCCCGACACTGAAGCAAAGTTGTGAAGAACATGCACGAGTTTTGTGAACTTTAACCACAACCACCCCCCCTCCCCATGTCCCGTCAAACGAACACAAAAAACTGCGTCAAAATACCCCCGAACAGACGGACGGTGAAAAGTCCCGCGTGTTAAGATATGTTTGTGCGCCATCGCTAAGAAAATATTGCAGGTGAGTGTACAAGTGAGAGTGTAGGTGTGTGTACATGTGAGTGAGCGTGGAGGTGAGTGTACAGGTGAGAGTGCAGTTCAGTGTACAGGTGAGCGTGCAGGTGAATGTCACATGTACACTCACCTGTACACTCGCCTGCACTCTCGCCTGGACACTCACCTGCACGCTCATGCACATATACACTCGCCTCCTCGCTCACTCACATGTACACTTACCTGCACGCACACTCACATGTATACTCACCTGCATGCTCGCCTGTACTCTCACCTGCACGTTAACTGTGCAGGTGAGTGTACATGTGAGTGAGCGTGGAGGCGAGTCTACAGGCGAGAGTGCAGTTGAGTGTCCATGTGAGAATGCAGGTGAGTGTACAGGCGTGAGTGCAGGTGAATGTACAGGCGTGAGTGCAGGTGAATGTACATGTGATCGTGCAGGCGAGTCAACGCACAGGTGAGTATACAGGTGAGTGTGCGTGCAGCTGAGTACAGGTGAGAGTGCGGGCGAGTATACAGGTGGCAGGGCAGGATGACCACGGGCTTAGAGGACTTCTCCAGGCAGAGGGGGCACAGCAGCTGGCGCGCTGCAGCAGCCACCCACAGGCGGACAGCCTCGTCGCTGCAGCTGTCACGTGCCCGGCCTCCCTCTCCTCCTCCGCCCCATCCCACGTGGAGACAGAGAAAGAGAGGGAGGGGCATTCACACCACGAGGTCACGTGGGCAACGGAACAACAAATCCCCCCCCCCCTACACCAACTCCCAACATGGACTCGTCCATCGCTGGTCCCACCTCCCCCACGGAAAATCATCGAAGTCAACGTACAGTAGGACAGTCCACACAAGCGGCATCAACAACAACAGCAGCAGCCGTCACCATTCGCCACTAAGTGGCGGTGACGTCCCCGCGGCGTTGGTGCCAGGCTAGGTGCACTCTTAGGCTACGCGAAGTGTCGAAGGCTCGCTGACAGGAGGTCACGGGACAGAACCCTGCAGGTGCCATGGGGTTGACCGACTCGAGATGGCTGCAGACGCCACCAGCTGTGCCAACTCGCCGCGTTTTAGCCGCCCGCCTCTCCGCTCGTTGTTGTGAGCGTCCCTCACGAGCCTCCTCCACATAGGCCGATCTTGACACCGCCGGAACCGCTCATCGGCAAGTCCACTCAGCTCCACATCCTCCAACCAGGTACCTTAGTAGACCCGCAGTGATGCCCCATGCCGTGTTGGCAGTCCACTGCTGGATGAAGGCTTCGGGTCGCCACGGTGGCTAGGAGATGTTAACTACCTCGCCCGGTGTGCAGGAGGTCGTGGGTTCGACCCCGACGCCTGCTGCTGCTGCTGTAGATTTGGAGTCTGCGGTGTCTCTCTCCACGTGGTCGCGTGGATTTCTCTCCCGGTGCTGCGGTGTTCCCATCCACATTTAGAATCGACGTGTTGAGAATATGTGGCTGCTCTAAATGTCCACACGAGAAGCCACTTTGTTGAGCTATCATCTGTGGCTAGGTCGCTTCTCATAAAACCGCTTTGTAGCTCAGTGGGACTTACGTAGTGAAATAAAATAACAGTAAAAATAACAGCACCACCACTCCACGTACACAGAACATCTGCCGTGATCCTGACTGCAGTGCTCATCTCGATATGGTCGATGAAAGTGAATTACGTGACGGCCGCTACGTTAAAAGGTTTCGTTACCTTTGGGTGGCATCAGTTGCTGCTCTGGCCCATCGGGAAATACAACAATGCCTTGATGGAGGCTCCATTGAAGATGCGTGCGACCCTCTCGACTGGCCGTCTGACCCGAATGTTCGGTCCAACTCGAGCTGAATATCGAGTGGAACTGGGTGACCCTGGGGCTATTTGCTAAAACGCAACAATTTCGATTTAAAGCATTTGTGACTGCAGGGATTCATATTATTGGTTATTTCGGTAAAGTCACGTAGAAGGAAACTAATAAAGTAATAATTCTAGATTTGAAGCTTTCGTGACTGCAAGGAATCATATTCTTAGGTTTTTTCGGTACCGAAAAAACCTGAGAATAATAAAGTAATAAAAATAAAACAATTAAATTCTCACGACGTTTCGATTGCAACACAAGCAATCATCATCAGGTGTGAAAACCTCAATTTTCTTGCTGTGGGTTTCACACCTGATGATGATTGCTTGTGTTGCAATCGAAACGTCGTGACAATTGTATTGTTTGTTTTTATTATTTTATTATTTCCCTTATACGTGACTTTACCGAAAGAACCAAGAATATGAATCCCTGCAGTCACGAAAGCTTTAAATCGAAAAAGACCCCAACATTCGTCAATGATGACCGATTCCATTCATAAAGTGCGCTCTTGCCGCCGTGTGCGCTGAGTAGTTCTCAGTATTAAACACGCGTTGACTGCTCTATACAGGGTGGGATAGAGATCTCTACTCAACCCTGCAGGGTCACCCCTCTCATAGTGAAGGCGTTCACACTTGAGCTGCGGTTGCCCTGAGCCAGTAGTTGCATCATTAACTGTGCGAAATCCTTTTCAAACCATTACTATAAAAATGCAGAATTTTCCATTAAGTTACTTTTCTTGGATTTAGCAGAATTCCACAGTAGCTCTCTCAATAGCTGTAGCGTTTGAGTAACGATCTTTTAAATGTTTGCGTTGTTAAATCGTATGACTCGTAAAACGATAATTAAATGACCACTTAGTGTAGGACGATCATTGAATGTTTGAACTATAAAATTCTGCAATGTTAATTTAATGCTGAGGGTGTTGACAAGGAAAGTAGTGGATGTGTGGGGTTTAAATTGTCAACTCGTGCCCGCACTGCATCGTGTGGCGGGTTTCTGACAGCTGCAGCATCACCACGACGCTCTCATTGCCGCTTGGTGAATATCCGTGGCGGGTTCCCTTTCGTTTTTTATTCATTGAATGAGACGTCACCCTCCCTGCACCTGGCCACCCACTTGTGTGTTTGTGTGCCTTCAGGTGTCACAGCAGAGCAATTGCAGAGGGATGCTGCGATTATACTGGCGTGGGCTCAGCATAGATGGCGGCCCTCTGTCAATCCACAGCGGAGGTAAGAGCCCCCCACTCTGTGTCAGTAAATGGGGGGGGGTGTTTGGTCATACTTCACCACGCTGGTCAGTATGAGTTGGTGTGAAGGTGAGGCAGCCCAAAGATCTGTTCAGATGTCACTCAGCACTGACGTTAGCCGTGGCCGGGAATCGAACTTAGCTGGCAGTGGTCAGTGTGCGCTAACGGCCGGGCCACCGCTTCACGGGTGAACGGGTTGATTAGATGAGACGATGACGTTGCGTTTCATATCAGTGGCGACTCCTCCACGTGGCTGGGCGATTGAGAAACCGCACCCACAGCAGTTGTCCCAGTGTACCGGCACCCCCCCAGTGCTGGAGTCAACATTCTCTGGGCCCCGTTTTTCTTCACACGCCGCCCTGGATTTGGGCCCAGCAAGAAACGCATCGCCACCGAACGCGTTACGGTCAAATGTTGTAAGCGGCAGGTATATCTAACTTTATATTTGACGACCTCATCTTCCAAGACGTCCTGACCAGTGTGGAGTAGTACCAATTACCCTCACAGGGGCTCTCTGCAGCTCCCTCTCGTGGAGGCCCCATTTGCCGGCAGTGGCGTGAACAACCGCAGGGGCTGTACCTTTACCTTTTATCCACTTTTTATATTCAACATTTAATTAGGTCAGCAACGCGGTTTTGACCTCTTACCCACAAACATTTCTGACAAGTACAGCAAGTGCACGTGTACACAAGTGTACTCCTGTGCTAGTTGCACGCCACTTCTGCCTTTTGTGTTTAGTTTGTTGTCGTTCCCCCATACCTCAGATTAGCACTGTTGGCTGTGTACGGTGCTAAAGAAGGTAAACATAAACACACACACACAAACACGTGCACACAGACATACAAAGACAAAGATCCCCCGTATAGACAATCAGGCTGTTGGGGCAAGTGCTGTTAGCGAGCACACGCACATATATACACACATAAATACACACATAAACACATACACACACACATAACCAGACACATACACACACATCCACACCCATACACACACATACACCCACACACAAAGACACATACACACACACACTGCGATGGCAAAGTAAGAAATGGGAACGAGACCAGTTTTGTCACGACAAGTATATATTGATGTCAAGTGCAAATACAAAACGAGGTAGACAAAATCTCTGGAAAACATTAATCTCGCTTTCCCTTCCCACACTTTGAGCTGCTTTTGTACAAACGATAAAAACCCCGAGGAGACCGAAGTGTCACCGATCTACATTCACGATTTCAGAAACTGCTGTTTCTGGAGGTATCATGGACGATGGAAATAAAGTGCTTGGCGAAGTTCATCATTTATCGGTATATTTCACGTGGTAACGGCTTGGCGCTACGGTTAGCGTGTCCATTGAAATGTGCACGCCCCGTACGTAAAAAAAGAGTAACAGATATGTAGTTTAAAAAATGCCGACGTATTCACAGTTCAATAAATAAATAAATACTTTGCAACAGCGGTGACTTTTTAAATCCCCGAGAGAACACGAAATAAAAGCCCCGCATTTTAAATGAACAGAGACAAGAACCGTACGGGAATACCTTGCACGACCTCACTGAGACCGCACTCCGGCCTCGCGTTGCGGAGGATGCAACCTCTGTCTTCATTTGTTATGGGACAGTTCATTTTGCGGTCACCATCACAATAACGTTCCTGGTGCCAACTCGCTTGACGATTGGCCAGGGAATAAACAGCAACCCCAAGACATAATGGGTTGGTGCCGCCTGCATGGATCTCGGCTCCTGTTTCCCAGAATGGGTGGCGTGATTTTAAGCACTTTCGTGCTGGGTTTTTCAAGTCTTCTTGGATTAAAACTTGATTTGAAGCTTTCATGACTTCAGGAATTACTCTTTGGTTATAGTAGTAGGTTTTTACCCTTTAAACTGGTACAAAACTGACACCTTTATACAAGGCATCATGTTTGCAATAACCATAACACAAGCAGTAAAAATGCAAACAAAAAGAAACAACTCTGATAATGATGTGCACTGTCCTTGAAGCTGATTGGTCCACACCCGAGACAGCTTTTCTTAGAGCCTAGTCTCCATTGGTGTTGGACCAGAAGACGCCAAAAGGCGTACAACTCAAAAACAGCGCACTATCAGAGGATTGAGAGCTCGGGGTAAGCATTTACACTATGAGACCTCCTTTACCAGTGGCAAAATATAGTAGTAGGTTTTTACCCTTTAAACTGGTACAAAACTGACACCTTTATACAAGGCATCATGTTTGCAATAACCACAACACAAGCAGTCAACATGCAAACAAAAAGAAACAACTCTGATAATGATGTGCACTGTCCTTGAAGTTGATTGGTCCACACCCGAGACAGCTTTTCTTAGAGCCTAGTCTCCATTGGTGGACCAGAAGACGCCAAAAGGCGTACAACTCAAAAACAGCGCACTATCAGAGTATTGAGAGCTCGGGGTAAGCATTTACACTATGAGACCTCCTTTACCAGTGGCAAAATATAGTAGTAGGATTTTACCCTTTAAACTGGTACAAAACTGACACCTTTATACAAGGCATCATGTTTGCAATAACCATAACACAAGCAGTCAAAATGCAAACAAAAAGAAACAACTCTGATAATGATATGCACTGTCCTTGAAGTTGATTGGTCCACACCCGAGATAGCTTTTCTTAGAGCCTAGTCTCCATTGGTGTTGGACCAGAAGACGCCAAAAGGCGTACAACTCAAAAACAGCGCACTATCAGAGTATTGAGAGTTCGGGGGAAGCATTTACACTATGAGACCTCCTTTACCAGTGGCAAAATATAGTAGTAGGATTTTACCCTTTAAACTGGTACAAAACTGACACCTTTATACAAGGCATCATGTTTGCAATAACCATAACACAAGCAGTCAAAATGCAAACAAAAAGAAACAACTCTGATAATGATATGCACTGTCCTTGAAGTTGATTGGTCCACACCCGAGACAGCTTTTCTTAGAGCCTGGTCTCCATTGGTGTTGGACCAGAACATGCCAAAAGGAGTACAACTCAAAAACAGCGCACTATCAGAGTATTGAGAGCTCGGGGTAAGCATTTACACTATGAGACCTCCTTTACCAGTGGCAAAATATAGTAGTAGGTTTTTACCCTTTAAACTGGTACAAAACTGACACCTTTATACAAGGCATCATGTTTGCAATAACCACAACACAAGCAGTCAACATGCAAACAAAAAGAAACAACTCTGATAATGATGTGCACTGTCCTTGAAGTTGATTGGTCCACACCCGAGACAGCTTTTCTTAGAGCCTAGTCTCCATTGGTGGACCAGAAGACGCCAAAAGGCGTACAACTCAAAAACAGCGCACTATCAGAGTATTGAGAGCTCGGGGTAAGCATTTACACTATGAGACCTCCTTTACCAGTGGCAAAATATAGTAGTAGGATTTTACCCTTTAAACTGGTACAAAACTGACACCTTTATACAAGGCATCATGTTTGCAATAACCATAACACGCAGTCAAAATGCAAACAAAAGGAAACAACTCTGATAATGATATGCACTGTCCTTGAAGTTGATTGGTCCACACCCGAGACAGCTTTTCTTAGAGCCTAGTCTCCATTGGTGCTGGACCAGAAGATGCCAAAAGGCGTACAACTCAAAAACAGCGCACTATCAGAGTATTGAGAGCTCGGGGTAAGCATTTACACTATGAGACCTCCTTTACCAGTGGCAAAATATAGTAGTAGGTTTTTACCCTTTAAACTGGTACAAAACTGACACCTTTATATAAGGCATCATGTTTGCAATAACCACAACACAAGCAGTCAAAATGCAAACAAAAGAAACCACTCTGATAATGATATGCACTGTCCTTGAAGTTGATTGGTCCACACCCGAGACAGCTTTTCTTCGAGCCTAGTCTCCATTGGTGTTGGACCAGAAGATGCCAAAAGGCGTACAGTTCAAAAACAGCGCACTATCAGAGTTTGAGTGCTCGGGGTAAGCATTTACACTATGACACCTCCTTTGCCACTGGTAAAGGAGGTCTCATAGTGTAAATACTCTTTGGTTCTTTTGGTAAAGTCACGTAGAAAATAAATAAATTAAATAATAGAATACGACATTTCGATTGCAACACAAGCATTCGTCATCAGGTAGAAAACTAACCTAGTGAACTTCAAAATATTTTCTTTCTTCGTGGATTGTGAGGTCAGAGTTGCTTTAAATGTTTTCTATCTCGTCGGACGGCGGTCATCATTGGACGGGCGTGCCATGAGGCCCTGAGCTAGTGATTGCAGCTCTTTATTGTGTTGAGAATGTGGTCGTGGAGTGAGAATGTCGAGTCCAAGGTGATTCCAATGATGTTCAAGTGATTTCAGAGGCTGGTGGTGGAGCCGGCGATGAGTACATTTTGGGGGGCGGGCGACGCCATGGTGAGCCTCTGCCTGGTGCCTTCGTAAAATGTCTCTCAAAATTAGTTTGATCTTGAGAGGAAGCAAGAGGTTAGACACGTGATCATGGATTTTAACCAGCGACTTCTCTTGGTGGGGCGAGTGCCAGTTGTTACACCGGTGGTGGCTGCTGTGCGACCAGAGTGGCGGTGGCTGTGGTGGGACTGGTGGCGGTGGCTGCTGTTGGACTGGCTGCTGTTGGACTGGCTGCTGTGGGACACGCGGTGGCAGCAGCTGCTGTGGTGCTGACGGCAGCTTCTATGAGACCGGCGGCGGTGGTGGTGGTGGCTGCTGCAGGACTGGCGGTGGTTGCTGGTGGAATGGCAGCGGCTGCTGTGAGATCGGGGTGGTGGTGGTGGCTGTTCTGGGACTAGCGGCAACGGCTGTTGCGTTTCTGGTGTTCCCGGTAGCTGCTGCTGTTCCTGCTGTCGCACTTGCAGTGGCTCCGGCAGTTGTTCCCGTTGGGGCGGTCCGACATCGTGGGTTTCTGGAGATAAAGAAGATGATGGCGCTAAAGTCCAAACCGCTCGACATTGGGAGAATGAAACAAAACCGGTCTAAAGTATAAACAAGAAGATCGTTGTACTTCACCATTCCCTTAACATAAAATGATGCGCTGTCAGGGTGTACATTCTCCCTGGGCATTTCCACGCACACTGGGCGACGTTTAAAATCCATCCTTTACCTTGCGCGCCGGTGAGGAGAGCTGCTGTCCGGAGACTGGGTCCGGGGTCTACCTTCGCCGAGTGGCACCGTTTGAGGCACGACCGGGACGTCGCCTTGACGTGCTCCAGCGGGCAGTAGCTGTCCGCTGGCGGCGCGTTCAATTCTGGGGACCTGCATGCACGCACCAACGCGTCGCAAACCGTTAACACCTGCCTTTAAAGGAGACACTGCTGCTCGCACAAGGCAATATCTTTCCAGTGAGCTGGTCTGGGGGACGGTTGTAAGTGCAGGTTAAAGTGAAGGGGAGAGAAGGTGACTTACCGAATATAGAAGAGCATGTAGGCCTGCTCGTTCATAACTGCCTTGGTGTCGACGTGCCGCACGATGGAGTCGTTCATGCAGCACCATTGTCCATCGCTGATCTGCGCACAGTCAAAGCACAGCTACACTTGGTTACAATGTTTACACAACTGCACCCAGATTCCTCCGTACATGTAATAACAACACACAATACACACTCTAGACAACAAGTTCGTAAAGAGCATCACCCCATCGTCAGAGCTGCAGAGCGTGCGTGTTACGGTTGCTGTGATGGTGCTGAAGTTACGAAACGATCTGCCTGAACATATTTCTGCATGGATGACCTTGGACCAATTTCATCAGAATCAGAATCTTTATTTGTACTGAAAGAATTCGATGGTCTACGAAGCTCTTTTAAACAGATGTCCAGTAGGGGCGGGTCAGAAAGTTACAACAACAACACTACAATACAACACCGATTGGAGTACATCAAGACGCAAGAACAGACGCAAGACTTTTAATTATTCTTCTCTATTGGACATTGGTAAGATTATGGGCTCATTGCAGATGTGCGATGTTTTTGTTTGATGGTAACAAATGGAATTACCTTATTGTAGCAATAATAATGACCCCTGTTGGAGTCAGCTCCCTTGTGCACCAGCACCGAGTACAGGGAGTAGATCACGGGCTCGCCCTGAGACGTTGAGGTGAAGCGTTGCATGTCCAGGTGCTCCGGGTAGGTGATGTTCTACAGGCAGCATACAGGAGGGGGAGGCAGCGCGGCAGAGACGAACGTTAGGAGAGGAAACGGCAGGGGTGGTGGGGTGGGCAGCAGAGATAGGCACCATCTCAGTTACACGTCAAAGTGATGACGTGATGTCTCGCTCATTTGAGCGTTGAAGACGGTGCTCATCTCCTGTTTATAGCCCTGAGCAAGTGGTGGAAATTCTACAGTCACATGACGGGGGGCGAGTCTATCTGTCGGACCTATTCCAACATGGAGAGGCATTTTCTCCAGCATTGACCTGACAAAGGGCTGTCAAATAATTTAATTAGAATGATGTGGGGGGGCAGAATCGTTACCCGGTTGATCTTGACGCCGTAGAGGTTGTACCGCTTGATGGAGACGGTGAGGACGTTGGGCAGGCGGTGGAGAGCCATCGTCTTCGTCGCTTCCCCTTTGCAGCAGCACCTGCACGACAACAACAACGCCAGCCATTGCACGTGTTCCCAAACTTTTAAACAATAAGTCTACTCAATTTTTGTTGTTCGTTATTTTTTATTCATTTCTTAAAATAAAAAATTGTTACTTTTATTATATATTGTAAGTTATTTTCAATGTATATATATAATATTTTTATTGATATATTTTATTATAATTTGATTTAATCTGTAGACTTTTGAAGCTACAAATGATTCCAGGGTGTCAACACACGATGCCCACTCACAGTCCGCAGGTGTATTCGTCCAACGTCTCCTTGTTAAAAAACTCCTCAAACGCCTCTACAAGATCTGATGAGTTCTGTTGGCCGACAGAGTGAAACGCAAATGAGGACTCTAAGAAGCATTCCATGAACATCTGCAGAATGTTATTGTGACGGAAACTCTGAAAACCCGCATCTTGTATGAAATCGTACGACAAAAAAAAGAGATCACGTACGCTACCGGCAGTGTGTTTGGATGTTAAGTGGCTGATTCATGTATGCGTGTGTGTGGTGGATGTTGGCACAGCAGGGAGCACAGGTGGTGCATCGGCCAGTCATCTCGGTCAACCCATGGCACTTGGGTCTGTCCCGTGACCTGCCAGCGGGCGTTCGACACTTCATGTGGCCTTAAAGTGCACTCAGGTTGGCACAAGCACCGTGGTGACATCACCGCCACTTAGTGGAGAATGGGGGTTGTTCACGTATGTGATGTATGCACATTTAACTTATTTCGCACCGTACATAGATCTATAACTGTTAAGCGATGGCTTCGTCATTGCTTACATTAATATGGAGTGCAATGTCCAGGCACGTGTCAAAGGTGTCGGAGTGGTTGCAGCACTGCATGCACTCCACTGCAATACACAAGCACACACGCATTAGGAAGGGACGTCACATGTTACTTAGTAAAACTAAATGCACGCTCCCCACTGACATTGGTAATTGGTAGTTTTTACCAACTGGTAAAAGGTTATTCTATGTAGCACGTGCGTGAGAGTGTGCAAACGCTGCGACGCGAGCGCGTCTACACTGTGATGGTGCGCTTGCTGCTCGCGGTTAACAAGTTTCTAGAGGAGTGCGCACAACTCACCACGTGATCGAAGGTAACCCCCGAAGATCTGGTAAATGAGGGTGGTAGCCTCCGTGTATCTGTCCAGCCTGCCACGTCACAGAGAACGACACCACACGGTGGTTACAGCAGCAGTAGTAGCACCTTTACCGTATGCACACGAATGTGTGAAAGTTACACCATTGCCCGAGCTGTTGATTCACTCTTTCCCTTCAGCACTGCAACGCGTGCTCTGTAGCAACCAAACGTGGTAGTGTCTGCACAGGGCAGCCACCTTCACGGCACAGCCACAGAGCTGGGGGCACGCTGGCAGCCATCACCCGGTGCTGTTGCCCGGTAGTTTTGTTGTGCTCGGCGTGCCACGTGCCGCTCGTCAACACGAGGAATGTCGTCACGGGGCCACCGCACATTGAGACATCGATTTTCCGATATTTATCGGCAACGTGAAATGCGCAAACAAAAGATGGCCCACGTCAGGGCCAAGGTGAAAGAACCGTGGTGCCAGCAGGGTCGGTCCTCTGCATCTCCCAGGTTTTCACACAAAAGTGTGAGTAGCTTTTCGCAGACGTTGAAGTACAATCGTGCAGAAAACCAAGAGGAAGCCGTGAGGTACCAAACTGCAGAACGACTGCCGCATGTTGACTGGCGCGCAGTACTCACTCGCTGTGGCCATAGAGGCATGAGGCTTGCATGCCATCTACCACGTATCGCAGAAACTCGTGGGCATCTTCCTGTCTCCCAATGCGCAGGTGTTTGGCGATGCCTGCAGAGAAATGGACATGGGGACAAAGTGACAGGTAAAGGATCTGGTGACATCCTTAAAGAGCTCCCCAACAGATATGGCAAAAGGAGTGGTGCAAACGACTTGGAACACAGATGGAGAAAGATCGCGGGGGATAACTTCTCCGAGTGCAAGTGTGAACGTAGTTGTGGGACTCACGCGTGATGTTCTTAGTGATGACCTTGGGTGTCAGCACTCTCTGCGAGTTGTTGAACGTGCTGACAACGTGATGCTCCATGACACACATCAGGCAAAAGTCGCTCTGTTGACCTGCGAACGAGGGCACAGGTGGCACAATCCGTCAGCGCACGCCACTCGCACTCAGCCCAGCTGGGGAGTAACAAGAAACGCTAGAATCCTGGCACCAGCAACAATCGCAATGAATGTTGCGTCTAAGTACCAATTGCATCACAAGATGATTTACAAGCCAAAGCAACATTTGTCCGACCTATTAAAAATTATCGCCACATGTGCTCGTGTTTATCAAAATCTGAATATTTATACTGGAGGAATCCGATAAGCTAAGAGGTTTTGTTTAAAAAATGTCGAGTAGGGGCACTGGGTCAGAACATTACAACACCAAACAATACAAAAAACGATAAGAGTACAAATTATTGGTAAGGTAAACAAATCACCTTTTAAAAATCTACAAATAAAACTAAACTTATTTTTTCATCTTACCAGATAAAGCCCACTGATCTATTAGCTTCTTCAGAAGCGACCTGGACCACAAATGATGGCTTAACGAAGTGGCTTATCACGTGGGAAATGTATCGCAGCAAAATAACTGACACAATAACGTAGCCCATGGGTAACGAGAGTGCCAGGGGGGAGGGTACTTACAGGTGCTGCAGTGCTCTTGCAGCAGCAGGTAGTTGGCGAGCGGCGGCGTGTAGGCGAGGCACTGCAGCGTGGCGTTGAGGAAGCAGGTGTTCCCCAGGTTGCGCAGGCCGGCACCCTTGCAGACGTCGCTCTCCCACCTGAGGTTCAGCCGCTCGGGTGCAAACAGCGAGAGCCGTGCCACCGGAATGCCATCGTCCTCCTCTGCACAAAGGGTACGGTGGTGGCGGAAGCCGGTGTCATCGCAGGGCGCTGCTCTGCCGATGGGGCTGGCGTGGATATTCAGTGGCCCCAGCCATCACCCGTGCTGCTACTCTTAACCACGAAGATTTTGCTCCACATTTAATTTTCAGGTTCAAGTCCGCGGGAAATAGGATTTGCCTGTCGCGTTGGCTGCTGGGTGTTTTCAGCTCCCTGTGTTACTCATGAACGGCAACAGCAGTGGCTCCAAAGCGGCCCTTGCGTTGGTGGCTGCCACCCTAATGAGATGCCACGACGTCGCGTGATTGCACACTCACCTTGGGGTGCAGGCACAGACACGCTGATGTTCTCTGTGGCTGGTACAGGGGAGGGTTCCGGCCGGCCATGGGGAAGGCAGCAGGGTTGCGTGCAGAGCCACTCGTCGGCCGCCGCCAGCACCTCGTTGGACGAGGTGGGGGCCAAGACCGTGAGGTCGTTGCCGGATGAGGTGCCCTCTGCTCCACACGCCACAGTCGTGGTTGGGTCCTGCCACAGCAACGCAGTCAACACATCCACAATTACTCCTCCCATCTCGACTGGGATCCCAACACACGTGGGACTGTTTTATCACCAAAAGAAATACAATTTTAGTCCATGAACCTATGGGCGATCTGCATAATCTCAGAAGTAAATTTATATTTACATTATATTTTTAAAGTAACCCCAAACTCACTTTAACTCGTAAAATATTATATGAAGAACGGCCATTGACTAAAGATGAACTAATTCAATTTGTTATGCATGCGAGAGAGAAGGCAGCTGTAGTTTAAAAGAGGTCATAAATGCATTTCAGAAGATAAATCTAACATTAATGTTAATCAAATGCATTTTTAACATTTGTTAAAATTAAATTAAATAATCCTCCGTGATTTGTTCAAATAAATACAATAACCCAATGTATCCTGATTTTTCGGCCACCCTCTTACAAACGACGTCATGAAGGGCCAACTGTGATGTGCTCTGAAAAAGGGGCATTGACTGAAATGTCGCTTTTATATATTTAAGAATACTTTATATATGTAATACACGTTATTATCAAAGTCAGAATATTTATACGGGAGGAATCCGATGAGCTATAAAGCTCTTTTTCACATGTCCAGTCGGGGCGGGTAAGAATGTTACAACAACGAACAACACACACATAATAGGAGTGCAAAATACAGGTTGGCCCCAAAGTTAAGACACGGTTACTTAATTTATCTTAACACTGACATTACACCGTTCTAATAATATATTTTTAAAGTAAACAATTTAACTATCATTAATATTGATAACATCCTCTGTGACTGGTTCAAATACATACGGTAATTCATCTTCTTGTTTTTTTCGGTAAAGTCACGTAGAAGGGAAGTGACTTTACCGAAAAAACCAAGAAGATGAATTCCTGCAGTCACGAAAGCTTTAAAACGAAATTTACATACGGTAACTCTGTGTCCTGACTTTTGGGGCAACGTTCTATAGGCGACGTTATGTAAATGAAAAAAAAAGATTGTGATGTGCTCTGCAGAAGGGCCATTGTCTGAAACGTCGCCTATCATTTTACTGTAACAATTCCCCCACCCCCCGTGCACTCCCAGCGTTGTGATTGGCTGAGTGGCGCCAGCGGGCCCCGCCCCACCCGCCACCCGGGGCTCCTCCCCCTCACCTGAGGCTCCGCCCTCAGATGCGGCCCCGCCGCCGCCTGCGCGGCTCCCGTCAGCTCCGGCACGGCGACCCGCGCCGTGCCTCGGGCTTCATCCGGGGAGGGGGTCCCGGGCACAGCCCCGCGGGATCCCTCGCGGGGGTCGTCAACTGCAAAAAAAAGAAGCACAGTGATCACATTTCGTACTACGGATAAACACACGGCTCTACATTTCACACTGTAGATCAAGGGTGGCACAGTCGAGTTTTTAACAATCGGGTTTAATTGTCTTTTTTTATTAAACCCGATCATCTGAGATTGGGAGAAATCCGGTTTCATTGGTTTTAATTGCAGAACCGCACTTATCAACGATGGGCTTCATCCATTCCAAGCTAAGGAACTCACTGGCGTCCACGATTGTGGAGAAGCTCGTGTTCATCAAGACCAACCTGCCCGCCGCATTCTACGGCTACCCCGTGCCTGACGGCCCCGAGTACGATAGCAGCACCAATGAGGAAGCAGCCTAAGCCTATCAGAGTTTCGTATTCATTAAACCAGGTTTTAATTCCCCGAAATCGGGTTTAATTGTATTAAAGAAAAAACCCGATGCCTGCCGCTGGAAAAATCGGGGTTTTTCCACCCATGCTGTAGATAAACATGGCACTGGATTCAATGGCCCC
This sequence comes from Lampetra fluviatilis, assembly GCF_964198595.1. Lineage (NCBI taxonomy): Eukaryota > Metazoa > Chordata > Hyperoartia > Petromyzontiformes > Petromyzontidae > Lampetra > Lampetra fluviatilis. The sequence continues at coordinate 2,807,261 of NC_136297.1, forward strand.
ATCCAGCACCCGTGCTGCTACTCTTAACCAGAAATATTTTACCCCACATTGAAGTGTAAGGCTCAAGTTGGCGACAAATGTGATGTGCCTGTCACGTTGGCGCTGGGTATTTTTAGCTCCCCCTGTTGCTCATGAAGGGCAACAGCAGTGGCTCCAAAGCGGCCCTTCTGTTGGTGGCTGCCACCCTAACGAGAGGTCACGAGGTCGCACGCTCACCTTGGGGTGCAGGCAGCACAGACACGCTGATGTTTTTGCGTGCTGTGGCTGACACCAGGGAGTGTTCTGGCCGGACATGGTGAAGGCAGCTGGGTTGCATGCAGAGCCTCTCGTCGGCCGCCACCAGCACCTCGTTGGACGAGGTGGGGGCCAAGACCGTGAGGTCGTTACCGAACGAGGTGCCCTCTGCTCCAGCTGCCACAGTCATGGTTGGGCCCTGCCACAGCAACACAGTCAACACATCCACAATTAATCCTCCCATCCGGACTGGCATCCCAACACACATGGGAATGAATTATCTCCAAAATTTATCAAATGTAGTCCATGAACCGATAAGTGATCTACATAAAATGTCTCAGAAATATATATAGACAATTGATTTTTAGAGGAACCCCAAACTGACAAAATATTCAAAGAAGAGGCCAATGACTAAAGTAGAATTCGTTCATTTCGTTGTTATGCATGCAAAAACGGTAGCTTTAATTAAAAAAAGGTGCTAAATGCATTTCAAAATGGTAATGGATATCAGTTTTAACATTTGTTAAAATTAAACTCAATGACCCTTTGTGATTTGTTAAGATAAATACAATAACTTTGCGTGTCCTGAATTTTGGGCCACCCTCTACAGGCCACGTTATGAAAGGGTCTAACAACTGTTGACGTGCTCTGCACAAGGACCATTGCCCGAAACGGCGCCGATCATGATCCAATAACAATTTCCCCCCACTCGTGCACTCCCAGCGTTGTGATTGTCTCAGTGGCGCCAGCGGGCCCCGCCCCGCCCGCCACCCGGGGCTCCTCCCCCTCACCTGAGGCTCCGCCCTCAGACGCTGCCCCGCCGCCGCCTGCGCGGCTCCCGTCAGCTCCGGCACGGCGACCCGCGCCGTGCCTCGGGCTTCATCCGGGGAGGGGGTCCCGGGCACAGCCCCGCGGGATCCCTCGCGGGGGTCGTCAACTGCAAAAAAAAGAAGCACAGTGATCACATTTCGTACTACGGATAAACACACGGCTCTACATTTCACACTAGATCAAGGGTGGCACAGTCGAGTTTTTTACAATCGGGTTTAATTGTCTTTTTTTATTAAACCCTATCATCTGAGATTGGGAGAAATCCGGTTTCATTGGTTTTAATTGCAGAACCGCACTTATCAACGATGGGCTTCATCCATTCCAAGCTAAGGAACTCACTGGCGTCCACGATTGTGGAGAAGCTCGTGTTCATCAAGACCAACCTGCCCGCCGCATTCTACGGCTACCCCGTGCCCGACGGCCCCGAGTACGATAGCAGCACCAATGAGGAAGCAGCCTAAGCCTATCAGAGTTTCGTATTCATTAAACCAGGTTTTAATTCCCCGAAATCGGGTTTAATTGTATTAAAGAAAAAACCCGATGCCTGCCGCTGGAAAAATCTGGTTTTTTCCACCCATGCTGTAGATAAACATGGCACTGGATTCAATGGCCCCATCCAGCACCCGTGCTGCTACTCTTAACCAGAAATATTTTACCCCACATTGAAGTGTAAGGCTCAAGTTAGCGACAAATGTGATGTGCCTGTCACGTTGGCGCTAGGTATTTTGAGCTCCCCCTGTTGCTCATGAAGGGCAACAGCAGTGGCTCCAAAGCGGCCCTTCTGTTGGTGGCTGCCACCCTAACGAGAGGTCACGAGGTCGCACGCTCACCTTGGGGTGCAGGCAGCACAGACACGCTGATGTTTTTGCGTGCTTTTGCTGACACCAGGGAGTGTTCTGGCCGGACATGGTGAAGGCAGCTGGGTTGCATGCAGAGCCTCTCGTCGGCCGCCACCAGCACCTCGTTGGACGAGGTGGGGGCCAAGACCGTGAGGTCGTTACCGAACGAGGTGCCCTCTGCTCCAGCTGCCACAGTCATGGTTGGGCCCTGCCACAGCAACACAGTCAACACATCCACAATTAATCCTCCCATCCGGACTGGCATCCCAACACACATGGGAATGAATTATCTCCAAAATTTATCAAATGTAGTCCATGAACCGATAAGTGATCTACATAAAATGTCTCAGAAATATATATAGACAATTGATTTTTAGAGGAACCCCAAACTGACAAAATATTCAAAGAAGAGGCCAATGACTAAAGTAGAACTCGTTCAGTTCGTTGTTATGCATGCAAAAACGGTAGCTTTAATTTAAAAAAGGTGCTAAATGCATTTCAAAATGGTAATGGATATCAGTTTTAACATTTGTTAAAATTAAACTCAATGACCCTTTGTGATTTGTTAAGATAAATACAATAACTTTGCGTGTCCTGAATTTTGGGCCACCCTCTACAGGCCACGTTTTGAAAGGGTCTAACAACTGTTGACGTGCTCTGCACAAGGACCATTGCCCGAAACGGCGCCGATCATGATCCAATAACAATTTCCCCGCCACTCGTGCACTCCCAGCGTTGTGATTGGCTGAGTGGCGCCAGCGGGCCTCGCCCCGCCCGCCACCCGGGGCTCCTCCCCCTCACCTGAGGCTCCGCCCTCAGACGCGGCCCCGCCGCCGCCTGCGCGGCTCCCGTCAGCTCCGGCACGGCGACCCGCGCCGTGCCTCGGGCTTCATCCGGGGAGGGGGTCCCGGGCACAGCCCCGCGGGATCCCTCGCGGGGGTCGTCAACTGCAAGAAGGAGGAGAAGCACAGCGATCACATTTCACACTGCGGACAAACACACGGCTCTACATTTCCCACTGTAGACAGACATGGGCCTGTCGATCGCTTCTGAAGAACTAAATAGCCCAGTGGGCTTCACCTGGTTTAATAAAAGAAAGAGTGGAGCTCATTTCGTTTTCGGGATTTGCCTACCTTTATCATACTTTTCACTTGTTATTGGTGTAATTTTCTGAACCCGTTTAAAAGCTTCATAGCTCATCGGATTTATCCACGATTTTTTGTGAGTGAAGGTTGGTAACTCATGGGGGGTCCGTTGCCCCCCCCCCTCAACCGTCACTCACGGGGGGCTCCACGACCCCGTGAGCGACGGGGGTCAACGCGACCGCTTGAACCCCGACACGAATCACGGCCTACAACGACCACTTGGCCCAACCCCAAACCTCCACACGCAGAGCGATCTTTAGAAGTTGCTGCTGGTTGCTGGCCGCTCGACGTTTCGGGCCTTTTGAGTGACTATTTATCGCGAGATTGGTTATTTAAAGCGACCAATCACGCAATTAAACCGTACGGGTGGTGGTGCTGCTGCTGCGTCGGCAGTGGTGAACAGGTTGGACCAGAACACAACCACTCAGCACGATCCGTGTCGATAGCGACACTGCGGCCTCCATAGGTGCAGGTGGACGTGGGTCATGGCCCGACTTCAACAGCCCCATCTAATGTATCTGTTTCCCTTCCCAGCAGTGCTGTTGACGTGGTGTCGATTTATTTTCACGTCGTCTTCTGACCAAATATGGACGAATAAATACTTTAACGATCGTTTTACCTCAAAGGGACATTTGTGAATGTGTGTCTGTTCGAAATGTTTAACATACTTACCGACATGCAACAAACTTGAAATTTGGCATGTGGGTAACTTCCAGACAGTACGCAATGGAAAAAATATGAAAATAGACTTTTGTATTTGGGGGGGGGGGGGGGGGGGCACAATAATGGATACATTTTGCACGGCCAGTGAGCGGTGATGTCACGCAGTGTGCCTAGTGACGTCACGCAGTGTGCATACTGACGTCACGCACCCCCCCCCCACCCTCCGTGTATTAATCGAAGATAATAATCCAAGTCCCGGGCGAAGCCGAGTAGTAAAGCTAGTACAATATTAATTCTAGATCTAGTACAATATAATTAAAGTCACGTAGGTATACATTTTAATAAATTAAATCACGACGTTTCGGGCGCAACACAAATGTCCGTCATCAGGTGGGACAACCACAGCAAGAAACAATTGCTGAAGTCCGTGACTTTACCGAAATAACCAAAGAGTATGGATCCCTGCAGTCACGAAAATTTCAAATCTAGAATATAATTAAGCATTGAGCTTATTCTACTGTGCTGCCTGTCTCGTATGTGTCGTGCGTGTGAGCGTGTGCAGGGGAGAAATTGACATTTTTGGGGTAAAAATGTTGATAATTTCCCTTTAAAAGTCCGATGCTCACCTTGGGAAAGCTCTCGTGGCATTATCGGTCGATGGAATTCTCAGGTTGTTGAAAGTGTCGCCGCTGTTCACGTTCAAGAGAGCAGGGACGACGCAGAATCACACAAACACGTCTGGTCTTCTCGCCGTGCTGGAGTTCTGTGACCGTTACGGGCCTCACGTGACCGTCGTGTCCCTTGGCAACGACCACGATCATCAACATGACGACATTCAAACTCGGCACGTGGTCCCTCGTCATCGTTACAATGTTGGAGACGCGAGAGGCACGTGGGTGGCACGGGGAGGGGAGGGGCCCGTGGGGAGCACGAGGGGGGGGGGGGGCTCGTGCCATCTCCCCCTCCCCCCGTGAGTGACCAACCGTCACTCACGGGGGGTCCACTACCCCGTGAGTGACGGTGGTCAACGCGACCGCTTCACCCCGACACGAATCACGGCCTAAAACGACCACTTGGCAGAACAAAACCACACGCACGCAGAGGGATCTTGAGCAGTGCTCTGAGTTGTTGGCCGCTCGGCGTTTTGGGCCTCTCCACTCAGCAGCTGCGACCCAAATCGACGTGGATCGGGGGCTCAGGGGATGCGTGGCGAGGGTGGAACGAGAGGCCTCGAGAGTGAAGAAGAAGCGAGGGGGAGAGCGAGGTGAGACTCTGAGCGGCAGAAGGGGAAGATGACGTGGAGTGGGGAACACGCGCAGGGTGAGGACATCATCATCATCCACATGATCATCATCCACATAATCTTCGCCCACATCATCATCCACATCATCTTCATCCATATCATAATCTACATCATCAACTTCATCCACATCATCATCACCATCCACATGATCATCTGCATCATCTACATCATCATCCACATCATAATTATCCACATCATCCACATCATCATGGTCCACATCATCACCATCATTATGCACATCTTCATGTTCTTGGTTCTTTCGGTAATGTCACGTAGATTTAAAAAAATAAGAAAAAAATCAATAAATAAAAATGTATATTAAACATTTCATAATAAAATTATACATTGAAAATAATAATAGCAAAAAATCCCCAATAAAATTAAAAATAGTAAAATATAAAATGAATGGAAAATAATAAAAGCAAAAAACCCACGACGTTTCCATCGCAACACAAGTGGTCTTCATCGCCTCATCGCTTGATGAAGACGGCTTGTTTTGCGATCGAAACGTCGTGGGTTTTTAACTTTTATTATTTTCAATTGATTTACATTTTTTTACTACAGTTTATTTTACTCTTTTTTATCATTTTTATTGTGAGAGAGCGCCGACGGTTTAGGGGTAGGCCCTCATACAGCAGTTGATTCATCCACGCGTGGCCGGCGTGACGAGGTTTGGTCATACAGCCACACCCACACGGTGCGTGAGAGGAGTTCATCTAGCAGTGGATTGAACAAGCCGCGTAGATGTCAATGTATGGGGTGCGTAATGTAGGTGTCCCTGTGTGCATCTGTGTGTGTGCGTTGGGTGTTTGATTTACGTTTCTCTCACAGCTGATGTTGCAACAATCTTCCTGCTGAATATTTGACCATCTGTTCATACAGGATTCGGATTATCCCCATAGTGCGGTGTTGTCTGTACGATACCCGTTGAATCAAAGTAGAGTACGAAATATATGGCTGCTATAAATATCCACACGATGATAAGCCACTTGGTTGAGCTATCATTTGTGATGGCCAAAGTCGCTTCCGATAAAAAGAGCTCCGCAGCTCAGTGCGCCTTACCTGGCGGAATAAAAATAGTTGACTAAGTTGAGTGCGATGACGCAGCAGCTGCAGGCGCAGCCCTGCAATTGCTTGCTCGCTCCACTGTTGACTGACCGGCCTCCACCTACAGCGAGCTCTCGAGAGTCTCTCCTCTAGAGGGATGTCTCTGTCCGGCTCTCCCACCACGGCCAGAGCGACTCGAAGGGAAGGGGGTGCCCACACTTTACCCCACCGCGCCTTGGCGCGCTGCTGGGTGGGCAGAGGCGGCCGGGGGCGGGAGGGAGAGTGAATACACGTGGCCCCATCGTCTCAACTGCCAGCGAGTACCTCTGATTATTATTCTTATTACTATTCTCACCGTGGTCAATAGTAGCTCTGTATCTTATAATGCTGCTCTCTGTTGTGTGTAACGGGCAAGGTTTGCAGAAGTGTGTAACTCTGTGCAGTGTGCTCAAATGTGCATTCACGTGTTCATTGGAGAAACTTCGCCCCTTGTTAATGTGTCAGTGTTTATGTCTCCTAGAAGTGATATATTGGATGTCATAGACGGTCCCTTTTATTTTAAACCAATGTTTACTTCAACGGCTTCAATATAATTTAATGATTATCATGATGATGATCAAAATATAAAAGTCTTCATACCCTTTCCGGCAATAACACAGGAGGTGTTAAGATGCGCAAACACCAAATAGACACCCCGACTGCAGGGCATCGAGTCTGCATTGACCACACGTCGCGCTTGTGGTCAAGCATCCAAAGCGACGTGCTCTGATGATGCACGCCTTGTCCCTGACACGACAATGGCCTCTAGCAGAGACGTCCTCCTTCATGTCCTTGACCCACCCACCAGTTGTCAGACCAGAGAACAACGAGACGAGGAGGCGAACGGCAGCACAGAGGCAATGCAAACACCAATCCGTGAATGTGCGGCTAATGCAGACACGACGCCTCGCAATCGGTGAGTCCATTTGGTGTTTGGGCGTCTTGACACCTCCAGCGTTATTGCCGGAAAGGGTAAACGCCTCTCTTCTGCCTACATCGCCATGTCGATACCGGCAATACAACTGGTCCCGTGGATGTGTAGCTCGTGATGTATATAGTGTATGCGGAGAGACAGATATGAAAGAGACTACGCCACTTGATCTGTTTCTATTCGATAACCGCCTACCACTGTGAGGCAGGCGAGGCGTTCACTTGTGTGGGGTGCCACGGTGGCGAAATGTTAACTTCCTCGCCTGGTATACAGGAGGTCGTGGGTTCGGTTCCGATGCTGACGCCTGCTGTTGTATATTTGGAGCTTACGATGTCTCTCTCCCCGTGATCGCGTGGATTTGTCTCCAGGTCCTCCGCGTTTTCCCTCTACATTTAACAAACACGCGTCTCTTTATTTGTGTCTACCATAAATGTCTCCGTGATAAGCCACTTCGTTGAGCTATCATTTGTTATAGCCAGGTCGCTGCTGAAAAACAAGATCTACATAGCTCAGTGGGGCCTTACCTGGTAAAACATATATAATTATTTTAGTTTAGAATCTCAACCAGCACTGCTTCGTATTGAGCTGCATGCGACTGCACCGGCAGTGGTCTGTCTACAGAAACAGGACTCACGAGCTGGCCTTGCAGTCACGTCAGCTCATTTTCCCTCGAGCAAGAGACGACGGTGGTTGACTGTACGGTCCACAGCTTGAGTCGCACTGTGGCTGCTCTTTAATGTACCTCTCTCTCTGCGAGTCTCGTATGGGTCTCTACGAGTCTCCATGTATCACAACGTGTGTGTGGGTTTACTCTACGGTCCACAGCTTGAGTTGCATGACCACTGCTGCTGCGTGTTGTGTCTCGTCTCTAATGTTCCATTCGTTAAAACGTGAGCATCGTTCCGTTGATGTTCTGGTGCGGTTCATGGTGACAGCGGTGTATTTGCAGAGGATTGTCCATGCCAGGAGGTGTTCGGTGGTTGATGCTTGGGTCTCGACCGAGGCGTTCATTCCGGACGTCTGCGCTGTTCCACCGTTAGCCGGCGATCTTACAGATCTGTGCGAGAGCCACAGCCCCGATCGATCTGAGGTTCATCCACGTACTCGATAGCAGCGATTTCTCAACCCGTTTCGTTCCAACGGGAGACTTTCGAGCTCGCTCGATCTTCACGGCGCACCGATCCAAAGAGTCGGTCCTGCTAATTAGCACAACTTTGCGGCGGCACACTGCTCGAGATGCCACGAGGAGGTTGGGGCAGCTCAGAGGTCCTAGCGCCGAGCCGGCGCCACTGACACCCTGGGTTGGAGTGAGGGCTGCAGCCACTGCCTGTGATTGAACCGGGTTCTCGAGTTTAACGAGTGGATGGCTTTGGCCCAGCTAACAATGACTGTACCCATGAAATATTAGAATCAGGATTTTTACTTTATTTGGATGAATTTCACCGAAACATGCGATAAATGCCAATGTCACAGCAGTGCGTTTAAAGGGAGGGAATGGGAGAGGAGGCCATGGGGATTACGAGGGCACATCGGCAGCATAGAGCTGTGGATGAAGAAGAGAGCTGTGGATGAAGAGGAGAGAGTTGTGTGTGAAGGAGGGAGCTGTGTGTGACGGTGAAGGTGGAAACAATTGACTGGAACCCTTCCCTGTCTCCGCGTGTTGGCGAGGGGAGCGTTGGCTACACCGTGCAGAAGTCTCCGATGTTGCCCCCCTGTAATGGGGGATTAGCCGTCAACATTCGTGTGTCCTCCTCTTGAAAGCCTTTTTGGGAACGTGTATTTCTCGTTTTATTCCATGCAAGGGAGTTGTGAGATCATATTCGTCTACGTCAGGGATCGGGCAAACCTGCGGCTCTGGAGCCGCATGCAGCTCTTTAAGCGACCGCTTCGTGCCGTTATTTATTAAGGACCCACTCTCTTGTATTAACGTGGCATGGCGGCTCTTGAAATTTAGATAGATGTTTTTTACTATAATTTACCAAATTAGAAAAAAATAACGGCCCGTCCGTGCGGAAAGCGGCGTCCTGTCGCGTGTTAAAATAAATTGCCCGTGAATTCAGAATTGGTTCCACGACTCGTGACGGCCAGACAGGAGCGTGCTGCCACGCCTGGGAATGACCATCAAGGAGGATTGAGCAACAGGAACCTTGCGATGCGACTGTGTCAGCCACCACCACGACGACAGACTCTGCGGGACGCGTGTGTACTTTTTATTCTAAACAGAATATGTACAAAACACAGACGAGAGAACACGCTATTTTTGGAAGCGCCGTGTTTAAAAATGAACTATACACCCCATTTCTGGTGCTGAGCACACGCAGCCTTCGTGTAACAAAGCCCATCATCGTTACCATCGTCGTCATCATCATAATCGATTTAAAAAACCAACCCCCCATCCCACCCAAGCTCCTATAGCTAAACGATACCGCGCCCTCTAGACGTTTTGCATCGACGCTATAAAACCCACCTCCCCACCCCGTGCGTTTTAGTAATTTTTGAAGGCGAGAGCGATCGTGGTGTAAAAAAAGAGGCGCTTGGAGAACGTGAGAGACGCACGCACGGACGGACAACACGAGACGGCACGAGAGCGGCGACGGGCTACGGCGACGGTCACAGCGCTGAGATGACGCACGACGATGCCGCCACGAACACACGTGTACAGAGCCACACAGCCACACGCGCCCGTGCGCATACACGGCCACACGTGGCCACGTGTGGAGGGGGGCGGGGCGGAGGTGGTGGAGGGGCAATACCGAGAGCCTAAACCTCCGTGGTCATCACCTCGATAGTCATCTCATTGAAGGCCACCTCTGATCATCTGTGGTCACCTCCACAGTCATCATTTTGATAGCCATCTTGTTGATCATGTCTATGATCATCTCCATTATCTTCACGGTCATCTCGAGGGCCATTTCCATGATCTCCATGGTCATTTTCATGATCGCGATTGTCAAATCCATGAATATCCCGATGGTAATTTCCATGATCATCTCGATGATCATCTCCATTATCATATCTATGATCATCTCCATTATCATGTCGATGATCATCTCAATTATGATTATCTCCATTATCATATCTCCATCATCATCTCCATGGTCATTTCCATTTTCATATCGATCATCTCGATAGTCATCTCGATGGGCATCTCCATGATCATCTACATGATCATCTCGATGGTGATCTCGATCGTCATCTCCATGGTCATCTTGATGGTCATATCCATGATCATCTCCATGGTCATCTCGATGGTCATCTCCATGATCATCTACATAATCATCTCGATGGTCATCTCGATAGTCATCTCCATGGTCATCTCGATGGTCATCTCGATGGTCATCTCCATGGTCATCTCCATGGTCATTTCCATGATTATCTCTATGGTCATCTTGATGGGAATCTCATTGGTCATCTTGATGGTCATCTCCATAATAATCTCCATAATCATCTCGATAGTCATCTCCATTATCATCTCCTTGATCAGCTCGATGGTCATCTCGATGGTCATCTCGATAGTCATCTCCATGATCATATCGATGGTCATCTCGATAGTCATCTCCATGATCATCTCGATGGTCATCTCCATGATCATCTCGATGGTCATCTCGAAGGTCATTTCCATTGTCATCTCTATGATCATCTCGATGGTCATCTCCATGGTCATCTCGATGGTCATCTCCATGATCATCTCCATAATCAGCTCGATGGTCATCTCGATGGTCAGCTCCATAATCATCTCGATGTTCATCTCCATGATCATCTTGAAGGTCATCTTCAAGATCATCTCCATGATCTTCTCGATGGTCATCTCGATGGTCATCTTCATGATCATATCGATGGTCATCTCGATGGTCATCTCCATGCTCATCTCCATGAACATCTCGATGGTCATTTCCATGATCATCTCTATGATCAGCTCGATGGTCATCTCGATGGTCATCTCCATGCTCATCTCCATGAACATCTCGATGGTTATCTCCATGATCATCTCTATGATCATATCGATGGTCATCTCGATGGTCATCTCCATGCTCATCTCCATGAACATCTCGATGGTCATCTCCATGATCATCTCTATGATCAGCTCGATGGTCATCTCGATGGTCATCTCCATGCTCATCTCCATGAACATCTCGATGGTCGTCTCCATGATCATCTCTATGATCAGCTCGATGGTCATCTCGATGGTCATCTCGATAGTCATCTCCATGATCATCTCGATGGTCATCTCAAAGATCATCTCGATGGTCATTTCCATTGTCATCTCTATGATCATCTCGATGGTCATCTCCATGGTCATCTCGATGGTCATCTCCAAGATCATCTCCATGATCGTCTCCATAATCATCTCGATGGTCATCTCGATGGTCATCTCCATAATCATCTCGATGGTCACCTCGATAGTCATCTCCATGCTCATCTCCATGAATATCTCGATGGTTATCTCCATGATCATCTCCATGATTATATCGATGGTCATCTCGATGGTCATCTCTATGCTCATCTCCATGAACATCTCCATGATCATCTGCATGATCATCTCCATGATCATCTCGATGGTGATCTCGATCGTCATCTCCATGGTCATCTCCACGATGATATTGATGATCATCTCCATGGTCATCTCGATGGTCATATCCATGATCATCTCCATGGTCATCTCGATGTTCATTTTCATGATCATCTACATAATCATCTCGATGGTCATCTCCATGGTCATCTCCATGGTCATCTCCATGGTCATTTCCATGATTATCTCTATGGTCATCTTGATGGGCATCTCATTGGTCATCTTGATGGTCATCTCCATAATAATCTCCATAATCATCTCGATGGTCATCTCCATGATCATTTCCATGATCAGCTCGATGGCCATCTCGATGGTAATCTCGATAGTCATCTCCATGATCATTTCGATGGTCATCTCGATAGTCATCTCCATGATCATCTCGATGGTCAGCTCCATGATCATCTCGATGGTCATCTCGATGGTCATCTCCATGATCATCTCGATGGTCATCTCGAAGGTTATTTCCATGATCATCTCGATGGTCATCTCCATGATCATCTCGATGGTCATCTCGATAGTCATCTCCATGAGCATCTCGATGGTCATTTCTATGATCTTCTCGATGGTCATCTCGAAGGTCATTTCCATTGTCATCTCCATAATCATCTCGATGGTCATCTCCATGATCATCTCCATGATCAGCTCGATGGTCATCTCCATGATCATATCGATGGTCATCTCCATGATCATCTCCATGATCAGCTCGATGGTCATCTCTATGATCATATCGATGGTCATCTCGATGGTCATCTCAATGCTCATCTCCATGAACATCTCGATGGTTATTACCATGATCATCTCCATTATCATCTCCATGATCATCTCGATGGTCATCTCCATAATCATCTCGATGGTCACCTCGATAGTCATCTCCATGCTCATCTCCATGAACATCTCGATGGTTATCTCCATTATCATCTCCATGATCATATCGATGCTCATCTCGATGGTCATCTCCATGGTCATTTCCATGATTATCTCTATGGTCATCTTGATGGGCATATCATTGGTCATCTTGATGGTCATCTCCATAATAATCTCTATAATCATCTCGATGGTCATCTCCATGATCATCTCCATGATCAGCTCGATGGCCATCTCGATGGTCATCTCGATAGTCATCTCCAATATCATTTCGATGGTCATCTCGATAGTCATCTCCATGATCATCTCGATGGTGATCTCCATGATCATCTCAATGATGATCTCCATGATCTCAGAATGGAATCGTAGTCACGTGCGTCTTCAAAATTAGCAGCCGGTGTACATCCCTTATGTTTTTTCTTCCAATAACTGAAAAATAAAGAGATTGTTTAAATAATCATCATCATCATCATCAAAGTTACGCCTTGTCCAATATACAGTAGCATCCGAGCGTAATTGTGTTAAAGAGTACAAGCTTTTAAATACACGGTGCGCAGTCGAGTTGACCCCGACACTGAAGCAAAGTTGTGAAGAACATGCACGAGTTTTGTGAACTTTAACCACAACCACCCCACCCCACCTATCCCCCCCTCCCCATGTCCCGTCAAACGAACACAAAAAACTGCGTCAAAATACCCCCGAACAGACGGACGGTGAAAAATCCCGCGTGTTAAGATATGTTTGTGCGCCATCGCTAAGAAAATATTGCAGGTGAGTGTACAAGTGAGAGTGTAGGTGAGTGTACATGTGAGTGAGCGTGGAGGTGAGTGTACAGGTGAGAGTGCAGTTCAGTGTACAGGTGAGCGTGCAGGTGAATGTCACATGTACACTCACCTGTACACTCGCCTGCACTCTCGCCTGGACACTCACCTGCACGCTCATGCACATATACACTCGCCTCCTCGCTCACTCACATGTATACTCACCTGCATGCTCGCCTGTACTCTCACCTGCACGTTAACTGTGCAGGTGAGTGTACATGTGAGTGAGCGTGGAGGCGAGTCTACAGGCGAGAGTGCAGTTGAGTGTCCATGTGAGAATGCAGGTGAGTGTACAGGCGTGAGTGCAGGTGAATGTACAGGCGTGAGTGCAGGTGAATGTACATGTGATCGTGCAGGCGAGTCAACGCACAGGTGAGTATACAGGTGAGTGTGCGTGCAGCTGAGTACAGGTGAGAGTGCGGGCGAGTATACAGGTGGCAGGGCAGGATGACCACGGGCTTAGAGGACTTCTCCAGGCAGAGGGGGCACAGCAGCTGGCGCGCTGCAGCAGCCACCCACAGGCGGACAGCCTCGTCGCTGCAGCTGTCACGTGCCCGGCCTCCCTCTCCTCCTCCGCCCCATGCCACGTGGAGACAGAGAAAGAGAGGGAGGGGCATTCACACCACGAGGTCACGTGGGCAAGGGAACAACAAATCCCCCCCCCTACACCAACTCCCAACATGGACTCGTCCATCGCTGGTACCACCTCCCCCACGGAAAATCATCGAAGTCAACGTACAGTAGGACAGTCCACACAAGCGGCATCAACAACAACAGCAGCAGCCGTCACCATTCGCCACTAAGTGGCGGTGACGTCCCCGCGGCGTTGGTGCCAGGCTAGGTGCACTCTTAGGCCACGCGAAGTGTCGAAGGCTCGCTGACAGGAGATCACGGGACAGAACCCTGCAGGTGCCATGGGGTTGACCGACTCGAGATGGCTGCAGACGCCACCAGCTGTGCCAACTCGCCGCGTTTTAGCCGCCCGCCTCTCCGCTCGTTGTTGTGAGCGTCCCTCACGAGCCTCCTCCTCCTCCACATAGGCCGATCTTGACACCGCCGGAACCGCTCATCGGCAAGTCCACTCAGCTCCACATCCTCCAACCAGGTACCTTTGTAGACCCGCAGTGATGCCCCATGCCGTGTTGGCAGTCCACTGCTGGATGAAGGCTTCGGGTCGCCACGGTGGCTAGGAGATGTTAACTACCTCGCCCGGTGTGCAGGAGGTCGTGGGTTCGACCCCGACGCCTGCTGCTGCTGCTGTAGATTTGGAGTCTGCGGTGTCTCTCTCCACCTGGTCGCGTGGATTTCTCTCCCGGTGCTGCGGTGTTCCCATCCACATTTAGAATCGACGTGTTGAGAATATGTGGCTGCTCTAAATGTCCACACGAGAAGCCACTTTGTTGAGCTATCATCTGTGGCTAGGTCGCTTCTTATAAAAGCGCTTTGTAGCTCAGTGGGACTTACGTGGTTGAAATAAAATAACAGTAAAAATAACAGCACCACCACTCCACGTACACAGAACATCTGCCGTGATCCTGACTGCAGTGCTCATCTCGATATGGTCGATGAAAGTGAATTACGTGACGGCCGCTACGTTAAAAGGTTTCGTCACCTTTGGGTGGCATCAGTTGCTGCTCTGGCCCATCGGGAAATACAACAATGCCTTGATGGAGGCTCCATTGAAGATGCGTGCGACCCTCTCGACTGGCCGTCTGACCCGAATGTTCGGTCCAACTCGAGCTGAATATCGAGTGGAACTGGGTGACCCTGGGGCTATTTGCTAAAACGCAACAATTTCGATTTAAAGCATTTGTGACTGCAGGGATTCATATTATTGGTTCTTTCGGTAAAGTCACGTAGAAGGAAAATAATAAAGTAATAATTCTAGATTTGAAGCTTTCGTGACTGCAAGGAATCATATTCTTAGGTTTTTCGGTACCGAAAAAACCTAAGAATAATAAAGTAATAAAAATAAAACAATTAAATTATCACGACGTTTCGATTGCAACACAAGCAATCATCATCAGGTGTGAAAACCTCAATTTTCTTGCTGTGGGTTTCACACCTGATGATGATTGCTTGTGTTGCAATCGAAACGTCGTGAGAATTGTATTGTTTGTTTTTATTATTTTATTATTTCCCTTCTACGTGACTTTACCGAAAGAACCAAGAATATGAATCCCTGCAGTCACGAAAGCTTTAAATCGAAAAAGACTCCAACATTCGTCAATGATGACCGATTCCATTCATAAAGTGTGCTCTTGCCGCCGTGTGCGCTGAGTAGTTCTCAGTATTAAACACGCGTTGACTGCTCTATACAGGGTGGGATAGAGATCTCTACTCAACCCTGCAGGGTCACCCCTCTCATAGTGAAGGCGTTCACACTTGAGCTGCGGTTGCCCTGAGCCAGTAGTTGCATCATTAACTGTGCGAAATCCTTTTCAAACCATTACTATAAAAATGCAGAATTTTCCATTAAGTTACTTTTCTTGGATTTAGCAGAATTCCACAGTAGCTCTCTCAATAGCTGTAGCGTTTGAGTAACGATCTTTTAAATGTTTGCGTTGTTAAATCGTATGACTCGTAAAACGATAATTAAATTACCACTTAGTGTAGGACGATCATTGAATGTTTGAACTATAAAATTCTGCAATGTTAATTTAATGCTGAGGGTGTTGACAAGGAAAGTAGTGGATGTGTGGGGTTTAAATTGTCAACTCGTGCCCGCACTGCATAGTGTGGCGGGTTTCTGACAGCTGCAGCATCACCACGACGCTCTCATTGCCGCTTGGTGAATATCCGTGGCGGGTTCCCTTTCATTTTTTATTCATTGAATGAGACGTCACCCTCCCTGCACCTGGCCACCCACTTGTGTGTTTGTGTGCCTTCAGGTGTCACAGCAGAGCAATTGCAGAGGGATGCTGCGATTATACTGGCGTGGGCTCAGCATAGATGGCGGCCCTCTGTCAATCCACAGCGGAGGTAAGAGCCCCCCACTCTGTGTCAGTAAATGGGGGGGGGGTGTTTGGTCATACTTCACCACGCTGGTCAGTATGAGTTGGTGTGAAGGTGAGGCAGCCCAAAGATCTGTTCAGATGTCACTCAGCACTGACGTTAGCCGTGGCCGGGAATCGAACTTAGCTGGCAGTGGTCAGTGTGCGCTAACGGCCAGGCCACCGCTTCACGGGTGAACGGGTTGATTAGATGAGACGATGACGTTGCGTTTCATATCAGTGGCGACTCCTCCACGTGGCTGGGCGATTGAGAAACCGCACCCACAGCAGTTGTCCCAGTGTACCGGCACCCCCCCAGTGCTGGAGTCAACATTCTCTGGGCCCCGTTTTTCTTCACACGCCGCCTTGGATTTGGGCCCAGCAAGAAACGCATCGCCACCGAACGCGTTACAGTCAAATGTTGTAAGCGGCAGGTATATCTAACTTTATATTTGACGACCTCATCTTCCAAGACGTCCTGACCAGTGTGGAGGAGTAGTACCAATTACCCTCACAGGGGCTCTCTGCAGCTCCCTCTCGTGGAGGCCCCATTTGCCGGCAGTGGCGTGAACAACCGCAGGGGCTGTACCTTTACCTTTTATCCACTTTTTATATTCAACATTTAATTAGGTCAGAAACGCGGTTTTGACCTCTTACCCACAAACATTTCTGACAAGTACAGCAAGTGCACGTGTACACAAGTGTACTCCTGTGCTAGTTGCACGCCACTTCTGCCTTTTGTGTTTAGTTTGTTGTCGTTCCCCCATACCTCAGATTAGCACTGTTGGCTGTGTACGGTGCTAAAGAAGGTAAACATAAACACACACACACAAACACGTGCACACAGACATACAAAGACAAAGATCCCCCGTATAGACAATCAGGCTGTTGGGGCAAGTGCTGTTAGCGAGCACACGCACATATATACACACATAAATACACACATAAACACATACACACACACATAACCAGACACATACACACACATCCACACCCATACACACACATACACCCACACACAAAGACACATACACACACACACTGCGATGGCAAAGTAAGAAATGGGAACGAGACCAGTTTTGTCACGACAAGTATATATTGATGTCAAGTGCAAATACAAAACGAGGTAGACAAAATCTCTGGAAAACATTAATCTCGCTTTCCCTTCCCACACTTTGAGCTGCTTTTGTACAAACGATAAAAACCCCGAGGAGACCGAAGTGTCACCGATCTACATTCACGATTTCAGAAACTGCTGTTTCTGGAGGTATCATGGACGATGGAAATAAAGTGCTTGGCGAAGTTCATCATTTATCCGTATATTTCACGTGGTAACGGCTTGGCGCTACGGTTAGCGTGTCCATTGAAATGTGCACGCCACGTATGTAAAAAAAGAGTAACAGATATGTAGTTTAAAAAATGCCGACGTATTCACAGTTCAATAAATAAATAAATACTTTGCAACAGCGGTGACTTTTTAAATCCCCGAGAGAACACGAAATAAAAGCCCCGCATTTTAAATGAACAGAGACAAGAACCGTACGGGAATACCTTGCACGACCTCACTGAGACCGCACTCCGGCCTCGCGTTGCGGAGGATGCAACCTCTGTCTTCATTTGTTATGGGACAGTTCATTTTGCGGTCACCATCACAATAACGTTCCTGGTGCCAACTCGCTTGACGATTGGCCAGGGAATAAACAGCAACCCCAAGACATAATGGGTTGGTGCCGCCTGCATGGATCTCGGCTCCTGTTTCCCAGAATGGGTGGCGTGATTTTAAGCACTTTCGTGCTGGGTTTTTCAAGTCTTCTTGGATTAAAACTTGATTTGAAGCTTTCATGACTTCAGGAATTACTCTTTGGTTATAGTAGTAGGTTTTTACCCTTTAAACTGGTACAAAACTGACACCTTTATACAAGGCATCATGTTTCCAATAACCACAACACAAGCAGTCAAAATGCAAACAAAAAGAAACCACTCTGATAATGATATGCACTGTCCTTGAAGTTGATTGGTCCACACCCGAGACAGCTTTTCTTAGAGCCTAGTCTCCATTGGTGTTGGACCAGATGACGCCAAAAGGCGTACAACTCAAAAACAGCGCACTATCAGAGTATTGAGAGCTCGGGGTAAGCATTTACACTATGACACCTCCTTTGCCACTGGTAAAGGAGGTCTTATAGTGTAAATACTCTTTGGTTCTTTTGGTAAAGTCACGTAGAAAATAAATAAATTAAATAATAGAATACGACATTTCGATTGCAACACAAGCATTCGTCATCAGGTAGAAAACTAACCTAGTGAACTTCAAAATATTTTCTTTCTTCGTGGATTGTGAGGTCAGAGTTGCTTTAAATGTTTTCTATCTCGTCGGACGGCGGTCATCATTGGACGGGCGTGCCATGAGGCCCTGAGCTAGTGATTGCAGCTCTTTATTGTGTTGAGAATGTGGTCGTGGAGTGAGAATGTCGAGTCCAAGGTGATTCCAATGATGTTCAAGTGATTTCAGAGGCTGGTGGTGGAGCCGGCGATGAGTACATTTTGGGGGGCGGGCGACGCCATGGTGAGCCTCTGCCTGGTGCCTTCGTAAAATGTCTCTCAAAATTAGTTTGATCTTGAGAGGAAGCAAGAGGTTAGACACGTGATCATGGATTTTAACCAGCGACTTCTCTTGGTGGGGCGAGTGCCAGTTGTTACACCGGTGGTGGCTGCTGTGCGACCAGAGTGGCGGTGGCTGTGGTGGGACTGGTGGCGTTGGCTGCTGTTGGACTGGCTGCTGTTGGACTGGCTGCTGTGGGACACGCGGTGGCAGCAGCTGCTGTGGTGCTGACGGCAGCTTCTATGAGACCGGCGGCGGTGGTGGTGGTGGCTGCTGCAGGACTGGCGGTGGTTGCTGGTGGAATGGCAGCGGCTGCTGTGAGATCGGGGTGGTGGTGGTGGCTGCTCTGGGACTAGCGGCAATGGCTGTTGCGTTTCTGGTGTTCCCGGTAGCTGCTGCTGCTGTTCCTGCTGTCGCACTTGCAGTGGCTCCGGCAGTTGTTCCCGTTGGGGCGGTCCGACATCTTGGGTTTCTGGAGATAAAGAAGATGATGGCGCTAAAGTCCAAACCGCTCGACATTGGGAGAATGAAACAAAACCGGTCTAAAGTATAAACAAGAAGATCGTTGTACTTCACCATTCCCTTAATATAAAATGATGCGCTGTCAGGGTGTACATTCTCCCTGGGCATTTCCACGCACACTGGGCGACGTTTCAAATCCATCCTTTACCTTGCGCGCCGGTGAGGAGAGCTGCTGTCCGGAGACTGGGTCCGGGGTCTACCTTCGCCGAGTGGCACCGTTTGAGGCACGACCGGGACGTCGCCTTGACGTGCTCCAGCGGGCAGTAGCTGTCCGCTGGCGGCACGTTCAATTCTGGGGACCTGCATGCACGCACCAACGCGTCGCAAACCGTTAACACCTGCCTTTAAAGGAGACACTGCTGCTCGCACAAGGCAATATCTTTCCAGTGAGCTGGTCTGGGGGACGGTTGTAAGTGCAGGTTAAAGTGAAGGGGAGAGAAGGTGACTTACCGAATATAGAAGAGCATGTAGGCCTGCTCGTTCATAACTGCCTTGGTGTCGACGTGCCGCACGATGGAGTCGTTCATGCAGCACCATTGTCCATCGCTGATCTGCGCACAGTCAAAGCACAGCTACACTTGGTTACAATGTTTACACAACTGCACCCAGATTCCTCCGTACATGTAATAACAACACACAATACACACTCTAGACAACAAGTTCGTAAAGAGCATCACCCCATCGTCAGAGCTGCAGAGCGTGTTACGGTTGCTGTGATGGTGCTGAAGTTACGAAACGATCTGCCTGAACATATTTCTGCATGGATGACCTTGGACCAATTTCATCAGAATCAGAATCTTTATTTGTACTGAAAGAATTCGATGGTCTACGAAGCTCTTTTAAACAGATGTCCAGTAGGGGCGGGTCAGAAAGTTACAACAACAACACTACAATACAACACCGATTGGAGTACATCAAGACGCAAGAACAGACGCAAGACTTTTAATTATTCTTCTCTATTGGACATTGGTAAGATTATGGGCTCATTGCAGATGTGCGATGTTTTTGTTTGATGGTAACAAATGGAATTACCTTATTGTAGCAATAATAATGACCCCTGTTGGAGTCAGCTCCCTTGTGCACCAGCACCGAGTACAGGGAGTAGATCACGGGCTCGCCCTGAGACGTTGAGGTGAAGCGTTGCATGTCCAGGTGCTCCGGGTAGGTGATGTTCTACAGGCAGCACACAGGAGGGGGAGGCAGCGCGGCAGAGACGAACGTTAGGAGAGGAAACGGCAGGGGTGGTGGGGTGGGCAGCAGAGATAGGCACCATCTCAGTTACACGTCAAAGTGATGACGTGATGTCTCGCTCATTTGAGCGTTGAAGACGGTGCTCATCTCCTGTTTATAGCCCTGAGCAAGTGGTGGAAATTCTACAGTCACATGACGGGGGGCGAGTCTATCTGTCGGACCTATTCCAACATGGAGAGGCATTTTCTCCAGCATTGACCTGACAAAGGGCTGTCAAATAATTTAATTAGAACGATGTGGGGGGGCAGAATCGTTACCCGGTTGATCTTGACGCCGTAGAGGTTGTACCGCTTGATGGAGACGGTGAGGACGTTGGGCAGGCGGTGGAGAGCCATCGTCTTCGTCGCTTCCCCTTTGCAGCAGCACCTGCACGACAACAACAACGCCAGCCATTGCACGTGTTCCCAAACTTTTAAACAATAAGTCTACTCAATTTTTGTTGTTCGTTATTTTTTATTCATTTCTTAAAATAAAAAATTGTTACTTTTATTATATATTGTAAGTTATTTTCAATGTATATATATAATATTTTTATTGATATATTTTATTATAATTTGATTTAATCTGCAGACTTTTGAAGCTACAAATGATTCCAGGGTGTCAACACACGATGCCCACTCACATTCCGCAGGTGTATTCGTCCAACGTCTCCTTGTTAAAAAACTCCTCAAACGCCTCTACAAGATCTGATGAGTTCTGTTGGCCGACAGAGTGAAACGCAAATGAGGACTCTATGAAGCATTCCATGAACATCTGCAGAATGTTATTGTGACGGAAACTCTGAAAACCCGCATCTTGTATGAAATCGTACGACAAAAAAAAGAGATCACGTACGCTACCGGCAGTGTGTTTGGATGTTAAGTGGCTGATTCATGTATGCGTGTGTGTGGTGGATGTTGGCACAGCAGGGAGCACAGGTGGTGCATCGGCCAGTCATCTCGGTCAACCCATGGCACTTGGGTCTGTCCCGTGACCTGCCAGCGGGCGTTCGACACTTCATGTGGCCTTAAAGTGCACTCAGGTTGGCACAAGCACCGTGGTGACATCACCGCCACTTAGTGGAGAATGGGGGTTGTTCACGTATGTGATGTATGCACGTTTAACTTATTTCGCACCGTACATAGATCTATAACTGTTAAGCGATGGCTTCGTCATTGCTTACATTAATATGGAGTGCAATGTCCAGGCACGTGTCAAAGGTGTCGGAGTGGTTGCAGCACTGCATGCACTCCACTGCAATACACAAGCACACACGCATTAGGAAGGGACGTCACATGTTACTTAGTAAAACTAAATGCACGCTCCCCACTGACATTGGTAATTGGTAGTTTTTACCAACTGGTAAAAGGTTATTCTATGTAGCACGTGCGTGAGAGTGTGCAAACGCTGCGACGCGAGCGCGTCTACACTGTGATGGTGCGCTTGCTGCTCGCGGTTAACAAGTTTCTAGAGGAGTGCGCACAACTCACCACGTGATCGAAGGTAACCCCCGAAGATCTGGTAAATGAGGGTGGTAGCCTCCGTGTATCTGTCCAGCCTGCCACGTCACAGAGAACGACACCACACGGTGGTTACAGCAGCAGTAGTAGCACCTTTACCGTATGCACACGCATGTGTGAAAGTTACACCATTGCCCGAGCTGTTGATTCACTCTTTCCCTTCAGCACTGCAACGCGTGCTCTGTAGCAACCAAACGTGGTAGTGTCTGCACAGGGCAGCCACCTTCACGGCACAGCCACAGAGCTGGGGGCACGCTGGCAGCCATCACCCGGTGCTGTTGCCCGGTAGTTTTGTTGTGCTCGGCGTGCCACGTGCCGCTCGTCAACACGAGGAATGTCGTCACGGGGCCACCGCACATTGAGACATCGATTTTCCGATATTTATCGGCAACGTGAAATGCGCAAACAAAAGATGGCCCACGTCAGGGCCAAGGTGAAAGAACCGTGGTGCCAGCAGGGTCGGTCCTCTGCATCTCCCAGGTTTTCACACAAAAGTGTGAGTAGCTTTTCGCAGACGTTGAAGTACAATCGTGCAGAAAACCAAGAGGAAGCCGTGAGGTACCAAACTGCAGAACGACTGCCGCATGTTGACTGGCGCGCAGTACTCACTCGCTGTGGCCATAGAGGCATGAGGCTTGCATGCCATCTACCACGTATCGCAGAAACTCGTGGGCATCTTCCTGTCTCCCAATGCGCAGGTGTTTGGCGATGCCTGCAGAGAAATGGACATGAGGACAAAGTGACAGGTACAGGATCTGATGACATCCTTAAAGAGCTCCCCAACAGATATGGCAAAAGGAGTGGTGCAAAGAACTTGGAACACAGATGGAGAAAGATCGCGGGGGATAACTTCTCCGAGTGCAAGTGTGAACGTAGTTGTGGGACTCACGCGTGATGTTCTTAGTGATGACCTTGGGTGTCAGCACTCTCTGCGAGTTGTTGAACGTGCTGACAACGTGATGCTCCATGACACACATCAGGCAAAAGTCGCTCTGTTGACCTGCGAACGAGGGCACAGGTGGCACAATCCGTCAGCGCACGCCACTCGCACTCAGCCCAGCTGGGGAGTAACAAGAAAGGCTAGAATCCTGGCACCAGCAACAATCGCGATGAATGTTGCGTCTAAGTACCAATTGCATCACAAGATGATTTACAAGCCAAAGCAACATTTGTCCGACCTATTAAAAATTATCGCCACATGTGCTCGTGTTTATCAAAATCTGAATATTTATACTGGAGGAATCCGATAAGCTAAGAGGTTTTGTTTAAAAAATGTCGAGTAGGGGCACTGGGTCAGAACATTACAACACCAAACAATACAAAAAACGATAAGAGTACAAATTATTGGTAAGGTAAACAAATCACCTATTAAAAATCTACAAATAAAACTAAACTTATTTTTTCATCTTACCAGATAAAGCCCACTGATCTATTAGCTTCTTCAGAAGCGACCTGGACCACAAATGATGGCTTAACGAAGTGGCTTATCACGTGGGAAATGTATCGCAGCAAAATAACTGACACAATAACGTAGCCCATGGGTAACGAGAGTGCCAGGGGGGAGGGTACTTACAGGTGCTGCAGTGCTCTTGCAGCAGCAGGTAGTTGGCGAGCGGCGGCGTGTAGGCGAGGCACTGCAGCGTGGCGTTGAGGAAGCAGGTGTTCCCCAGGTTGCGCAGGCCGGCACCCTTGCAGACGTCGCTCTCCCACCTGAGGTTCAGCCGCTCGGGTGCAAACAGCGAGAGCCGTGCCACCGGAATGCCATCGTCCTCCTCTGCACAAAGGGTACGGTGGTGGCGGAAGCCGGTGTCATCGCAGGGCGCTGCTCTGCCGATGGGGCTGGCGTGGATATTCAGTGGCCCCAGCCATCACCCGTGCTGCTACTGTTAACCACGAAGATTTTGCTCCACATTTAATTTTCAGGTTCAAGTCCGCGGGAAATAGGATTTGCCTGTCGCGTTGGCTGCTGGGTGTTTTCAGCTCCCTGTGTTACTCATGAACGGCAACAGCAGTGGCTCCAAAGCGGCCCTTGCGTTGGTGGCTGCCACCCTAATGAGATGCCACGACGTCGCGTGATTGCACACTCACCTTGGGGTGCAGGCACAGACACGCTGATGTTCTCTGTGGCTGGTACAGGGGAGGGTTCCGGCCGGCCATGGGGAAGGCAGCAGGGTTGCGTGCAGAGCCACTCGTCGGCCGCCGCCAGCACCTCGTTGGACGAGGTGGGGGCCAAGACCGTGAGGTCGTTGCCGGATGAGGTGCCCTCTGCTCCACACGCCACAGTCGTGGTTGGGTCCTGCCACAGCAACGCAGTCAACACATCCACAATTACTCCTCCCATCTCGACTGGGATCCCAACACACGTGGGACTGTTTTATCACCAAAAGAAATACAATTTTAGTCCATGAACCTATGGGCGATCTGCATAATCTCAGAAGTAAATTTATATTTACATTATATTTTTAAAGTAACCCCAAACTCACTTTAACTCGTAAAATATTATATGAAGAACGGCCATTGACTAAAGATGAACTAATTCAATTTGTTATGCATGCGAGAGAGAAGGCAGCTGTAGTTTAAAAGAGGTCATAAATGCATTTCAGAAGATAAATCTAACATTAATGTTAATCAAATTCATTTTTAACATTTGTTAAAATTAAATTAAATAATCCTCCGTGATTTGTTCAAATAAATACAATAACCCAATGTATCCTGATTTTTCGGCCACCCTCTTACAAACGACGTCATGAAGGGCCAACTGTGATGTGCTCTGAAAAAGGGGCATTGACTGAAATGTCGCTTTTATATATTTAAGAATACTTTATATATGTAATACACGTTATTATCAAAGTCAGAATATTTATACGGGAGGAATCCGATGAGCTATAAAGCTCTTTTTCACATGTCCAGTCGGGGCGGGTAAGAATGTTACAACAACGAACAACACACACATAATAGGAGTGCAAAATACAGATTGGCCCCAAAGTTAAGACACGGTTATTTAATTTATCTTAACACTGACATTACACCGTTCTAATAATTTATTTTTAAAGTAAACAATTTAACTATCATTAATATTGATAACATCCTCTGTGACTGGTTCAAATACATACGGTAATTCATCTTCTTGTTTTTTTCGGTAAAGTCACGTAGAAGGGAAGTGACTTTACCGAAAAAACCAAGAAGATGAATTCCTGCAGTCACGAAAGCTTTAAATCGAAATTTACATACGGTAACTCTGTGTCCTGACTTTTGGGGCAACGTTCTATAGGCGACGTTATGTAAATGAAAAAAAAAGATTGTGATGTGCTCTGCAGAAGGGCCATTGTCTGAAACGTCGCCTATCATTTTACTGTAACAATTCCCCCACCCCCCGTGCACTCCCAGCGTTGTGATTGGCTGAGTGGCGCCAGCGGGCCCCGCCCCACCCGCCACCCGGGGCTCCTCCCCCTCACCTGAGGCTCCGCCCTCAGATGCGGCCCCGCCGCCGCCTGCGCGGCTCCCGTCAGCTCCGGCACGGCGACCCGCGCCGTGCCTCGGGCTTCATCCGGGGAGGGGGTCCCGGGCACAGCCCCGAGGGATCCCTCGCGGGGGTCGTCAACTGCAAAAAAAAGAAGCACAGTGATCACATTTCGTACTACGGATAAACACACGGCTCTACATTTCACACTGTAGATCAAGGGTGGCACAGTCGAGTTTTTTACAATCGGGTTTAATTGTCTTTTTTTATTAAACCCTATCATCTGAGATTGGGAGAAATCCGGTTTCATTGGTTTTAATTGCAGAACCGCACTTATCAACGATGGGCTTCATCCATTCCAAGCTAAGGAACTCACTGGCGTCCACGATTGTGGAGAAGCTCGTGTTCATCAAGACCAACCTGCCCGCCGCATTCTACGGCTACCCCGTGCCCGACGGCCCCGAGTACGATAGCAGCACCAATGAGGAAGCAGCCTAAGCCTATCAGAGTTTCGTATTCATTAAACCAGGTTTTAATTCCCCGAAATCGGGTTTAATTGTATTAAAGAAAAAACCCGATGCCTGCCGCTGGAAAAATCGGGTTTTTTCCACCCATGCTGTAGATAAACATGGCACTGGATTCAATGGCCCCATCCAGCACCCGTGCTGCTACTCTTAACCAGAAATATTTTACCCCACATTGAAGTGTAAGGCTCAAGTTAGCGACAAATGTGATGTGCCTGTCACGTTGGCGCTGGGTATTTTGAGCTCCCCCTGTTGCTCATGAAGGGCAACAGCAGTGGCTCCAAAGCGGCCCTTCTGTTGGTGGCTGCCACCCTAACGAGAGGTCACGAGGTCGCACGCTCACCTTGGGGTGCAGGCAGCACAGACACGCTGATGTATTTGCGTGCTGTGGCTGACACCAGGGAGTGTTCTGGCCGGACATGGTGAAGGCAGCTGGGTTGCATCCAGAGCCTCTCGTCGGCCGCCACCAGCACCTCGTTGGACGAGGTGGGGGCCAAGACCGTGAGGTCGTTACCGAACGAGGTGCCCTCTGCTCCAGCTGCCACAGTCATGGTTGGGCCCTGCCACAGCAACACAGTCAACACATCCACAATTAATCCTCCCATCCGGACTGGCATCCCAACACACATGGGAATGAATTATCTCCAAAATTTATCAAATGTAGTCCATGAACCGATAAGTGATCTACATAAAATGTCTCAGAAATATATATAGACAATTGATTTTTAGAGGAACCCCAAACTGACAAAATATTCAAAGAAGAGGCCAATGACTAAAGTAGAACTCGTTCAGTTCGTTGTTATGCATGCAAAAACGGTAGCTTTAATTTAAAAAAGGTGCTAAATGCATTTCAAAATGGTAATGGATATCAGTTTTAACATTTGTTAAAATTAAACTCAATGACCCTTTGTGATTTGTTAAGATAAATACAATAACTTTGCGTGTCCTGAATTTTGGGCCACCCTCTACAGGCCACGTTTTGAAAGGGTCTAACAACTGTTGACGTGCTCTGCACAAGGACCATTGCCCGAAACGGCGCCGATCATGTTCCAATAACAATTTCCCCCCACTCGTGCACTCCCAGCGTTGTGATTGGCTGAGGGGCGCCAGCGGGCCCCGCCCCGCCCGCCACCCGGAGCTCCTCCCCCTCACCTGAGGCTCCGCCCTCAGACGCGGCCCCGCCGCCGCCTGCGCGGCTCCCGTCAGCTCCGGCACGGCGACCCGCGCCGTGCCTCGGGCTTCATCCGGGGAGGGGGTCCCGGGCACAGCCCCGCGGGATCCCTCGCGGGGGTCGCCAACTGCAAGAAGGAGAAGCACAGCGATCACATTTTACACTGCGGACAAACACACGGCTCTACATTTCCCACTGTAGACAGACATGGGCCTGTCGATCGCTTCTGAAGAACTAAATAGCCCAGTGGGCTTCACCTGGTTTAATAAAAGAAAGAGTGGAGCTCATTTCGTTTTCGGGATTTGCCTACCTTTATCATACTTTTCACTTGTTATCAGTGTAATTTTCTGAACCCGTTTAAAAGCTTCATAGCTCATCGGATTTATCCACGATTTTTAAAGTTCATTATTTTGCATTGGTGAGTGAAGGTTGGTAACTCATGGGGGGTCCGTTGCCCCCCCCCTCCCCGTGAGTGACGGTTGATCGCTCAGGGGGGTCCATTGCCCCCCCATCGCCCCTTCCCCCCGTGAGTGACGGTTGGTCGCTCACGGGGGGCTCCACGACCCCGTGAGCGACGGGGGTCAACGCGACCGCTTGAACCCCGACACGAATCACGGCCTACAACGACCACTTGGCCCAACCCCAAACCTCCACACGCAGAGCGATCTTTAGAAGTTGCTGCTGGTTACTGGCCGTTCGACGTTTCGGGCCTTTTAAGTGACTATTTATCGCGAGATTGGTTATTTAAAGCGACCAATCACGCAATTAAACCGTACGGGTGGTGGTGCTGCTGCTGCGTCGGCAGTGGTGAACAGGTTGGACCAGAACACAACCACTCAGCACGATCCGTGTCGATAGCGACACTGCGGCCTCCATAGGTGCAGGTGGACGTGGGTCATGGCCCGACTTCAACAGCGCCATCTATTGTATCTGTTTCCCTTCCCAGCAGTGCTGTTGACGTGGTGTCGATTTATTTTCACGTCGTCTTCTGACCAAATATGGACGAATAAATACTTTAACGATCGTTTTACCTCAAAGGGACATTTGTGAATGTGTGTCTGTTCGAAATGTTTAACATACTTACCGACATGCAACAAACTTGAAATTTGGCATGTGGGTAACTTCCAGACAGTACGCAATGGAAAAAATATGAAAATAGACTTTTGTATTTGGGGGGGGGGGCACAATAATGGATACATTTTGCACGGCCAGTGAGCGGTGATGTCACGCAGTGTGCCTAGTGACGTCACGCAGTGTGCATACTGACGTCACGCACCCCCCCCCCACCCTCCGTGTATTAATCGAAGATAATAATCCAAGTCCCGGGCGAAGCCGAGTAGTAAAGCTAGTACAATATTAATTCTAGATCTAGTACAATATAATTAAAGTCACGTAGGTATACATTTTAATAAATTAAATCACGACGTTTCGGGCGCAACACAAGTGTCCGTCATCAGGTGGGACAACCACAGCAAGAAACAATTGCTGAAGTCCGTGACTTTACCGAAAGAACCAAAGAGTATGGATCCCTGCAGTCACGAAAATTTCAAATCTAGAATATAATTAAGCATTGAGCTTATTCTACTGTGCTGCCTGTCTCGTATGTGTCGTGCATGTGTGCGTGTGCAGGGGAGAAATTGACATTTTTGGGGTAAAAATGTTGATAATTTCCCTTTAAAAGTCCGATGCTCACCTTGGGAAAGCTCTCGTGGCATTATCGGTCGATGGAATTCTCAGGTTGTTGAAAGTGTCGCCGCTGTTCACGTTCAAGAGAGCAGGGACGACGCAGAATCACACAAACACGTCTGGTCTTCTCGCCGTGCTGGAGTTCTGTGACCGTTACGGGCCTCACGTGACCGTCGTGTCCCTTGACAACGACCACGATCATCAACATGGCGACATTCAAACTCGGCACGTGGTCCCTCGTCATCCTTACAACGTTGGAGACGCGAGAGGCACGTGGGGGGCACGGGGAGGGGAGGGGCTCGTGGGGAGCACGAGGGGGGGGGGGGGGCTCGTGCCATCTTTCCCCCCCCCCCCCCCCCCCCGTGAGTGACCAACCGTCACTCACGGGGGGTCCACTACCCCGTGAGTGACGGTGGTCAACGCGACCGCTTCACCCCGACACGAATCACGGCCTAAAACGACCACTTGGCAGAACAAAACCACACGCACGCAGAGGGATCTTGAGCAGTGCTCTGAGTTGTTGGCCGCTCGGCGTTTTGGGCCTCTCCACTCAGCAGCTGCGACCCAAATCGACGTGGATCGGGGGCTCAGGGGATGCGTGGCGAGGGTGGAACGAGAGGCCTCGAGAGTGAAGAAGAAGCGAGGGGGAGAGCGAGGTGAGACTCTGAGCGGCAGAAGGGGAAGATGACGTGGAGTGGGGAACACGCGCAGGGTGAGGACATCATCATCATCCACATGATCATCATCCACATAATCTTCGCCCACATCATCATCCACATCATCTTCATCCATATCATAATCTACATCATCAACTTCATCCACATCATCATCACCATCCACATGATCATCTGCATCATCTACATCATCATCCACATCATAATTATCCACATCATCCACATCATCATGGTCCACATCATCACCATCATTATGCACATCTTCATGTTCTTGGTTCTTTCGGTAATGTCACGTAGATTTAAAAAAAGAAGAAAAAAATCAATAAATAAAAATGTATATTAAACATTTCATAATAAAATTATACATTGAAAATAATAATAGCAAAAAATCCCCAATAAAATTAAAAATAGTAAAATATAAAATGAATGGAAAATAATAAAAGCAAAAAACCCACGACGTTTCCATCGCAACACAAGTGGTCTTCATCGCCTCATCGCTTGATGAAGACGGCTTGTTTTGCGATCGAAACGTCGTGGGTTTTTAACTTTTATTATTTTCAATTGATTTACATTTTTTTACTACAGTTTATTTTACTCTTTTTTTTCATTTTTATTGTGAGAGAGCGCCGACGGTTTAGGGGTAGGCCCTCATACAGCAGTTGATTCATCCACGCGTGGCCGGCGTGACGAGGTTTGGTCATACAGCCACACCCACACGGTGCGTGAGAGGAGTTCATCTAGCAGTGGATTGAACAAGCCGCGTAGATGTCAATGTATGGGGTGCGTAATGTAGGTGTCCCTGTGTGCATCTGTGTGTGTGCGTTGGGTGTTTGATTTACGTTTCTCTCACAGCTGATGTTGCAACAATCTTCCTGCTGAATATTTGACCATCTGTTCATACAGGATTCGGATTATCCCCATAGTGCGGTGTTGTCTGTACGATACCCGTTGAATCAAAGTAGAGTACGAAATATATGGCTGCTATAAATATCCACACGATGATAAGCCACTTGGTTGAGCTATCATTTGTGATGGCCAAAGTCGCTTCCGATAAAAGAGCTCCGCAGCTCAGTGCGCCTTACCTGGCGGAATAAAAATAGTTGACTAAGTTGAGTGCGATGACGCAGCAGCTGCAGGCGCAGCCCTGCAATTGCTTGCTCGCTCCACTGTTGACTGACCGGCCTCCACCTACAGCGAGCTCTCGAGAGTTTCTCCTCTAGAGGGATGTCTCTGTCCGGCTCTCCCACCACGGCCAGAGCGACTCGAAGGGAAGGGGGTGCCCACACTTTACCCCACCGCGCCTTGGCGCGCTGCTGGGTGGGCAGAGGCGGCCGGGGGCGGGAGGGAGAGTGAATACACGTGGCCCCATCGTCTCAACTGCCAGCGAGTACCTCTGATTATTATTCTTATTACTATTCTCACCGTGGTCAATAGTAGCTCTGTATCTTATAATGCTGCTCTCTGTTGTGTGTAACGGGCAAGGTTTGCAGAAGTGTGTAACTCTGTGCAGTGTGCTCAAATGTGCATTCACGTGTTCATTGGAGAAACTTCGCCCCTTGTTAATGTGTCAGTGTTTATGTCTCCTAGAAGTGATATATTGGATGTCATAGACGGTCCCTTTTATTTTAAACCAATGTTTACTTCAACGGCTTCAATATAATTTAATGATTATCATGATGATGATCAAAATATAAAAGTCTTCATACCCTTTCCGGCAATAACACAGGAGGTGTTAAGATGCGCAAACACCAAATAGACACCCCGACTGCAGGGCATCGAGTCTGCATTGACCACACGTCGCGCTTGTGGTCAAGCATCCAAAGCGACGTGCTCTGATGATGCACGCCTTGTCCCTGACACGACAATGGCCTCTAGCAGAGACGTCCTCCTTCATGTCCTTGACCCACCCACCAGTTGTCAGGCCAGAGAACAACGAGACGAAGAGGCGAACGGCAGCACAGAGGCAATGCAAACACCAATCCGTGAATGTGCGTCTAATGCAGACACGACGCCTCGCAATCGGTGAGTCCATTTGGTGTTTGGGCGTCTTGACACCTCCAGCGTTATTGCCGGAAAGGGTAAACGCCTCTCTTCTGCCTACATCGCCATGTCGATACCGGCAACACAACTGGTCCCGTGGATGTGTAGCTCGTGATGTATATAGTGTATGCGGAGAGACAGATAGGAAAGCGACTACGCCACTTGATCTGTTTCTATTCGATAACCTCCTACCACTGTGAGGCAGGCGAGGCGTTCACTTGTGTGGGGTACCACGGTGGCGAAATGTTAACTTCCTCGCCTGGTATACAGGAGGTCGTGGGTTCGGTTCCGATGCTGACGCCTGCTGTTGTATATTTGGAGCTTACGGTGTATCTTTCCCCGTGGTCGCGTGGATTTGTCTCCAGGTCCTCCGAGTTTTCCCTCTACATTTAACAAACAAGCGTCTAGAGTATTTGTGTCTGCCATAAATGTCTCCGTGATAAGCCACTTCGTTGAGCTATCATTTGTTATAGCCAGGTCGCTGCTGAAAAAAAAGATCTACATAGCTCAGTGGGGCCTTACCTGGTAAAACATATATAATTATTTTAGTTTAGAATCTCAACCAGCACTGCTTCGTATTGAGCTGCATGCGACTGCACCGGCAGTGGTCTGTCTACAGACACAGGACTCACGAGCTGGCCTTGCAGTCACGTCAGCTCATTTTCCCTCGAGCAAGAGACGACGGTGGTTGACTGTACGGTCCACAGCTTGAGTCGCACTGTGGCTGCTCTTTAATGTACCTCTCTCTCTGCGAGTCTCGTATGGGTCTCTACGAGTCTCCATGTATCACAACGTGTGTGTGGGTTTACTCTACGGTCCACAGCTTGAGTTGCATGACCACTGCTGCTGCGTGTTGTGTCTCGTCTCTAATGTTCCATTCGTTAAAACGTGAGCATCGTTCCGTTGATGTTCTGGTGCGGTTCATGGTGACAGCGGTGTATTTGCCGAGGATTGTCCATGCCAGGAGGTGTGCGGTGGTTGATGCTTGGGTCTCGACCGAGGCGTTCATTCCGGACGTCTGCGCTGTTCCACCGTTAGCCGGCGATCTTACAGATCTGTGCGAGAGCCACAGCCCCGATCGATCTGAGGTTCATCCACGTACTCGATAGCAGCGATTTCTCAACCCGTTTCGTTCCAACGGGAGACTTTCGAGCTCGCTCGATCTTCACGGCGCACCGAACCAAAGAGTCGGTCCTGCTAATTAGCACAACTTTGCGGCGGCACACTGCTCGAGATGCCACGAGGAGGTTGGGGCAGCTCAGAGGTCCTAGCGCCGAGCCGGCGCCACTGACACCCTGGGTTGGAGTGAGGGCTGCAGCCACTGCCTGTGATTGAACCGGGTTCTCGAGTTTAACGAGTGGATGGCTTTGGCCCAGCTAACAATGACTGTACCCATGAAATATTAGAATCAGGATTTTTACTTTATTTGGATGAATTTCACCGAAACATGCGATAAATGCCAATGTCACAGCAGTGCGTTTAAAGGGAGGGAATGGGAGAGGAGGCCATGGGGATTACGAGGGCACATCGGCAGCATAGAGCTGTGGATGAAGAAGAGAGCTGTGGATGAAGAGGAGAGAGTTGTGTGTGAAGGAGGGAGCTGTGTGTGACGGTGAAGGTGGAAACAATTGACTGGAACCCTTCCCTGTCTCCGCGTGTTGGCGAGGGGAGCGTTGGCTACACCGTGCAGAAGTCTCCGATGTTGCCCCCCTGTAATGGGGGATTAGCCGTCAACATTCGTGTGTCCCCCTCTTGAAAGCCTTTTTGGGAACGTGTATTTCTCGTTTTATTCCATGCAAGGGAGTTGTGAGATCATATTCGTCTACGTCAGGGATCGGGCAAACCTGCGGCTCTGGAGCCGCATGCGGCTCTTTAAGCGACTGCTTCGTGCCGTTATTTATTAAGGACCCACTCTCTTGTATTAACGTGGCATGGCGGCTCTTGAAATTTAGATAGATGTTTTTTACTATAATTTACCAAATTAGAACAAAATAACGGCCCGTCCATGCGGAAAGCGGCGTCCTGTCGCGTGTTAAAATAAATTGCCCGTGAATTCAGAATTGGTTCCACGACTCGTGACGGCCAGACAGGAGCGTGCTGCCACGCCTGGGAATGACCATCAAGGAGGATTGAGCAACAGGAACCTTGCGATGCGACTGTGTCAGCCACCACCACGACGACAGACTCTGCGGGACGCGTGTGTACTTTTTATTCTAAACAGAATATGTACAAAACACAGACGAGAGAACACGCTATTTTTGGAAGCGCCGTCTTGAAAAATGAACTATACACCCCATTTCTGGTGCTGAGCACACGCAGCCTTCGTGTAACAAAGCCCATCATCGTTACCATCGTCGTCATCATCATAATCGATTTAAAAAACCAACCCCCCATCCCACCCAAGCTCCTATAGCTAAACGATACCGCGCCCTCTAAACGTTTTGCATCGACGCTATAAAACCCACCTCCCTGCCCCGTGCGTTTCATAATTATTGAAGGCGAGAGCGATCGTGGTGTAAAAAAAGAGGCGCTTGGAGAACGCGAGAGACGCACGCACGGACGGACAACACGAGACGGCACGAGAGTGGCGACGGGCTACGGCGACGGTCACAGCGCTGAGATGACGGACGACGATGCCGCCACGAACACACATGTACAGAGCCACACAGCCACACGCGCCCGTGCGCATACACGGCCACGCGTGGCCACGTGTGGAGGGGGGCGGGGCGGAGGTGGTGGAGGGGCGATACCGAGAGCCTAAACCTCCGTGGTCATCACCTCGATAGTCATCTCATTGAAAGCCACCTCTGATCATCTGTGGTCACCTCCACGGTCATCATTTTGATAGCCATCTTGTTGATCATGTCTATGATCATCTCCATTATCTTCACGGTCATCTCGAGGGCCATCTCCATGATCTCCATGGTCATTTTCATGATCGCGATTGTCAAATCCATGAATATCCCGATGGTAATTTCCATGATCATCTCGATGATCATCTCCATTATCATATCTATGATCATCTCCATTATCATGTCGATGATCATCTCAATTATGATTATCTCCATTATCATATCTCCATCATCATCTCCATGGTCATTTCCATTTTCATATCGATCATCTCTATGGTCATCTCGATGGGCAACTCCCTGGTCATTTTCATGATCATCTCGATGGTCATCTCCATGGTCATCTCCATGATCATCTTGATGGTCATCTCCATGATCATCTCCATGATCATATCGATGGTCATCTCCGTGATCATCTCCATGATCATCTCCATGATCATCTCGATGGTGATCTCGATCGTCATCTCCATGGTCATCTTGATGGTCATATCCATGATCATCTCCATGGTCATCTCGATGGTCATCTCCATGATCATCTACATAATCATCTCGATGGTCATCTCGATAGTCATCTCCATGGTCATCTGGATGGTCATCTCGATGGTCATCTCCATGGTCATCTCCATGGTCATTTCCATGATTATCTCTATGGTCATCTTGATGGGAATCTTATTGGTCATCTTGATGGTCATCTCCATAATAATCTCCATAATCATCTCGATAGTCATCTCCATTATCATCTCCATGATCAGCTCGATGGTCATCTCGATGGTCATCTTGATAGTCATCTCCATGATCATATCGATGGTCATCTCGATAGTCATTTCCATGATCATCTCGATGGTCATCTCCATGATCATCTCGATGGTCATCTCGAAGGTCATTTCCATTGTCATCTCTATGCTCATCTCGATGGTCATCTCCATGGTCATCTCGATGGTCATCTCCATGATCATCTCCATAATCAGCTCGATGGTCATCTCGATGGTCATCTCCATAATCATCGCGATGTTCATCTCCATGATCATCTTGAAGGTCATCTTCAAGATCATCTCCATGATCTTCTCGATGGTCATCTCGATGGTCATCTTCATGATCATATCGATGGTCATCTCGATGGTCATCTCCATGCTCATCTCCATGAACATCTCGATGGTCATCTCCATGATCATCTCTATGATCAGCTCGATGGCCATCTCGATGGTCATCTCCATGCTCATCTCCATGAACATCTCGATGGTTATCTCCATGATTATCTCTATGATCATATCGATGGTCATCTCCATGCTCATCTCCATGAACATCTCGATGGTCATCTCCATGATCATCTCTATGATCAGCTCGATGGTCATCTCGATGGTCATCTCCATGGTCATCTCCATGCTCATCTCCATGAACATCTCGATGGTCGTCTCCATGATCATCTCTATGATCAGCTCGATGGTCATCTCGATGGTCATCTCGATAGTCATCTCCATGATCATCTCGATGGTCATCTCCAAGATCATCTCGATGGTCATTTCCATTGTCATCTCTATGATCATCTCGATGGTCATCTCCATGGTCATCTCGATGGTCATCTCCATGATCATCTCCATAATCATCTCGATGGTCATCTCGATGGTCATCTCCATAATCATCTCGATGGTCACCTCGATAGTCATCTCCATGCTCATCTCCATGAATATCTCGATGGTTATCTCCATGATCATCTCCACGATCATATCGATGGTCATCTCGATGGTCATCTCTATGCTCATCTCCATGAACATCTCCATGATCATCTGCATGATCATCTCCATGATCATCTCGATGGTGATCTCGATCGTCATCTCCATGGTCATCTCCACGATGATATTGATGATCATCTCCATGGTCATCTCGATGGTCATATCCATGATCATCTCCATGGTCATCTCGATGGCCATTTTCATGATCATCTACATAATCATCTCGATGGTCATCTCCATGGTCATCTCCATGGTCATTTCCATGATTATCTCTATGGTCATCTTGATGGGCATCTCATTGGTCATCTTGATGGTCATCTCCATAATAATCTCCATAATCATCTCGATGGTCATCTCCATGATCATTTCCATGATCAGCTCGATGGCCATCTCGATGGTAATCTCGATAGTCATCTCCATGATCATTTCGATGGTCATCTCGATAGTCATCTCCATGATCATCTCGATGGTCATCTCCATGATCATCTCGATGGTCATCTCCATGATCATCTCGATGGTCATCTCGAAGGTTATTTCCATGATCATCTCGAAGGTCATTTCCATTGTCATCTCCATAATCATCTCGATGGTCATCTCCATGATCATCTCCATGATCAGCTCGATGGTCATCTCCATGATCATATCGATGGTCATCTCCATGATCATCTCCATGATCAGCTCGATGGTCATCTCTATGATCATATCGATGGTCATCTCGATGGTCATCTCAATGCTCATCTCCATGAACATCTCGATGGTTATTACCATGATCATCTCCATTATCATCTCCATGATCATCTCGATGGTCATCTCGATGGTCATCTCCATAATCACCTCGATGGTCACCTCGATAGTCATCTCCATGCTCATCTCCATGAACATCTCGATGGTTATCTCCATTATCATCTCCATGATCATATCGATGCTCATCTCGATGGTCATCTCCATGGTCATTTCCATGATTATCTCTAGGGTCATCTTGATGGGCATATCATTGGTCATCTTGATGGTCATTTCCATAATAATCTCTATAATCATCTCGATGGTCATCTCCATGATCATCTCCATGATCAGCTCGATGGCCATCTCGATGGTCATCTCGATAGTCATCTCCAATATCATTTCGATGGTCATCTCGATAGTCATCTCCATGATCATCTCGATGGTGATCTCCATGATCATCTCAATGATGATCTCCATGATCTCAGAATGGAATTGTAGTCACGTGCGTCTTCAAAATTAGCAGCCGGTGTACATCCCTTATGTTTTTTCTTCCAATAACTGAAAAATAAAGAGATTGTTTAAATAATCATCATCATCATCATCAAAGTTACGCCTTGTCCAATATACAGTAGCATCCGAGCGTAATTGTGTTAAAGAGTACAAGCTTTTAAATACACGGTGCGCAGTCGAGTTGACCCCGACACTGAAGCAAAGTTGTGAAGAACATGCACGAGTTTTGTGAACTTTAACCACAACCACCCCACCCCACCTATCCCCCCCTCCCCATGTCCCGTCAAACGAACACAAAAAACTGCGTCAAAATACCCCCGAACAGACGGACGGTGAAAAGTCCCGCGTGTTAAGATATGTTTGTGCGCCATCGCTAAGAAAATATTGCAGGTGAGTGTACAAGTGAGAGTGTAGGTGAGTGTACATGTGAGTGAGCGTGGAGGTGAGTGTACAGGTGAGAGTGCAGTTCAGTGTACAGGTGAGCGTGCAGGTGAATGTCACATGTACACTCACCTGTACACTCGCCTGCACTCTCGCCTGGACACTCACCTGCACGCTCATGCACATATACACTCGCCTCCTCGCTCACTCACATGTACACTTACCTGCACGCTCACTCACATGTATACTCACCTGCATGCTCGCCTGTACTCTCACCTGCACGTTAACTGTGCAGGTGAGTGTACATGTGAGTGAGCGTGGAGGCGAGTCTACAGGCGAGAGTGCAGTTGAGTGTCCATGTGAGAATGCAGGTGAGTGTACAGGCGTGAGTGCAGGTGAATGTACAGGCGTGAGTGCAGGTGAATGTACATGTGAGCGTGCAGGCGAGTCAACGCACAGGTGAGTATACAGGTGAGTGTGCGTGCAGCTGAGTACAGGTGAGAGTGCGGGCGAGTATACAGGTGGCAGGGCAGGATGACCACGGGCTTAGAGGACTTCTCCAGGCAGAGGGGGCACAGCAGCTGGCGCGCTGCAGCAGCCACCCACAGGCGGACAGCCTCGTCGCTGCAGCTGTCACGTGCCCTGCCTCCCTCTCCTCCTCCGCCCCATGCCACGTGGAGACAGAGAAAGAGAGGGAGGGGCATTCACACCACGAGGTCACGTGGGCAAGGGAACAACAAATCCCCCCCCCTACACCAACTCCCAACATGGACTCGTCCATCGCTGGTCCCACCTCCCCCACGGGAAAATCATCGAAGTCAACGTACAGTAGGACAGTCCACACAAGCGGCATCAACAACAACAGCAGGAGCCGTCACCATTCGCCACTAAGTGGCGGTGACGTCCCCGCGGCGTTGGTGCCAGGCTAGGTGCACTCTTAGGCCACGCGAAGTGTCGAAGGCTCGCTGACAGGAGGTCACGGGACAGAACCTTGCAGGTGCCATGGGGTTGACCGACTCGAGATGGCTGCAGACGCCACCAGCTGTGCCAACTCGCCGCGTTTTAGCCGCCCGCCTCTCCGCTCGTTGTTGTGAGCGTCCCTCACGAGCCTCCTCCTCCTCCACAGAGGCCGATCTTGACACCGCCGGAACCGCTCATCGGCAAGTCCACTCAGCTCCACATCCTCCAACCAGGTACCTTTGTAGACCCGCAGTGATGCCCCATGCCGTGTTGGCAGTCCACTGCTGGATGAAGGCTTCGGGTCGCCACGGTGGCTAGGAGATGTTAACTACCTCGCCCGGTGTGCAGGAGGTCGTGGGTTTGACCCCGACGCCTGCTGCTGCTGTAGATTTGGAGTCTGCGGTGTCTCTCTCCACGTGGTCGCGTGGATTTCTCTCCCAGTGCTGCGGTGTTCCCATCCACATTTAGAATCGACGTGTTGAGAATATGTGGCTGCTCTAAATGTCCACACGAGAAGCCACTTTGTTGAGCTATCATCTGTGGCTAGGTCGCTTCTTATAAAAGCGCTTTGTAGCTCAGTGGGACTTACGTGGTTGAAATAAAATAACAGTAAAAATAACAGCACCACCACTCCACGTACACAGAACATCTGCCGTGATCCTGACTGCAGTGCTCATCTCGATATGGTCGATGAAAGTGAATTACGTGACGGCCGCTACGTTAAAAGGTTTCGTTACCTTAGGGTGGCATCAGTTGCTGCTCTGGCCCATCGGGAAATACAACAATGCCTTGATGGAGGCTCCATTGAAGATGCGTGCGACCCTCTCGACTGGCCGTCTGACCCGAATGTTCAGTCCAACTCGAGCTGAATATCGAGTGGAACTGGGTGACCCTGGGGCTATTTGCTAAAACGCAACAATTTCGATTTAAAGCATTTGTGACTGCAGGGATTCATATTATTGGTTATTTCGGTAAAGTCACGTAGAAGGAAAATAATAAAGTAATAATTCTAGATTTGAAGCTTTCGTGACTGCAAGGAATCATATTCTTAGGTTTTTTCGGTTTTTTCGGTACCGAAAAAACCTAAGAATAATAAAGTAATAAAAATAAAACAATTAAATTCTCACGACGTTTCGATTGCAACACAAGCAATCATCATCAGGTGTGAAAACCTCAATTTTCTTGCTGTGGGTTTCACACCTGATGATGATTGCTTGTGTTGCAATCGAAACGTCGTGAGAATTGTATTGTTTGTTTTTATTATTTTATTATTTCCCTTCTACGTGACTTTACCGAAATAACCAAGAATATGAATCCCTGCAGTCACGAAAGCTTTAAATCGAAAAAGACCCCAACATTCGTCAATGATGACCGATTCCATTCATAAAGTGCGCTCTTGCCGCCGTGTGCGCTGAGTAGTTCTCAGTATTAAACACTCGTTGACTGCTCTATACAGGGTGGGATAGAGATCTCTACTTAACCCTGCAGGGTCACCCCTCTAATAGTGAAGGCGTTCACACTTGAGCTGCGGTTGCCCTGAGCCAGTAGTTGCATCATTAACTGTGCGAAATCCTTTTCAAACCATTACTATAAAAATGCAGAATTTTCCATTAAGTTACTTTTCTTGGATTTAGCAGAATTCCACAGTAGCTCTCTCAATAGCTGTAGCGTTTGAGTAACGATCTTTTAAATGTTTGCGTTGTTAAATCGTATGACTCGTAAAACGATAATTAAATGACCACTTAGTGTAGGACGATCATTGAATGTTTGAACTATAAAATTCTGCAATGTTAATTTAATGCTGAGGGTGTTGACAAGGAAAGTAGTGGATGTGTGGGGTTTAAATTGTCAACTCGTGCCCGCACTGCATCGTGTGGCGGGTTTCTGACAGCTGCAGCATCACCACGACGCTCTCATTGCCGCTTGGTGAATATCCGTGGCGGGTTCCCTTTCGTTTTTTATTCATTGAATGAGACGTCACCCTCCCTGCACCTGGCCACCCACTTGTGTGTTTGTGTGCCTTCAGGTGTCACAGCAGAGCAATTGCAGAGGGATGCTGCGATTATACTGGCGTGGGCTCAGCATAGATGGCGGCCCTCTGTCAATCCACAGCGGAGGTAAGAGCCCCCCACTCTGTGTCAGTAAATGGGGGGGGGTGTTTGGTCATACTTCACCACGCTGGTCAGTATGAGTTGGTGTGAAGGTGAGGCAGCCCAAAGATCTGTTCAGATGTCACTCAGCACTGACGTTAGCCGTGGCCGGGAATCGAACTTAGCTGGCAGTGGTCAGTGTGCGCTAACGGCCGGGCCACCGCTTCACGGGTGAACGGGTTGATTAGATGAGACGATGACGTTGCGTTTCATATCAGTGGCGACTCCTCCACGTGGCTGGGCGATTGAGAAACCGCACCCACAGCAGTTGTCCCAGTGTACCGGCACCCCCCCAGTGCTGGAGTCAACATTCTCTGGGCCCCGTTTTTCTTCACACGCCGCCCTGGATTTGGGCCCAGCAAGAAACGCATCGCCACCGAACGCGTTACGGTCAAATGTTGTAAGCGGCAGGTATATCTAACTTTATATTTGACGACCTCATCTTCCAAGACGTCCTGACCAGTGTGGAGTAGTACCAATTACCCTCACAGGGGCTCTCTGCAGCTCCCTCTCGTGGAGGCCCCATTTGCCGGCAGTGGCGTGAACAACCGCAGGGGCTGTACCTTTACCTTTTATCCACTTTTTATATTCAACATTTAATTAGGTCAGCAACGCGGTTTTGACCTCTTACCCACAAACATTTCTGACAAGTACAGCAAGTGCACGTGTACACAAGTGTACTCCTGTGCTAGTTGCACGCCACTTCTGCCTTTTGTGTTTAGTTTGTTGTCGTTCCCCCATACCTCAGATTAGCACTGTTGGCTGTGTACGGTGCTAAAGAAGGTAAACATAAACACACACACACAAACACGTGCACACAGACATACAAAGACAAAGATCCCCCGTATAGACAATCAGGCTGTTGGGGCAAGTGCTGTTAGCGAGCACACGCACATATATACACACATAAATACACACATAAACACATACACACACACATAACCAGACACATACACATCCACACCCATACACACACATACACCCACACACAAAGACACATACACACACACACTGCGATGGCAAAGTAAGAAATGGGAACGAGACCAGTTTTGTCACGACAAGTATATATTGATGTCAAGTGCAAATACAAAACGAGGTAGACAAAATCTCTGGAAAACATTAATCTCTGGAAAACATTCCCAGACTTTGAGCTGCTTTTGTACAAACGATAAAAACCCCGAGGAGACCGAAGTGTCACCGATCTACATTCACGATTTCAGAAACTGCTGTTTCTGGAGGTATCATGGACGATGGAAATAAAGTGCTTGGCGAAGTTCATCATTTATCGGTATATTTCACGTGGTAACGGCTTGGCGCTACGGTTAGCGTGTCCATTGAAATGTGCACGCCCCGTACGTAAAAAAAGAGTAACAGATATGTAGTTTAAAAAATGCCGACGTATTCACAGTTCAATAAATAAATAAATACTTTGCAACAGCGGTGACTTTTTAAATCCCCGAGAGAACACGAAATAAAAGCCCCGCATTTTAAATGAACAGAGACAAGAACCGTACGGGAATACCTTGCACGACCTCACTGAGACCGCACTCCGGCCTCGCGTTGCGGAGGATGCAACCTCTGTCTTCATTTGTTATGGGACAGTTCATTTTGCGGTCACCATCACAATAACGTTCCTGGTGCCAACTCGCTTGACGATTGGCCAGGGAATAAACAGCAACCCCAAGACATAATGGGTTGGTGCCGCCTGCATGGATCTCGGCTCCTGTTTCCCAGAATGGGTGGCGTGATTTTAAGCACTTTCGTGCTGGGTTTTTCAAGTCTTCTTGGATTAAAACTTGATTTGAAGCTTTCATGACTTCAGGAATTACTCTTTGGTTATAGTAGTAGGTTTTTACCCTTTAAACTGGTACAAAACTGACACCTTTATACAAGGCATCATGTTTGCAATAACCATAACACAAGCAGTCAAAATGCAAACAAAAAGAAACAACTCTGATAATGATATGCACTGTCCTTGAAGTTGATTGGTCCACACCCGAGACAGCTTTTCTTAGAGCCTAGTCTCCATTGGTGTTGGACCAGAAGACGCCAAAAGGCGTACAACTCAAAAACAGCGCACTGTCAGAGTATTGAGAGCTCAGGGTAAGCATTTACACTATGAGACCTCCTTTACCAGTGGCAAAATATAGTATTAGGATTTTACCCTTTAAACTGGTACAAAACTGACACCTTTATACAAGGCATCATGTTTGCAATAACCACAACACAAGCAGTCAAAATGCAAACAAAAAGAAACAACTCTGATAATGATGTGCACTGTCCTTGAAGCTGATTGGTCCACACCCGAGACAGCTTTTCTTAGAGCCTAGTCTCCATTGGTGTTGGACCAGAAGACGCCAAAAGGCGTACAACTCAAAAACAGCGCACTATCAGAGTATTGAGAGCTCGGGGTAAGCATTTCCACTATGAGACCACCTTTACCAGTGGCAAAATATTGTAGTAGGTTTTTACCCTTTAAACTGGTACAAAACTGACACCTTTATACAAGGCATCATGTTTGCAATAACCATAACACAAGCAGTCAAAATGCAAACAAAAAGAAACAACTCTGATAATGATATGCACTGTCCTTGAAGTTGATTGGTCCACACCCGAGATAGCTTTTCTTAGAGCCTAGTCTCCATTGGTGTTGGACCAGAAGACGCCAAAAGGCGTACAACTCAAAAACAGCACACTATCAGAGTATTGAGAGCTCGGGGTAAGCATTTACACTATGAGACCTCCTTTACCAGTGGCAAAATATAGTAGTAGGTTTTTACCCTTTAAACTGGTACAAAACTGACACCTTTATACAAGGCATCATGTTTGCAATAACCACAACACAAGCAGTCAACATGCAAACAAAAAGAAACAACTCTGATAATGATGTGCACTGTCCTTGAAGTTGATTGGTCCACACCCGAGACAGCTTTTCTTAGAGCCTAGTCTCCATTGGTGGACCAGAAGACGCCAAAAGGCGTACAACTCAAAAACAGCGCACTATCAGAGTATTGAGAGCTCGGGGTAAGCATTTACACTATGAGACCTCCTTTACCAGTGGCAAAATATAGTAGTAGGATTTTACCCTTTAAACTGGTACAAAACTGACACCTTTATACAAGGCATCATGTTTGCAATAACCACAACACAAGCAGTCAACATGCAAACAAAAAGAAACAACTCTGATAATGATGTGCACTGTCCTTGAAGTTGATTGGTCCACACCCGAGACAGCTTTTCTTAGAGCCTAGTCTCCATTGGTGGACCAGAAGACGCCAAAAGGCGTACAACTCAAAAACAGCGCACTATCAGAGTATTGAGAGCTCGGGGTAAGCATTTACACTATGAGACCTCCTTTACCAGTGGCAAAATATAGTAGTAGGATTTTACCCTTTAAACTGGTACAAAACTGACACCTTTATACAAGGCATCATGTTTGCAATAACCATAACACAAGCAGTCAAAATGCAAACAAAAAGAAACAACTCTGATAATGATATGCACTGTCCTTGAAGTTGATTGGTCCACACCCGAGACAGCTTTTCTTAGAGCCTAGTCTCCATTGGTGTTGGACCAGAAGACGCCAAAAGGCGTACAACTCAAAAACAGCGCACTATCAGAGTATTGAGAGCTCGGGGTAAGCATTTCCACTATGAGACCACCTTTACCAGTGGCAAAATATTGTAGTAGGTTTTTACCCTTTAAACTGGTACAAAACTGACACCTTTATACAAGGCATCATGTTTGCAATAACCATAACACAAGCAGTCAAAATGCAAACAAAAAGAAACAACTCTGATAATGATATGCAC
Organism: Lampetra fluviatilis; assembly: GCF_964198595.1. Taxonomy (NCBI): domain Eukaryota; kingdom Metazoa; phylum Chordata; class Hyperoartia; order Petromyzontiformes; family Petromyzontidae; genus Lampetra; species Lampetra fluviatilis. Next base: position 2,852,085 of record NC_136297.1, read on the forward strand.
TGTCCTTGAAGTTGATTGGTCCACACCCGAGATAGCTTTTCTTAGAGCCTAGTCTCCATTGGTGTTGGACCAGAAGACGCCAAAAGGCGTACAACTCAAAAACAGCGCACTATCAGAGTATTGAGAGTTCGGGGGAAGCATTTACACTATGAGACCTCCTTTACCAGTGGCAAAATATAGTAGTAGGATTTTACCCTTTAAACTGGTACAAAACTGACACCTTTATACAAGGCATCATGTTTGCAATAACCATAACACAAGCAGTCAAAATGCAAACAAAAAGAAACAACTCTGATAATGATATGCACTGTCCTTGAAGTTGATTGGTCCACACCCGAGACAGCTTTTCTTAGAGCCTAGTCTCCATTGGTGTTGGACCAGAAGATGCCAAAAGGCGTACAACTCAAAAACAGCGCACTATCAGAGTATTGAGAGCTCGGGGTAAGCATTTACACTATGAGACCTCCTTTACCAGTGGCAAAATATAGTAGTAGGTTTTTACCCTTTAAACTGGTACAAAACTGACACCTTTATACAAGGCATCATGTTTGCAATAACCACAACACAAGCAGTCAACATGCAAACAAAAAGAAACAACTCTGATAATGATGTGCACTGTGCTTGAAGTTGATTGGTCCACACCCGAGACAGCTTTTCTTAGAGCCTAGTCTCCATTGGTGGACCAGAAGACGCCAAAAGGCGTACAACTCAAAAACAGCGCACTATCAGAGTATTGAGAGCTCGGGGTAAGCATTTACACTATGAGACCTCCTTTACCAGTGGCAAAATATAGTAGTAGGATTTTACCCTTTAAACTGGTACAAAACTGACACCTTTATACAAGGCATCATGTTTGCAATAACCATAACACGCAGTCAAAATGCAAACAAAAGAAACCACTCTGATAATGATATGCACTGTCCTTGAAGTTGATTGGTCCACACCCGAGACAGCTTTTCTTCGAGCCTAGTCTCCATTGGTGTTGGACCAGAAGATGCCAAAAGGCGTACAGTTCAAAAACAGCGCACTATCAGAGTATTGAGTGCTCGGGGTAAGCATTTACACTATGACACCTCCTTTGCCACTGGTAAAGGAGGTCTCATAGTGTAAATACTCTTTGGTTCTTTTGGTAAAGTCACGTAGAAAATAAATAAATTAAATAATAGAATACGACATTTCGATTGCAACACAAGCATTCGTCATCAGGTAGAAAACTAACCTAGTGAACTTCAAAATATTTTCTTTCTTCGTGGATTGTGAGGTCAGAGTTGCTTTAAATGTTTTCTATCTCGTCGGACGGCGGTCATCATTGGACGGGCGTGCCATGAGGCCCTGAGCTAGTGATTGCAGCTCTTTATTGTGTTGAGAATGTGGTCGTGGAGTGAGAATGTCGAGTCCAAGGTGATTCCAATGATGTTCAAGTGATTTCAGAGGCTGGTGGTGGAGCCGGCGATGAGTACATTTTGGGGGGCGGGCGACGCCATGGTGAGCCTCTGCCTGGTGCCTTCGTAAAATGTCTCTCAAAATTAGTTTGATCTTGAGAGGAAGCAAGAGGTTAGACACGTGATCATGGATTTTAACCAGCGACTTCTCTTGGTGGGGCGAGTGCCAGTTGTTACACCGGTGGTGGCTGCTGTGCGACCAGAGTGGCGGTGGCTGTGGTGGGACTGGTGGCGGTGGCTGCTGTTGGACTGGCTGCTGTTGGACTGGCTGCTGTGGGACACGCGGTGGCAGCAGCTGCTGTGGTGCTGACGGCAGCTTCTATGAGACCGGCGGCGGTGGTGGTGGTGGCTGCTGCAGGACTGGCGGTGGTTGCTGGTTGCAATAACCATAACACAAGCAGTCAAAATGCAAACAAAAAGAAACAACTCTGATAATGATATGCACTGTCCTTGAAGTTGATTGGTCCACACCCGAGATAGCTTTTCTTAGAGCCTAGTCTCCATTGGTGTTGGACCAGAAGACGCCAAAAGGCGTACAACTCAAAAACAGCGCACTATCAGAGTATTGAGAGTTCGGGGGAAGCATTTACACTATGAGACCTCCTTTACCAGTGGCAAAATATAGTAGTAGGATTTTACCCTTTAAACTGGTACAAAACTGACACCTTTATACAAGGCATCATGTTTGCAATAACCATAACACAAGCAGTCAAAATGCAAACAAAAAGAAACTCTGATAATGATATGCACTGTCCTTGAAGTTGATTGGTCCACACCCGAGACAGCTTTTCTTAGAGCCTAGTCTCCATTGGTGTTGGACCAGAAGATGCCAAAAGGCGTACAACTCAAAAACAGCGCACTATCAGAGTATTGAGAGCTCGGGGTAAGCATTTACACTATGAGACCTCCTTTACCAGTGGCAAAATATAGTAGTAGGTTTTTACCCTTTAAACTGGTACAAAACTGACACCTTTATACAAGGCATCATGTTTGCAATAACCACAACACAAGCAGTCAACATGCAAACAAAAAGAAACAACTCTGATAATGATGTGCACTGTGCTTGAAGTTGATTGGTCCACACCCGAGACAGCTTTTCTTAGAGCCTAGTCTCCATTGGTGGACCAGAAGACGCCAAAAGGCGTACAACTCAAAAACAGCGCACTATCAGAGTATTGAGAGCTCGGGGTAAGCATTTACACTATGAGACCTCCTTTACCAGTGGCAAAATATAGTAGTAGGATTTTACCCTTTAAACTGGTACAAAACTGACACCTTTATACAAGGCATCATGTTTGCAATAACCATAACACGCAGTCAAAATGCAAACAAAAGAAACCACTCTGATAATGATATGCACTGTCCTTGAAGTTGATTGGTCCACACCCGAGACAGCTTTTCTTCGAGCCTAGTCTCCATTGGTGTTGGACCAGAAGATGCCAAAAGGCGTACAGTTCAAAAACAGCGCACTATCAGAGTATTGAGTGCTCGGGGTAAGCATTTACACTATCACACCTCCTTTGCCACTGGTAAAGGAGGTCTCATAGTGTAAATACTCTTTGGTTCTTTTGGTAAAGTCACGTGGAAAATAAATAAATTAAATAATAGAATACGACATTTCGATTGCAACACAAGCATTCGTCATCAGGTAGAAAACTAACCTAGTGAACTTCAAAATATTTTCTTTCTTCGTGGATTGTGAGGTCAGAGTTGCTTTAAATGTTTTCTATCTCGTCGGACGGCGGTCATCATTGGACGGGCGTGCCATGAGGCCCTGAGCTAGTGATTGCAGCTCTTTATTGTGTTGAGAATGTGGTCGTGGAGTGAGAATGTCGAGTCCAAGGTGATTCCAATGATGTTCAAGTGATTTCAGAGGCTGGTGGTGGAGCCGGCGATGAGTACATTTTGGGGGGCGGGCGACGCCATGGTGAGCCTCTGCCTGGTGCCTTCGTAAAATGTCTCTCAAAATTAGTTTGATCTTGAGAGGAAGCAAGAGGTTAGACACGTGATCATGGATTTTAACCAGCGACTTCTCTTGGTGGGGCGAGTGCCAGTTGTTACACCGGTGGTGGCTGCTGTGCGACCAGAGTGGCGGTGGCTGTGGTGGGACTGGTGGCGGTGGCTGCTGTTGGACTGGCTGCTGTTGGACTGGCTGCTGTGGGACACGCGGTGGCAGCAGCTGCTGTGGTGCTGACGGCAGCTTCTATGAGACCGGCGGCGGTGGTGGTGGTGGCTGCTGCAGGACTGGCGGTGGTTGCTGGTGGAATGGCAGCGGCTGCTGTGAGATCGGGGTGGTGGTGGTGGCTGCTCTGGGACTAGCGGCAACGGCTGTTGCGTTTCTGGTGTTCCCGGTAGCTGCTGCTGTTCCTGCTGTCGCACTTGCAGTGGCTCCGGCAGTTGTTCCCGTTGGGGCGGTCCGACATCTTGGGTTTCTGGAGATAAAGAAGATGATGGCGCTAAAGTCCAAACCGCTCGACATTGGGAGAATGAAACAAAACCGGTCTAAAGTATAAACAAGAAGATCGTTGTACTTCACCATTCCCTTAACATAAAATGATGCGCTGTCAGGGTGTACATTCTCCCTGGGCATTTCCACGCACACTGGGCGACGTTTAAAATCCATCCTTTACCTTGCGCGCCGGTGAGGAGAGCTGCTGTCCGGAGACTGGGTCCGGGGTCTACCTTCGCCGAGTGGCACCGTTTGAGGCACGACCGGGACGTCGCCTTGACGTGCTCCAGCGGGCAGTAGCTGTCCGCTGGCGGCGCGTTCAATTCTGGGGACCTGCATGCACGCACCAACGCGTCGCAAACCGTTAACACCTGCCTTTAAAGGAGACACTGCTGCTCGCACAAGGCAATATCTTTCCAGTGAGCTGGTCTGGGGGACGGTTGTAAGTGCAGGTTAAAGTGAAGGGGAGAGAAGGTGACTTACCGAATATAGAAGAGCATGTAGGCCTGCTCGTTCATAACTGCCTTGGTGTCGACGTGCCGCACGATGGAGTCGTTCATGCAGCACCATTGTCCATCGCTGATCTGCGCACAGTCAAAGCACAGCTACACTTGGTTACAATGTTTACACAACTGCACCCAGATTCCTCCGTACATGTAATAACAACACACAATACACACTCTAGACAACAAGTTCGTAAAGAGCATCACCCCATCGTCAGAGCTGCAGAGCGTGTTACGGTTGCTGTGATGGTGCTGAAGTTACGAAACGATCTGCCTGAACATATTTCTGCATGGATGACCTTGGACCAATTTCATCAGAATCAGAATCTTTATTTGTACTGAAAGAATTCGATGGTCTACGAAGCTCTTTTAAACAGATGTCCAGTAGGGGCGGGTCAGAAAGTTACAACAACAACACTACAATACAACACCGATTGGAGTACATCAAGACGCAAGAACAGACGCAAGACTTTTAATTATTCTTCTCTATTGGACATTGGTAAGATTATGGGCTCATTGCAGATGTGCGATGTTTTTGTTTGATGGTAACAAATGGAATTACCTTATTGTAGCAATAATAATGACCCCTGTTGGAGTCAGCTCCCTTGTGCACCAGCACCGAGTACAGGGAGTAGATCACGGGCTCGCCCTGAGACGTTGAGGTGAAGCGTTGCATGTCCAGGTGCTCCGGGTAGGTGATGTTCTACAGGCAGCACACAGGAGGGGGAGGCAGCGCGGCAGAGACGAACGTTAGGAGAGGAAACGGCAGGGGTGGTGGGGTGGGCAGCAGAGATAGGCACCATCTCAGTTACACGTCAAAGTGATGACGTGATGTCTCGCTCATTTGAGCGTTGAAGACGGTGCTCATCTCCTGTTTATAGCCCTGAGCAAGTGGTGGAAATTCTACAGTCACATGACGGGGGGCGAGTCTATCTGTCGGACCTATTCCAACATGGAGAGGCATTTTCTCCAGCATTGACCTGACAAAGGGCTGTCAAATAATTTAATTAGAATGATGTGGGGGGGCAGAATCGTTACCCGGTTGATCTTGACGCCGTAGAGGTTGTACCGCTTGATGGAGACGGTGAGGACGTTGGGCAGGCGGTGGAGAGCCATCGTCTTCGTCGCTTCCCCTTTGCAGCAGCACCTGCACGACAACAACAACGCCAGCCATTGCACGTGTTCCCAAACTTTTAAACAATAAGTCTACTCAATTTTTGTTGTTCGTTATTTTTTATTCATTTCTTAAAATAAAAAATTGTTACTTTTATTATATATTGTAAGTTATTTTCAATGTATATATATAATATTTTTATTGATATATTTTATTATAATTTGATTTAATCTGCAGACTTTTGAAGCTACAAATGATTCCAGGGTGTCAACACACGATGCCCACTCACATTCCGCAGGTGTATTCGTCCAACGTCTCCTTGTTAAAAAACTCCTCAAACGCCTCTACAAGATCTGATGAGTTCTGTTGGCCGACAGAGTGAAACGCAAATGAGGACTCTAAGAAGCATTCCATGAACATCTGCAGAATGTTATTGTGACGGAAACTCTGAAAACCCGCATCTTGTATGAAATCGTACGACAAAAAAAAGAGATCACGTACGCTACCGGCAGTGTGTTTGGATGTTAAGTGGCTGATTCATGTATGCGTGTGTGTGGTGGATGTTGGCACAGCAGGGAGCACAGGTGGTGCATCGGCCAGTCATCTCGGTCAACCCATGGCACTTGGGTCTGTCCCGTGACCTGCCAGCGGGCGTTCGACACTTCATGTGGCCTTAAAGTGCACTCAGGTTGGCACAAGCACCGTGGTGACATCACCGCCACTTAGTGGAGAATGGGGGTTGTTCACGTATGTGATGTATGCACATTTAACTTATTTCGCACCGTACATAGATCTATAACTGTTAAGCGATGGCTTCGTCATTGCTTACATTAATATGGAGTGCAATGTCCAGGCACGTGTCAAAGGTGTCGGAGTGGTTGCAGCACTGCATGCACTCCACTGCAATACACAAGCACACACGCATTAGGAAGGGACGTCACATGTTACTTAGTAAAACTAAATGCACGCTCCCCACTGACATTGGTAATTGGTAGTTTTTACCAACTGGTAAAAGGTTATTCTATGTAGCACGTGCGTGAGAGTGTGCAAACGCTGCGACGCGAGCGCGTCTACACTGTGATGGTGCGCTTGCTGCTCGCGGTTAACAAGTTTCTAGAGGAGTGCGCACAACTCACCACGTGATCGAAGGTAACCCCCGAAGATCTGGTAAATGAGGGTGGTAGCCTCCGTGTATCTGTCCAGCCTGCCACGTCACAGAGAACGACACCACACGGTGGTTACAGCAGCAGTAGTAGCACCTTTACCGTATGCACACGAATGTGTGAAAGTTACACCATTGCCCGAGCTGTTGATTCACTCTTTCCCTTCAGCACTGCAACGCGTGCTCTGTAGCAACCAAACGTGGTAGTGTCTGCACAGGGCAGCCACCTTCACGGCACAGCCACAGAGCTGGGGGCACGCTGGCAGCCATCACCCGGTGCTGTTGCCCGGTAGTTTTGTTGTGCTCGGCGTGCCACGTGCCGCTCGTCAACACGAGGAATGTCGTCACGGGGCCACCGCACATTGAGACATCGATTTTCCGATATTTATCGGCAACGTGAAATGCGCAAACAAAAGATGGCCCACGTCAGGGCCAAGGTGAAAGAACCGTGGTGCCAGCAGGGTCGGTCCTCTGCATCTCCCAGGTTTTCACACAAAAGTGTGAGTAGCTTTTCGCAGACGTTGAAGTACAATCGTGCAGAAAACCAAGAGGAGGCCGTGAGGTACCAAACTGCAGAACGACTGCCGCATGTTGACTGGCGCGCAGTACTCACTCGCTGTGGCCATAGAGGCATGAGGCTTGCATGCCATCTACCACGTATCGCAGAAACTCGTGGGCATCTTCCTGTCTCCCAATGCGCAGGTGTTTGGCGATGCCTGCAGAGAAATGGACATGGGGACAAAGTGACAGGTAAAGGATCTGATGACATCCTTAAAGAGCTCCCCAACAGATATGGCAAAAGGAGTGGTGCAAAGGACTTGGAACACAGATGGAGAAAGATCGCGGGGGATAACTTCTCAGAGTGCAAGTGTGAACGTAGTTGTGGGACTCACGCGTGATGTTCTTAGTGATGACCTTGGGTGTCAGCACTCTCTGCGAGTTGTTGAACGTGCTGACAACGTGATGCTCCATGACACACATCAGGCAAAAGTCGCTCTGTTGACCTGCGAACGAGGGCACAGGTGGCACAATCCGTCAGCGCACGCCACTCGCACTCAGCCCAGCTGGGGAGTAACAAGAAAGGCTAGAATCCTGGCACCAGCAACAATCGCAATGAATGTTGCGTCTAAGTACCAATTGCATCACAAGATGATTTACAAGCCAAAGCAACATTTGTCCGACCTATTAAAAATTATCGCCACATGTGCTCGTGTTTATCAAAATCTGAATATTTATACTGGAGGAATCCGATAAGCTAAGAGGTTTTGTTTAAAAAATGTCGAGTAGGGGCACTGGGTCAGAACATTACAACACCAAACAATACAAAAAACGATAAGAGTACAAATTATTGGTAAGGTAAACAAATCACCTTTTAAAAATCTACAAATAAAACTAAACTTATTTTTTCATCTTACCAGATAAAGCCCACTGATCTATTAGCTTCTTCAGAAGCGACCTGGACCACAAATGATGGCTTAACGAAGTGGCTTATCACGTGGGAAATGTATCGCAGCAAAATAACTGACACAATAACGTAGCCCATGGGTAACGAGAGTGCCAGGGGGGAGGGTACTTACAGGTGCTGCAGTGCTCTTGCAGCAGCAGGTAGTTGGCGAGCGGCGGCGTGTAGGCGAGGCACTGCAGCGTGGCGTTGAGGAAGCAGGTGTTCCCCAGGTTGCGCAGGCCGGCACCCTTGCAGACGTCGCTCTCCCACCTGAGGTTCAGCCGCTCGGGTGCAAACAGCGAGAGCCGTGCCACCGGAATGCCATCGTCCTCCTCTGCACAAAGGGTACGGTGGTGGCGGAAGCCGGTGTCATCGCAGGGCGCTGCTCTGCCGATGGGGCTGGCGTGGATATTCAGTGGCCCCAGCCATCACCCGTGCTGCTACTCTTAACCACGAAGATTTTGCTCCACATTTAATTTTCAGGTTCAAGTTCGCGGGAAATAGGATTTGCCTGTCGCGTTGGCTGCTGGGTGTTTTCAGCTCCCTGTGTTACTCATGAACGGCAACAGCAGTGGCTCCAAAGCGGCCCTTGCGTTGGTGGCTGCCACCCTAATGAGATGCCACGACGTCGCGTGATTGCACACTCACCTTGGGGTGCAGGCACAGACACGCTGATGTTCTCTGTGGCTGGTACAGGGGAGGGTTCCGGCCGGCCATGGGGAAGGCAGCAGGGTTGCGTGCAGAGCCACTCGTCGGCCGCCGCCAGCACCTCGTTGGACGAGGTGGGGGCCAAGACCGTGAGGTCGTTGCCGGATGAGGTGCCCTCTGCTCCACACGCCACAGTCGTGGTTGGGTCCTGCCACAGCAACGCAGTCAACACATCCACAATTACTCCTCCCATCTCGACTGGGATCCCAACACACGTGGGACTGTTTTATCACCAAAAGAAATACAATTTTAGTCCATGAACCTATGGGCGATCTGATAATCTCAGAAGTAAATTTATATTTACATTATATTTTTAAAGTAACCCCAAACTCACTTTAACTCGTAAAATATTATATGAAGAACGGCCATTGACTAAAGATGAACTAATTCAATTTGTTATGCATGCGAGAGAGAAGGCAGCTGTAGTTTAAAAGAGGTCATAAATGCATTTCAGAAGATAAATCTAACATTAATGTTAATCAAATTCATTTTTAACATTTGTTAAAATTAAATTAAATAATCCTCCGTGATTTGTTCAAATAAATACAATAACCCAATGTATCCTGATTTTTCGGCCACCCTCTTACAAACGACGTCATGAAGGGCCAACTGTGATGTGCTCTGAAAAAGGGGCATTGACTGAAATGTCGCTTTTATATATTTAAGAATACTTTATATATGTAATACACGTTATTATCAAAGTCAGAATATTTATACGGGAGGAATCCGATGAGCTATAAAGCTCTCTTTCACATGTCCAGTCGGGGCGGGTAAGAATGTTACAACAACGAACAACACACACATAATAGGAGTGCAAAATACAGGTTGGCCCCAAAGTTAAGACACGGTTACTTAATTTATCTTAACACTGACATTACACCGTTCTAATAATTTATTTTTAAAGTAAACAATTTAACTATCATTAATATTGATAACATTCTCTGTGACTGGTTCAAATACATACGGTAATTCATCTTCTTGTTTTTTTCGGTAAAGTCACGTAGAAGGGAAGTGACTTTACCGAAAAAACCAAGAAGATGAATTCCTGCAGTCACGAAAGCTTTAAATCGAAATTTACATACGGTAACTCTGTGTCCTGACTTTTGGGGCAACGTTCTATAGGCGACGTTATGTAAATGAAAAAAAAAGATTGTGATGTGCTCTGCAGAAGGGCCATTGTCTGAAACGTCGCCTATCATTTTACTGTAACAATTCCCCCACCCCCCGTGCACTCCCAGCGTTGTGATTGGCTGAGTGGCGCCAGCGGGCCCCGCCCCACCCGCCACCCGGGGCTCCTCCCCCTCACCTGAGGCTCCGCCCTCAGATGCGGCCCCGCCGCCGCCTGCGCGGCTCCCGTCAGCTCCGGCACGGCGACCCGCGCCGTGCCTCGGGCTTCATCCGGGGAGGGGGTCCCGGGCACAGCCCCGAGGGATCCCTCGCGGGGGTGGTCAACTGCAAAAAAAAGAAGCACAGTGATCACATTTCGTACTACGGATAAACACACGGCTCTACATTTCACACTGTAGATCAACGGTGGCACAGTCGAGTTTTTTACAATCGGGTTTAATTGTCTTTTTTTATTAAACCCGATCATCTGAGATTGGGAGAAATCCGGTTTCATTGGTTTTAATTGCAGAACCGCACTTATCAACGATGGGCTTCATCCATTCCAAGCTAAGGAACTCACTGGCGTCCACGATTGTGGAGAAGCTCGTGTTCATCAAGACCAACCTGCCCGCCGCATTCTACGGCTACCCCGTGCCCGACGGCCCCGAGTACGATAGCAGCACCAATGAGGAAGCAGCCTAAGCCTATCAGAGTTTCGTATTCATTAAACCAGGTTTTAATTCCCCGAAATCGGGTTTAATTGTATTAAAGAAAAAACCCGATGCCTGCCGCTGGAAAAATCGGGGTTTTTCCACCCATGCTGTAGATAAACATGGCACTGGATTCAATGGCCCCATCCAGCACCCGTGCTGCTACTCTTAACCAGAAATATTTTACCCCACATTGAAGTGTAAGGCTCAAGTTAGCGACAAATGTGATGTGCCTGTCACGTTGGCGCTGGGTATTTTTAGCTCCCCCTGTTGCTCATGAAGGGCAACAGCAGTGGCTCCAAAGCGGCCCTTCTGTTGGTGGCTGCCACCCTAACGAGAGGTCACGAGGTCGCACGCTCACCTTGGGGTGCAGGCAGCACAGACACGCTGATGTTTTTGCGTGCTGTGGCTGACACCAGGGAGTGTTCTGGCCGGACATGGTGAAGGCAGCTGGGTTGCATGCAGAGCCTCTCGTCGGCCGCCACCAGCACCTCGTTGGACGAGGTGGGGGCCAAGACCGTGAGGTCGTTACCGAACGAGGTGCCCTCTGCTCCAGCTGCCACAGTCATGGTTGGGCCCTGCCACAGCAACACAGTCAACACATCCACAATTAATCCTCCCATCCGGACTGGCATCCCAACACACATGGGAATGAATTATCTCCAAAATTTATCAAATGTAGTCCATGAACCGATAAGTGATCTACATAAAATGTCTCAGAAATATATATAGACAATTGATTTTTAGAGGAACCCCAAACTGACAATATTCAAAGAAGAGGCCAATGACTAAAGTAGAATTCGTTCAGTTCGTTGTTATGCATGCAAAAACGGTAGCTTTAATTTAAAAAAGGTGCTAAATGCATTTCAAAATGGTAATGGATATCAGTTTTAACATTTGTTAAAATTAAACTCAATGACCCTTTGTAATTTGTTAAGATAAATACAATAACTTTGCGTGTCCTGAATTTTGGGCCACCCTCTACAGGCCACGTTATGAAAGGGTCTAACAACTGTTGACGTGCTCTGCACAAGGACCATTGCCCGAAACGGCGCCGATCATGATCCAATAACAATTTCCCCCCACTCGTGCACTCCCAGCGTTGTGATTGGCTGAGTGGCGCCAGCGGGCCCCGCCCCGCCCGCCACCCGGGGCTCCTCCCCCTCACCTGAGGCTCCGCCCTCAGACGCTGCCCCGCCGCCGCCTGCGCGGCTCCCGTCAGCTCCGGCACGGCGACCCGCGCCGTGCCTTGGGCTTCATCCGGGGAGGGGGTCCCGGGCACAGCCCCGAGGGATCCCTCGCGGGGGTCGTCAACTGCAAAAAAAAGAAGCACAGTGATCACATTTCGTACTACGGATAAACACACGGCTCTACATTTCACACTGTAGATCAAGGGTGGCACAGTCGAGTTTTTTACAATCGGGTTTAATTGTCTTTTTTTATTAAACCCTATCATCTGAGATTGGGAGAAATCCGGTTTCATTGGTTTTAATTGCAGAACCGCACTTATCAACGATGGGCTTCATCCATTCCAAGCTAAGGAACTCACTGGCGTCCACGATTGTGGAGAAGCTCGTGTTCATCAAGACCAACCTGCCCACCGCATTCTACGGCTACCCCGTGCCCGACGGCCCCGAGTACGATAGCAGCACCAATGAGGAAGCAGCCTAAGCCTATCAGAGTTTCGTATTCATTAAACCAGGTTTTAATTCCCCGAAATCGGGTTTAATTGTATTAAAGAAAAAACCCGATGCCTGCCGCTGGAAAAATCGGGTTTTTTCCACCCATGCTGTAGATAAACATGGCACTGGATTCAATGGCCCCATCCAGCACCCGTGCTGCTACTCTTAACCAGAAATATTTTACCCCACATTGAAGTGTAAGGCTCAAGTTAGCGACAAATGTGATGTGCCTGTCACGTTGGCGCTGGGTATTTTGAGCTCCCCCTGTTGCTCATGAAGGGCAACAGCAGTGGCTCCAAAGCGGCCCTTCTGTTGGTGGCTGCCACCCTAACGAGAGGTCACGAGGTCGCACGCTCACCTTGGGGTGCAGGCAGCACAGACACGCTGATGTATTTGCGTGCTGTGGCTGACACCAGGGAGTGTTCTGGCCGGACATGGTGAAGGCAGCTGGGTTGCATCCAGAGCCTCTCGTCGGCCGCCACCAGCACCTCGTTGGACGAGGTGGGGGCCAAGACCGTGAGGTCGTTACCGAACGAGGTGCCCTCTGCTCCAGCTGCCACAGTCATGGTTGGGCCCTGCCACAGCAACACAGTCAACACATCCACAATTAATCCTCCCATCCGGACTGGCATCCCAACACACATGGGAATGAATTATCTCCAAAATTTATCAAATGTAGTCCATGAACCGATAAGTGATCTACATAAAATGTCTCAGAAATATATATAGACAATTGATTTTTAGAGGAACCCCAAACTGACAAAATATTCAAAGAAGAGGCCAATGACTAAAGTAGAACTCGTTCAGTTCGTTGTTATGCATGCAAAAACGGTAGCTTTAATTTAAAAAAGGTGCTAAATGCATTTCAAAATGGTAATGGATATCAGTTTTAACATTTGTTAAAATTAAACTCAATGACCCTTTGTGATTTGTTAAGATAAATACAATAACTTTGCGTGTCCTGAATTTTGGGCCACCCTCTACAGGCCACGTTTTGAAAGGGTCTAACAACTGTTGACGTGCTCTGCACAAGGACCATTGCCCGAAACGGCGCCGATCATGTTCCAATAACAATTTCCCCCCACTCGTGCACTCCCAGCGTTGTGATTGGCTGAGGGGCGCCAGCGGGCCCCGCCCCGCCCGCCACCCGGAGCTCCTCCCCCTCACCTGAGGCTCCGCCCTCAGACGCGGCCCCGCCGCCGCCTGCGCGGCTCCCGTCAGCTCCGGCACGGCGACCCGCGCCGTGCCTCGGGCTTCATCCGGGGAGGGGGTCCCGGGCACAGCCCCGCGGGATCCCTCGCGGGGGTCGCCAACTGCAAGAAGGAGAAGCACAGCGATCACATTTTACACTGCGGACAAACACACGGCTCTACATTTCCCACTGTAGACAGACATGGGCCTGTCGATCGCTTCTGAAGAACTAAATAGCCCAGTGGGCTTCACCTGGTTTAATAAAAGAAAGAGTGGAGCTCATTTCGTTTTCGGGATTTGCCTACCTTTATCATACTTTTCACTTGTTATTAGTGTAATTTTCTGAACCCGTTTAAAAGCTTCATAGCTCATCGGATTTATCCACGATTTGTAAAGTTCATTATTTTGCATTGGTGAGTGAAGGTTGGTAACTCATGGGGGGTCCGTTGCCCCCCCCCTCCCCGTGAGTGACGGTTGATCGCTCAGGGGGGTCCATTGCCCCCCCATTGCCCCTTCCCCCCGTGAGTGACGGTTGGTCGCTCACGGGGGGCTCCACGACCCCGTGAGCGACGGGGGTCAACGCGACCGCTTGAACCCCGACACGAATCACGGCCTACAACGACCACTTGGCCCAACCCCAAACCCCACACGCAGAGCGATCTTTAGAAGTTGCTGCTGGTTACTGGCCGCTCGACGTTTCGGGCCTTTTAAGTGACTATTTATCGCGAGATTGGTTATTTAAAGCGACCAATCACGCAATTAAACCGTACGGGTGGTGGTGCTGCTGCTGCGTCGGCAGTGGTGAACAGGTTGGACCAGAACACAACCACTCAGCACGATCCGTGTCGATAGCGACACTGCGGCCTCCATAGGTGCAGGTGGACGTGGGTCATGGCCCGACTTCAACAGCGCCATCTATTGTATCTGTTTCCCTTCCCAGCAGTGCTGTTGACGTGGTGTCGATTTATTTTCACGTCGTCTTCTGACCAAATATGGACGAATAAATACTTTAACGATCGTTTTACCTCAAAGGGACATTTGTGAATGTGTGTCTGTTCGAAATGTTTAACATACTTACCGACATGCAACAAACTTGAAATTTGGCATGTGGGTAACTTCCAGACAGTACGCAATGGAAAAAATATGAAAATAGACTTTTGTATTTGGGGGGGGGGCACAATAATGGATACATTTTGCACGGCCAGTGAGCGGTGATGTCACGCAGTGTGCCTAGTGACGTCACGCAGTGTGCATACTGACGTCACGCACCCCCCCCCCACCCTCCGTGTATTAATCGAAGATAATAATCCAAGTCCCGGGCGAAGCCGGGTAGTAAAGCTAGTACAATATTAATTCTAGATCTAGTACAATATAATTAAAGTCACGTAGGTATACATTTTAATAAATTAAATCACGACGTTTCGGGCGCAACACAAGTGTCCGTCATCAGGTGGGACAACCACAGCAAGAAACAATTGCTGAAGTCCGTGACTTTACCGAAAGAACCAAAGAGTATGGATCCCTGCAGTCACGAAAATTTCAAATCTAGAATATAATTAAGCATTGAGCTTATTCTACTGTGCTGCCTGTCTCGTATGTGTCGTGCGTGTGTGCGTGTGCAGGGGAGAAATTGACATTTTTGGGGTAAAAATGTTGATAATTTCCCTTTAAAAGTCCGATGCTCACCTTGGGAAAGCTCTCGTGGCATTATCGGTCGATGGAATTCTCAGGTTGTTGAAAGTGTCGCCGCTGTTCACGTTCAAGAGAGCAGGGACGACGCAGAATCACACAAACACGTCTGGTCTTCTCGCCGTGCTGGAGTTCTGTGACCGTTACGGGCCTCACGTGACCGTCGTGTCCCTTGGCAACGACCACGATCATCAACATGGCGACATTCAAACTCGGCACGTGGTCCCTCGTCATCGTTACAACGTTGGAGACGCGAGAGGCACGTGGGGGGCACGGGGAGGGGAGGGGCCCGTGGGGAGCACGAGGGGGGGGGGGGCTCGTGCCATCTCCCCCTCCCCCCCCCCGTGAGTGACCAACCGTCACTCACGGGGGGTCCACTACCCCGTGAGTGACGGTGGTCAACGCGACCGCTTCACCCCGACACGAATCACGGCCTAAAACGACCACTTGGCAGAACAAAACCACACGCACGCAGAGGGATCTTGAGCAGTGCTCTGAGTTGTTGGCCGCTCGGCGTTTTGGGCCTCTCCACTCAGCAGCTGCGACCCAAATCGACGTGGATCGGGGGCTCAGGGGATGCGTGGCGAGGGTGGAACGAGAGGCCTCGAGAGTGAAGAAGAAGCGAGGGGGAGAGCGAGGCGAGCTTGGGGTGAGACTCTGAGCGGCAGAAGGGGAAGAAGACGTGGAGTGGGGAACACGCGCAGGGTGAGGACATCATCATCATCCACATGATCATCATCCACATAATCTTCGCCCACATCATCATCCACATCATCTTCATCCATATCATAATCTACATCATCAACTTCATCCACATCATCATCACCATCCACATGATCATCTGCATCATCTACATCATCATCCACATCATAATTATCCACATCATCCACATCATCATGGTCCACATCATCACCATCATTATGCACATCTTCATGTTCTTGGTTCTTTCGGTAATGTCACGTAGATTTAAAAAAATAAGAAAAAAATCAATAAATAAAAATGTATAGTAAACATTTCATAATAAAATTATACATTGAAAATAATAATAGCAAAAAATCCCCAATAAAATTAAAAATAGTAAAATATAAAATGAATGGAAAATAATAAAAGCAAAAAACCCACGACGTTTCCATCGCAACACAAGTGGTCTTCATCGCCTCATCGCTTGATGAAGACGGCTTGTTTTGCGATCGAAACGTCGTGGGTTTTTAACTTTTATTATTTTCAATTGATTTACATTTTTTTACTACAGTTTATTTTACTCTTTTTTTTCATTTTTATTGTGAGAGAGCGCCGACGGTTTAGGGGTAGGCCCTCATACAGCAGTTGATTCATCCACGCGTGGCCGGCGTGACGAGGTTTGGTCATACAGCCACACCCACACGGTGCGTGAGAGGAGTTCATCTAGCAGTGGATTGAACAAGCCGCGTAGATGTCAATGTATGGGGTGCGTAATGTAGGTGTCCCTGTGTGCATCTGTGTGTGTGCGTTGGGTGTTTGATTTACGTTTCTCTCACAGCTGATGTTGCAACAATCTTCCTGCTGAATATTTGACCATCTGTTCATACAGGATTCGGATTATCCCCATAGTGCGGTGTTGTCTGTACGATACCCGTTGAATCAAAGTAGAGTACGAAATATATGGCTGCTATAAATATCCACACGATGATAAGCCACTTGGTTGAGCTATCATTTGTGATGGCCAAAGTCGCTTCCGATAAAAAGAGCTCCGCAGCTCAGTGCGCCTTACCTGGCGGAATAAAAATAGTTGACTAAGTTGAGTGCGATGACGCAGCAGCTGCAGGCGCAGCCCTGCAATTGCTTGCTCGCTCCACTGTTGACTGACCGGCCTCCACCTACAGCGAGCTCTCGAGAGTCTCTCCTCTAGAGGGATGTCTCTGTCCGGCTCTCCCACCACGGCCAGAGCGACTCGAAGGGAAGGGGGTGCCCACACTTTACCCCACCGCGCCTTGGCGCGCTGCTGGGTGGGCAGAGGCGGCCGGGGGCGGGAGGGAGAGTGAATACACGTGGCCCCATCGTCTCAACTGCCAGCGAGTACCTCTGATTATTATTCTTATTACTATTCTCACCGTGGTCAATAGTAGCTCTGTATCTTATAATGCTGCTCTCTGTTGTGTGTAACGGGCAAGGTTTGCAGAAGTGTGTAACTCTGTGCAGTGTGCTCAAATGTGCATTCACGTGTTCATTGGAGAAACTTCGCCCCTTGTTAATGTGTCAGTGTTTATGTCTCCTAGAAGTGATATATTGGATGTCATAGACGGTCCCTTTTATTTTAAACCAATGTTTACTTCAACGGCTTCAATATAATTTAATGATTATCATGATGATGATCAAAATATAAAAGTCTTCATACCCTTTCCGGCAATAACACAGGAGGTGTTAAGATGCGCAAACACCAAATAGACACCCCGACTGCAGGGCATCGAGTCTGCATTGACCACACGTCGCGCTTGTGGTCAAGCATCCAAAGCGACGTGCTCTGATGATGCACGCCTTGTCCCTGACACGACAATGGCCTCTAGCAGAGATGTCCTCCTTCATGTCCTTGACCCACCCACCAGTTGTCAGACCAGAGAACAACGAGACGAGGAGGCGAACGGCAGCACAGAGGCAATGCAAACACCAATCCGTGAATGTGCGGCTAATGCAGACACGACGCCTCGCAATCGGTGAGTCCATTTGGTGTTTGGGCGTCTTGACACCTCCAGCGTTATTGCCGGAAAGGGTAAACGCCTCTCTTCTGCCTACATCGCCATGTCGATACCGGCAATACAACTGGTCCCGTGGATGTGTAGCTCGTGATGTATATAGTGTATGCGGAGAGACAGATATGAAAGAGACTACGCCACTTGATCTGTTTCTATTCGATAACCGCCTACCACTGTGAGGCAGGCGAGGCGTTCACTTGTGTGGGGTGCCACGGTGGCGAAATGTTAACTTCCTCGCCTGGTATACAGGAGGTCGTGGGTTCGGTTCCGATGCTGACGCCTGCTGTTGTATATTTGGAGCTTACGATGTCTCTCTCCCCGTGATCGCGTGGATTTGTCTCCAGGTCCTCCGCGTTTTCCCTCTACATTTAACAAACACGCGTCTCTTTATTTGTGTCTACCATAAATGTCTCCGTGATAAGCCACTTCGTTGAGCTATCATTTGTTATAGCCAGGTCGCTGCTGAAAAAAAAGATCTACATAGCTCAGTGGGGCCTTACCTGGTAAAACATATATAATTATTTTAGTTTAGAATCTCAACCAGCACTGCTTCGTATTGAGCTGCATGCGACTGCACCGGCAGTGGTCTGTCTACAGAAACAGGACTCACGAGCTGGCCTTGCAGTCACGTCAGCTCATTTTCCCTCGAGCAAGAGACGACGGTGGTTGACTGTACGGTCCACAGCTTGAGTCGCACTGTGGCTGCTCTTTAATGTACCTCTCTCTCTGCGAGTCTCGTATGGGTCTCTACGAGTCTCCATGTATCACAACGTGTGTGTGGGTTTACTCTACGGTCCACAGCTTGAGTTGCATGACCACTGCTGCTGCGTGTTGTGTCTCGTCTCTAATGTTCCATTCGTTAAAACGTGAGCATCGTTCCGTTGATGTTCTGGTGCGGTTCATGGTGACAGCGGTGTATTTGCAGAGGATTGTCCATGCCAGGAGGTGTTCGGTGGTTGATGCTTGGGTCTCGACCGAGGCGTTCATTCCGGACGTCTGCGCTGTTCCACCGTTAGCCGGCGATCTTACAGATCTGTGCGAGAGCCACAGCCCCGATCGATCTGAGGTTCATCCACGTACTCGATAGCAGCGATTTCTCAACCCGTTTCGTTCCAACGGGAGACTTTCGAGCTCGCTCGATCTTCACGGCGCACCGATCCAAAGAGTCGGTCCTGCTAATTAGCACAACTTTGCGGCGGCACACTGCTCGAGATGCCACGAGGAGGTTGGGGCAGCTCAGAGGTCCTAGCGCCGAGCCGGCGCCACTGACACCCTGGGTTGGAGTGAGGGCTGCAGCCACTGCCTGTGATTGAACCGGGTTCTCGAGTTTAACGAGTGGATGGCTTTGGCCCAGCTAACAATGACTGTACCCATGAAATATTAGAATCAGGATTTTTACTTTATTTGGATGAATTTCACCGAAACATGCGATAAATGCCAATGTCACAGCAGTGCGTTTAAATGGGAGGGAATGGGAGAGGAGGCCATGGGGATTACGAGGGCACATCGGCAGCATAGAGCTGTGGATGAAGAAGAGAGCTGTGGATGAAGAGGAGAGAGTTGTGTGTGAAGGAGGGAGCTGTGTGTGACGGTGAAGGTGGAAACAATTGACTGGAACCCTTCCCTGTCTCCGCGTGTTGGCGAGGGGAGCGTTGGCTACACCGTGCAGAAGTCTCCGATGTTGCCCCCCTGTAATGGGGGATTAGCCGTCAACATTCGTGTGTCCTCCTCTTGAAAGCCTTTTTGGGAACGTGTATTTCTCGTTTTATTCCATGCAAGGGAGTTGTGAGATCATATTCGTCTACGTCAGGGATCGGGCAAACCTGCGGCTCTGGAGCCGCATGCAGCTCTTTAAGCGACCGCTTCGTGCCGTTATTTATTAAGGACCCACTCTCTTGTATTAACGTGGCATGGCGGCTCTTGAAATTTAGATAGATGTTTTTTACTATAATTTACCAAATTAGAAAAAAATAACGGCCCGTCCGTGCGGAAAGCGGCGTCCTGTCGCGTGTTAAAATAAATTGCCCGTGAATTCAGAATTGGTTCCACGACTCGTGACGGCCAGACAGGAGCGTGCTGCCACGCCTGGGAATGACCATCAAGGAGGATTGAGCAACAGGAACCTTGCGATGCGACTGTGTCAGCCACCACCACGACGACAGACTCTGCGGGACGCGTGTGTACTTTTTATTCTAAACAGAATATGTACAAAACACAGACGAGAGAACACGCTATTTTTGGAAGCGCCGTGTTTAAAAATGAACTATACACCCCATTTCTGGTGCTGAGCACACGCAGCCTTCGTGTAACAAAGCCCATCATCGTTACCATCGTCGTCATCATCATAATCGATTTAAAAAACCAACCCCCCATCCCACCCAAGCTCCTATAGCTAAACGATACCGCGCCCTCTAGACGTTTTGCATCGACGCTATAAAACCCACCTCCCCACCCCGTGCGTTTTAGTAATTTTTGAAGGCGAGAGCGATCGTGGTGTAAAAAAAGAGGCGCTTGGAGAACGTGAGAGACGCACGCACGGACGGACAACACGAGACGGCACGAGAGCGGCGACGGGCTACGGCGACGGTCACAGCGCTGAGATGACGCACGACGATGCCGCCACGAACACACGTGTACAGAGCCACACAGCCACACGCGCCCGTGCGCATACACGGCCACACGTGGCCACGTGTGGAGGGGGGCGGGGCGGAGGTGGTGGAGGGGCAATACCGAGAGCCTAAACCTCCGTGGTCATCACCTCGATAGTCATCTCATTGAAGGCCACCTCTGATCATCTGTGGTCACCTCCACAGTCATCATTTTGATAGCCATCTTGTTGATCATGTCTATGATCATCTCCATTATCTTCACGGTCATCTCGAGGGCCATTTCCATGATCTCCATGGTCATTTTCATGATCGCGATTGTCAAATCCATGAATATCCCGATGGTAATTTCCATGATCATCTCGATGATCATCTCCATTATCATATCTATGATCATCTCCATTATCATGTCGATGATCATCTCAATTATGATTATCTCCATTATCATATCTCCATCATCATCTCCATGGTCATTTCCATTTTCATATCGATCATCTCGATAGTCATCTCGATGGGCATCTCCATGATCATCTACATGATCATCTCGATGGTGATCTCGATCGTCATCTCCATGGTCATCTTGATGGTCATATCCATGATCATCTCCATGGTCATCTCGATGGTCATCTCCATGATCATCTACATAATCATCTCGATGGTCATCTCGATAGTCATCTCCATGGTCATCTCGATGGTCATCTCGATGGTCATCTCCATGGTCATCTCCATGGTCATTTCCATGATTATCTCTATGGTCATCTTGATGGGAATCTCATTGGTCATCTTGATGGTCATCTCCATAATAATCTCCATAATCATCTCGATAGTCATCTCCATTATCATCTCCTTGATCAGCTCGATGGTCATCTTTCGATGGTCATCTCGATAGTCATCTCCATGATCATATCGATGGTCATCTCGATAGTCATCTCCATGATCATCTCGATGGTCATCTCCATGATCATCTCGATGGTCATCTCGAAGGTCATTTCCATTGTCATCTCTATGATCATCTCGATGGTCATCTCCATGGTCATCTCGATGGTCATCTCCATGATCATCTCCATAATCAGCTCGATGGTCATCTCGATGGTCAGCTCCATAATCATCTCGATGTTCATCTCCATGATCATCTTGAAGGTCATCTTCAAGATCATCTCCATGATCTTCTCGATGGTCATCTCGATGGTCATCTTCATGATCATATCGATGGTCATCTCGATGGTCATCTCCATGCTCATCTCCATGAACATCTCGATGGTCATTTCCATGATCATCTCTATGATCAGCTCGATGGTCATCTCGATGGTCATCTCCATGCTCATCTCCATGAACATCTCGATGGTTATCTCCATGATCATCTCTATGATCATATCGATGGTCATCTCGATGGTCATCTCCATGCTCATCTCCATGAACATCTCGATGGTCATCTCCATGATCATCTCTATGATCAGCTCGATGGTCATCTCGATGGTCATCTCCATGCTCATCTCCATGAACATCTCGATGGTCGTCTCCATGATCATCTCTATGATCAGCTCGATGGTCATCTCGATGGTCATCTCGATAGTCATCTCCATGATCATCTCGATGGTCATCTCAAAGATCATCTCGATGGTCATTTCCATTGTCATCTCTATGATCATCTCGATGGTCATCTCCATGGTCATCTCGATGGTCATCTCCAAGATCATCTCCATGATCGTCTCCATAATCATCTCGATGGTCATCTCGATGGTCATCTCCATAATCATCTCGATGGTCACCTCGATAGTCATCTCCATGCTCATCTCCATGAATATCTCGATGGTTATCTCCATGATCATCTCCATGATTATATCGATGGTCATCTCGATGGTCATCTCTATGCTCATCTCCATGAACATCTCCATGATCATCTGCATGATCATCTCCATGATCATCTCGATGGTGATCTCGATCGTCATCTCCATGGTCATCTCCACGATGATATTGATGATCATCTCCATGGTCATCTCGATGGTCATATCCATGATCATCTCCATGGTCATCTCGATGTTCATTTTCATGATCATCTACATAATCATCTCGATGGTCATCTCCATGGTCATCTCCATGGTCATCTCCATGGTCATTTCCATGATTATCTCTATGGTCATCTTGATGGGCATCTCATTGGTCATCTTGATGGTCATCTCCATAATAATCTCCATAATCATCTCGATGGTCATCTCCATGATCATTTCCATGATCAGCTCGATGGCCATCTCGATGGTAATCTCGATAGTCATCTCCATGATCATTTCGATGGTCATCTCGATAGTCATCTCCATGATCATCTCGATGGTCAGCTCCATGATCATCTCGATGGTCATCTCGATGGTCATCTCCATGATCATCTCGATGGTCATCTCGAAGGTTATTTCCATGATCATCTCGATGGTCATCTCCATGATCATCTCGATGGTCATCTCGATAGTCATCTCCATGAGCATCTCGATGGTCATTTCTATGATCTTCTCGATGGTCATCTCGAAGGTCATTTCCATTGTCATCTCCATAATCATCTCGATGGTCATCTCCATGATCATCTCCATGATCAGCTCGATGGTCATCTCCATGATCATATCGATGGTCATCTCCATGATCATCTCCATGATCAGCTCGATGGTCATCTCTATGATCATATCGATGGTCATCTCGATGGTCATCTCAATGCTCATCTCCATGAACATCTCGATGGTTATTACCATGATCATCTCCATTATCATCTCCATGATCATCTCGATGGTCATCTCCATAATCATCTCGATGGTCACCTCGATAGTCATCTCCATGCTCATCTCCATGAACATCTCGATGGTTATCTCCATTATCATCTCCATGATCATATCGATGCTCATCTCGATGGTCATCTCCATGGTCATTTCCATGATTATCTCTATGGTCATCTTGATGGGCATATCATTGGTCATCTTGATGGTCATCTCCATAATAATCTCTATAATCATCTCGATGGTCATCTCCATGATCATCTCCATGATCAGCTCGATGGCCATCTCGATGGTCATCTCGATAGTCATCTCCAATATCATTTCGATGGTCATCTCGATAGTCATCTCCATGATCATCTCGATGGTGATCTCCATGATCATCTCAATGATGATCTCCATGATCTCAGAATGGAATCGTAGTCACGTGCGTCTTCAAAATTAGCAGCCGGTGTACATCCCTTATGTTTTTTCTTCCAATAACTGAAAAATAAAGAGATTGTTTAAATAATCATCATCATCATCAAAGTTACGCCTTGTCCAATATACAGTAGCATCCGAGCGTAATTGTGTTAAAGAGTACAAGCTTTTAAATACACGGTGCGCAGTCGAGTTGACCCCGACACTGAAGCAAAGTTGTGAAGAACATGCACGAGTTTTGTGAACTTTAACCACAACCACCCCACCCCACCTATCCCCCCCTCCCCATGTCCCGTCAAACGAACACAAAAAACTGCGTCAAAACACCCCCGAACAGACGGACGGTGAAAAATCCCGCGTGTTAAGATATGTTTGTGCGCCATCGCTAAGAAAATATTGCAGGTGAGTGTACAAGTGAGAGTGTAGGTGAGTGTACATGTGAGTGAGCGTGGAGGTGAGTGTACAGGTGAGAGTGCAGTTCAGTGTACAGGTGAGCGTGCAGGTGAATGTCACATGTACACTCACCTGTACACTCGCCTGCACTCTCGCCTGGACACTCACCTGCACGCTCATGCACATATACACTCGCCTCCTCGCTCACTCACATGTATACTCACCTGCATGCTCGCCTGTACTCTCACCTGCACGTTAACTGTGCAGGTGAGTGTACATGTGAGTGAGCGTGGAGGCGAGTCTACAGGCGAGAGTGCAGTTGAGTGTCCATGTGAGAATGCAGGTGAGTGTACAGGCGTGAGTGCAGGTGAATGTACAGGCGTGAGTGCAGGTGAATGTACATGTGATCGTGCAGGCGAGTCAACGCACAGGTGAGTATACAGGTGAGTGTGCGTGCAGCTGAGTACAGGTGAGAGTGCGGGCGAGTATACAGGTGGCAGGGCAGGATGACCACGGGCTTAGAGGACTTCTCCAGGCAGAGGGGGCACAGCAGCTGGCGCGCTGCAGCAGCCACCCACAGGCGGACAGCCTCGTCGCTGCAGCTGTCACGTGCCCGGCCTCCCTCTCCTCCTCCGCCCCATGCCACGTGGAGACAGAGAAAGAGAGGGAGGGGCATTCACACCACGAGGTCACGTGGGCAAGGGAACAACAAATCCCCCCCCCTACACCAACTCCCAACATGGACTCGTCCATCGCTGGTACCACCTCCCCCACGGAAAATCATCGAAGTCAACGTACAGTAGGACAGTCCACACAAGCGGCATCAACAACAACAGCAGCAGCCGTCACCATTCGCCACTAAGTGGCGGTGACGTCCCCGCGGCGTTGGTGCCAGGCTAGGTGCACTCTTAGGCCACGCGAAGTGTCGAAGGCTCGCTGACAGGAGATCACGGGACAGAACCCTGCAGGTGCCATGGGGTTGACCGACTCGAGATGGCTGCAGACGCCACCAGCTGTGCCAACTCGCCGCGTTTTAGCCGCCCGCCTCTCCGCTCGTTGTTGTGAGCGTCCCTCACGAGCCTCCTCCACATAGGCCGATCTTGACACCGCCGGAACCGCTCATCGGCAAGTCCACTCAGCTCCACATCCTCCAACCAGGTACCTTTGTAGACCCGCAGTGATGCCCCATGCCGTGTTGGCAGTCCACTGCTGGATGAAGGCTTCGGGTCGCCACGGTGGCTAGGAGATGTTAACTACCTCGCCCGGTGTGCAGGAGGTCGTGGGTTCGACCCCGACGCCTGCTGCTGCTGCTGTAGATTTGGAGTCTGCGGTGTCTCTCTCCACCTGGTCGCGTGGATTTCTCTCCCGGTGCTGCGGTGTTCCCATCCACATTTAGAATCGACGTGTTGAGAATATGTGGCTGCTCTAAATGTCCACACGAGAAGCCACTTTGTTGAGCTATCATCTGTGGCTAGGTCGCTTCTTATAAAAGCGCTTTGTAGCTCAGTGGGACTTACGTGGTTGAAATAAAATAACAGTAAAAATAACAGCACCACCACTCCACGTACACAGAACATCTGCCGTGATCCTGACTGCAGTGCTCATCTCGATATGGTCGATGAAAGTGAATTACGTGACGGCCGCTACGTTAAAAGGTTTCGTCACCTTTGGGTGGCATCAGTTGCTGCTCTGGCCCATCGGGAAATACAACAATGCCTTGATGGAGGCTCCATTGAAGATGCGTGCGACCCTCTCGACTGGCCGTCTGACCCGAATGTTCGGTCCAACTCGAGCTGAATATCGAGTGGAACTGGGTGACCCTGGGGCTATTTGCTAAAACGCAACAATTTCGATTTAAAGCATTTGTGACTGCAGGGATTCATATTATTGGTTCTTTCGGTAAAGTCACGTAGAAGGAAAATAATAAAGTAATAATTCTAGATTTGAAGCTTTCGTGACTGCAAGGAATCATATTCTTAGGTTTTTCGGTACCGAAAAAACCTAAGAATAATAAAGTAATAAAAATAAAACAATTAAATTCTCACGACGTTTCGATTGCAACACAAGCAATCATCATCAGGTGTGAAAACCTCAATTTTCTTGCTGTGGGTTTCACACCTGATGATGATTGCTTGTGTTGCAATCGAAACGTCGTGAGAATTGTATTGTTTGTTTTTATTATTTTATTATTTCCCTTCTACGTGACTTTACCGAAAGAACCAAGAATATGAATCCCTGCAGTCACGAAAGCTTTAAATCGAAAAAGACTCCAACATTCGTCAATGATGACCGATTCCATTCATAAAGTGCGCTCTTGCCGCCGTGTGCGCTGAGTAGTTCTCAGTATTAAACACGCGTTGACTGCTCTATACAGGGTGGGATAGAGATCTCTACTCAACCCTGCAGGGTCACCCCTCTCATAGTGAAGGCGTTCACACTTGAGCTGCGGTTGCCCTGAGCCAGTAGTTGCATCATTAACTGTGCGAAATCCTTTTCAAACCATTACTATAAAAATGCAGAATTTTCCATTAAGTTACTTTTCTTGGATTTAGCAGAATTCCACAGTAGCTCTCTCAATAGCTGTAGCGTTTGAGTAACGATCTTTTAAATGTTTGCGTTGTTAAATCGTATGACTCGTAAAACGATAATTAAATTACCACTTAGTGTAGGACGATCATTGAATGTTTGAACTATAAAATTCTGCAATGTTAATTTAATGCTGAGGGTGTTGACAAGGAAAGTAGTGGATGTGTGGGGTTTAAATTGTCAACTCGTGCCCGCACTGCATAGTGTGGCGGGTTTCTGACAGCTGCAGCATCACCACGACGCTCTCATTGCCGCTTGGTGAATATCCGTGGCGGGTTCCCTTTCATTTTTTATTCATTGAATGAGACGTCACCCTCCCTGCACCTGGCCACCCACTTGTGTGTTTGTGTGCCTTCAGGTGTCACAGCAGAGCAATTGCAGAGGGATGCTGCGATTATACTGGCGTGGGCTCAGCATAGATGGCGGCCCTCTGTCAATCCACAGCGGAGGTAAGAGCCCCCCACTCTGTGTCAGTAAATGGGGGGGGGGTGTTTGGTCATACTTCACCACGCTGGTCAGTATGAGTTGGTGTGAAGGTGAGGCAGCCCAAAGATCTGTTCAGATGTCACTCAGCACTGACGTTAGCCGTGGCCGGGAATCGAACTTAGCTGGCAGTGGTCAGTGTGCGCTAACGGCCGGGCCACCGCTTCACGGGTGAACGGGTTGATTAGATGAGACGATGACGTTGCGTTTCATATCAGTGGCGACTCCTCCACGTGGCTGGGCGATTGAGAAACCGCACCCACAGCAGTTGTCCCAGTGTACCGGCACCCCCCCAGTGCTGGAGTCAACATTCTCTGGGCCCCGTTTTTCTTCACACGCCGCCTTGGATTTGGGCCCAGCAAGAAACACATCGCCACCGAACGCGTTACGGTCAAATGTTGTAAGCGGCAGGTATATCTAACTTTATATTTGACGACCTCATCTTCCAAGACGTCCTGACCAGTGTGGAGGAGTAGTACCAATTACCCTCACAGGGGCTCTCTGCAGCTCCCTCTCGTGGAGGCCCCATTTGCCGGCAGTGGCGTGAACAACCGCAGGGGCTGTACCTTTACCTTTTATCCACTTTTTATATTCAACATTTAATTAGGTCAGAAACGCGGTTTTGACCTCTTACCCACAAACATTTCTGACAAGTACAGCAAGTGCACGTGTACACAAGTGTACTCCTGTGCTAGTTGCACGCCACTTCTGCATTTTGTGTTTAGTTTGTTGTCGTTCCCCCATACCTCAGATTAGCACTGTTGGCTGTGTACGGTGCTAAAGAAGGTAAACATAAACACACACACACAAACACGTGCACACAGACATACAAAGACAAAGATCCCCCGTATAGACAATCAGGCTGTTGGGGCAAGTGCTGTTAGCGAGCACACGCACATATATACACACATAAACACATACACACACACATAACCAGACACATACACACACATCCACACCCATACACACACATACACCCACACACAAAGACACATACACACACACACTGCGATGGCAAAGTAAGAAATGGGAACGAGACCAGTTTTGTCACGACAAGTATATATTGATGTCAAGTGCAAATACAAAACGAGGTAGACAAAATCTCTGGAAAACATTAATCTCGCTTTCCCTTCCCACACTTTGAGCTGCTTTTGTACAAACGATAAAAACCCCGAGGAGACCGAAGTGTCACCGATCTACATTCACGATTTCAGAAACTGCTGTTTCTGGAGGTATCATGGACGATGGAAATAAAGTGCTTGGCGAAGTTCATCATTTATCCGTATATTTCACGTGGTAACGGCTTGGCGCTACGGTTAGCGTGTCCATTGAAATGTGCACGCCACGTATGTAAAAAAAGAGTAACAGATATGTAGTTTAAAAAATGCCGACGTATTCACAGTTCAATAAATAAATAAATACTTTGCAACAGCGGTGACTTTTTAAATCCCCGAGAGAACACGAAATAAAAGCCCCGCATTTTAAATGAACAGAGACAAGAACCGTACGGGAATACCTTGCACGACCTCACTGAGACCGCACTCCGGCCTCGCGTTGCGGAGGATGCAACCTCTGTCTTCATTTGTTATGGGACAGTTCATTTTGCGGTCACCATCACAATAACGTTCCTGGTGCCAACTCGCTTGACGATTGGCCAGGGAATAAACAGCAACCCCAAGACATAATGGGTTGGTGCCGCCTGCATGGATCTCGGCTCCTGTTTCCCAGAATGGGTGGCGTGATTTTAAGCACTTTCGTGCTGGGTTTTTCAAGTCTTCTTGGATTAAAACTTGATTTGAAGCTTTCATGACTTCAGGAATTACTCTTTGGTTATAGTAGTAGGTTTTTACCCTTTAAACTGGTACAAAACTGACACCTTTATACAAGGCATCATGTTTCCAATAACCACAACACAAGCAGTCAAAATGCAAACAAAAAGAAACCACTCTGATAATGATATGCACTGTCCTTGAAGTTGATTGGTCCACACCCGAGACAGCTTTTCTTAGAGCCTAGTCTCCATTGGTGTTGGACCAGATGACGCCAAAAGGCGTACAACTCAAAAACAGCGCACTATCAGAGTATTGAGAGCTCGGGGTAAGCATTTACACTATGACACCTCCTTTGCCACTGGTAAAGGAGGTCTTATAGTGTAAATACTCTTTGGTTCTTTTGGTAAAGTCACGTAGAAAATAAATAAATTAAATAATAGAATACGACATTTCGATTGCAACACAAGCATTCGTCATCAGGTAGAAAACTAACCTAGTGAACTTCAAAATATTTTCTTTCTTCGTGGATTGTGAGGTCAGAGTTGCTTTAAATGTTTTCTATCTCGTCGGACGGCGGTCATCATTGGACGGGCGTGCCATGAGGCCCTGAGCTAGTGATTGCAGCTCTTTATTGTGTTGAGAATGTGGTCGTGGAGTGAGAATGTCGAGTCCAAGGTGATTCCAATGATGTTCAAGTGATTTCAGAGGCTGGTGGTGGAGCCGGCGATGAGTACATTTTGGGGGGCGGGCGACGCCATGGTGAGCCTCTGCCTGGTGCCTTCGTAAAATGTCTCTCAAAATTAGTTTGATCTTGAGAGGAAGCAAGAGGTTAGACACGTGATCATGGATTTTAACCAGCGACTTCTCTTGGTGGGGCGAGTGCCAGTTGTTACACCGGTGGTGGCTGCTGTGCGACCAGAGTGGCGGTGGCTGTGGTGGGACTGGTGGCGTTGGCTGCTGTTGGACTGGCTGCTGTTGGACTGGCTGCTGTGGGACACGCGGTGGCAGCAGCTGCTGTGGTGCTGACGGCAGCTTCTATGAGACCGGCGGCGGTGGTGGTGGTGGCTGCTGCAGGACTGGCGGTGGTTGCTGGTGGAATGGCAGCGGCTGCTGTGAGATCGGGGTGGTGGTGGTGGCTGCTCTGGGACTAGCGGCAATGGCTGTTGCGTTTCTGGTGTTCCCGGTAGCTGCTGCTGCTGTTCCTGCTGTCGCACTTGCAGTGGCTCCGGCAGTTGTTCCCGTTGGGGCGGTCCGACATCTTGGGTTTCTGGAGATAAAGAAGATGATGGCGCTAAAGTCCAAACCGCTCGACATTGGGAGAATGAAACAAAACCGGTCTAAAGTATAAACAAGAAGATCGTTGTACTTCACCATTCCCTTAATATAAAATGATGCGCTGTCAGGGTGTACATTCTCCCTGGGCATTTCCACGCACACTGGGCGACGTTTCAAATCCATCCTTTACCTTGCGCGCCGGTGAGGAGAGCTGCTGTCCGGAGACTGGGTCCGGGGTCTACCTTCGCCGAGTGGCACCGTTTGAGGCACGACCGGGACGTCGCCTTGACGTGCTCCAGCGGGCAGTAGCTGTCCGCTGGCGGCACGTTCAATTCTGGGGACCTGCATGCACGCACCAACGCGTCGCAAACCGTTAACACCTGCCTTTAAAGGAGACACTGCTGCTCGCACAAGGCAATATCTTTCCAGTGAGCTGGTCTGGGGGACGGTTGTAAGTGCAGGTTAAAGTGAAGGGGAGAGAAGGTGACTTACCGAATATAGAAGAGCATGTAGGCCTGCTCGTTCATAACTGCCTTGGTGTCGACGTGCCGCACGATGGAGTCGTTCATGCAGCACCATTGTCCATCGCTGATCTGCGCACAGTCAAAGCACAGCTACACTTGGTTACAATGTTTACACAACTGCACCCAGATTCCTCCGTACATGTAATAACAACACACAATACACACTCTAGACAACAAGTTCGTAAAGAGCATCACCCCATCGTCAGAGCTGCAGAGCGTGTTACGGTTGCTGTGATGGTGCTGAAGTTACGAAACGATCTGCCTGAACATATTTCTGCATGGATGACCTTGGACCAATTTCATCAGAATCAGAATCTTTATTTGTACTGAAAGAATTCGATGGTCTACGAAGCTCTTTTAAACAGATGTCCAGTAGGGGCGGGTCAGAAAGTTACAACAACAACACTACAATACAACACCGATTGGAGTACATCAAGACGCAAGAACAGACGCAAGACTTTTAATTATTCTTCTCTATTGGACATTGGTAAGATTATGGGCTCATTGCAGATGTGCGATGTTTTTGTTTGATGGTAACAAATGGAATTACCTTATTGTAGCAATAATAATGACCCCTGTTGGAGTCAGCTCCCTTGTGCACCAGCACCGAGTACAGGGAGTAGATCACGGGCTCGCCCTGAGACGTTGAGGTGAAGCGTTGCATGTCCAGGTGCTCCGGGTAGGTGATGTTCTACAGGCAGCACACAGGAGGGGGAGGCAGCGCGGCAGAGACGAACGTTAGGAGAGGAAACGGCAGGGGTGGTGGGGTGGGCAGCAGAGATAGGCACCATCTCAGTTACACGTCAAAGTGATGACGTGATGTCTCGCTCATTTGAGCGTTGAAGACGGTGCTCATCTCCTGTTTATAGCCCTGAGCAAGTGGTGGAAATTCTACAGTCACATGACGGGGGGCGAGTCTATCTGTCGGACCTATTCCAACATGGAGAGGCATTTTCTCCAGCATTGACCTGACAAAGGGCTGTCAAATAATTTAATTAGAATGATGTGGGGGGGCAGAATCGTTACCCGGTTGATCTTGACGCCGTAGAGGTTGTACCGCTTGATGGAGACGGTGAGGACGTTGGGCAGGCGGTGGAGAGCCATCGTCTTCGTCGCTTCCCCTTTGCAGCAGCACCTGCACGACAACAACAACGCCAGCCATTGCACGTGTTCCCAAACTTTTAAACAATAAGTCTACTCAATTTTTGTTGTTCGTTATTTTTTATTCATTTCTTAAAATAAAAAATTGTTACTTTTATTATATATTGTAAGTTATTTTCAATGTATATATATAATATTTTTATTGATATATTTTATTATAATTTGATTTAATCTGTAGACTTTTTAAGCTACAAATGATTCCAGGGTGTCAACACACGATGCCCACTCACATTCCGCAGGTGTATTCGTCCAACGTCTCCTTGTTAAAAAACTCCTCAAACGCCTCTACAAGATCTGATGAGTTCTGTTGGCCGACAGAGTGAAACGCAAATGAGGACTCTAAGAAGCATTCCATGAACATCTGCAGAATGTTATTGTGACGGAAACTCTGAAAACCCGCATCTTGTATGAAATCGTACGACAAAAAAAAGAGATCACGTACGCTACCGGCAGTGTGTTTGGATGTTAAGTGGCTGATTCATGTATGCGTGTGTGTGGTGGATGTTGGCACAGCAGGGAGCACAGGTGGTGCATCGGCCAGTCATCTCGGTCAACCCATGGCACTTGGGTCTGTCCCGTGACCTGCCAGCGGGCGTTCGACACTTCATGTGGCCTTAAAGTGCACTCAGGTTGGCACAAGCACCGTGGTGACATCACCGCCACTTAGTGGAGAATGGGGGTTGTTCACGTATGTGATGTATGCACATTTAACTTATTTCGCACCGTACATAGATCTATAACTGTTAAGCGATGGCTTCGTCATTGCTTACATTAATATGGAGTGCAATGTCCAGGCACGTGTCAAAGGTGTCGGAGTGGTTGCAGCACTGCATGCACTCCACTGCAATACACAAGCACACACGCATTAGGAAGGGACGTCACATGTTACTTAGTAAAACTAAATGCACGCTCCCCACTGACATTGGTAATTGGTAGTTTTTACCAACTGGTAAAAGGTTATTCTATGTAGCACGTGCGTGAGAGTGTGCAAACGCTGCGACGCGAGCGCGTCTACACTGTGATGGTGCGCTTGCTGCTCGCGGTTAACAAGTTTCTAGAGGAGTGCGCACAACTCACCACGTGATCGAAGGTAACCCCCGAAGATCTGGTAAATGAGGGTGGTAGCCTCCGTGTATCTGTCCAGCCTGCCACGTCACAGAGAACGACACCACACGGTGGTTACAGCAGCAGTAGTAGCACCTTTACCGTATGCACACGCATGTGTGAAAGTTACACCATTGCCCAAGCTGTTGATTCACTCTTTCCCTTCAGCACTGCAA
Source organism: Lampetra fluviatilis (assembly GCF_964198595.1). Classification (NCBI taxonomy): domain Eukaryota; kingdom Metazoa; phylum Chordata; class Hyperoartia; order Petromyzontiformes; family Petromyzontidae; genus Lampetra; species Lampetra fluviatilis. The sequence continues at coordinate 2,885,268 of NC_136297.1, forward strand.
CGCGTGCTCTGTAGCAACCAAACGTGGTAGTGTCTGCACAGGGCAGCCACCTTCACGGCACAGCCACAGAGCTGGGGGCACGCTGGCAGCCATCACCCGGTGCTGTTGCCCGGTAGTTTTGTTGTGCTCGGCGTGCCACGTGCCGCTCGTCAACACGAGGAATGTCGTCACGGGGCCACCGCACATTGAGACATCGATTTTCCGATATTTATCGGCAACGTGAAATGCGCAAACAAAAGATGGCCCACGTCAGGGCCAAGGTGAAAGAACCGTGGTGCCAGCAGGGTCGGTCCTCTGCATCTCCCAGGTTTTCACACAAAAGTGTGAGTAGCTTTTCGCAGACGTTGAAGTACAATCGTGCAGAAAACCAAGAGGAAGCCGTGAGGTACCAAACTGCAGAACGACTGCCGCATGTTGACTGGCGCGCAGTACTCACTCGCTGTGGCCATAGAGGCATGAGGCTTGCATGCCATCTACCACGTATCGCAGAAACTCGTGGGCATCTTCCTGTCTCCCAATGCGCAGGTGTTTGGCGATGCCTGCAGAGAAATGGACATGAGGACAAAGTGACAGGTACAGGATCTGATGACATCCTTAAAGAGCTCCCCAACAGATATGGCAAAAGGAGTGGTGCAAAGAACTTGGAACACAGATGGAGAAAGATCGCGGGGGATAACTTCTCCGAGTGCAAGTGTGAACGTAGTTGTGGGACTCACGCGTGATGTTCTTAGTGATGACCTTGGGTGTCAGCACTCTCTGCGAGTTGTTGAACGTGCTGACAACGTGATGCTCCATGACACACATCAGGCAAAAGTCGCTCTGTTGACCTGCGAACGAGGGCACAGGTGGCACAATCCGTCAGCGCACGCCACTCGCACTCAGCCCAGCTGGGGAGTAACAAGAAAGGCTAGAATCCTGGCACCAGCAACAATCGCGATGAATGTTGCGTCTAAGTACCAATTGCATCACAAGATGATTTACAAGCCAAAGCAACATTTGTCCGACCTATTAAAAATTATCGCCACATGTGCTCGTGTTTATCAAAATCTGAATATTTATACTGGAGGAATCCGATAAGCTAAGAGGTTTTGTTTAAAAAATGTCGAGTAGGGGCACTGGGTCAGAACATTACAACACCAAACAATACAAAAAACGATAAGAGTACAAATTATTGGTAAGGTAAACAAATCACCTTTTAAAAATCTACAAATAAAACTAAACTTATTTTTTCATCTTACCAGATAAAGCCCACTGATCTATTAGCTTCTTCAGAAGCGACCTGGACCACAAATGATGGCTTAACGAAGTGGCTTATCACGTGGGAAATGTATCGCAGCAAAATAACTGACACAATAACGTAGCCCATGGGTAACGAGAGTGCCAGGGGGGAGGGTACTTACAGGTGCTGCAGTGCTCTTGCAGCAGCAGGTAGTTGGCGAGCGGCGGCGTGTAGGCGAGGCACTGCAGCGTGGCGTTGAGGAAGCAGGTGTTCCCCAGGTTGCGCAGGCCGGCACCCTTGCAGACGTCGCTCTCCCACCTGAGGTTCAGCCGCTCGGGTGCAAACAGCGAGAGCCGTGCCACCGGAATGCCATCGTCCTCCTCTGCACAAAGGGTACGGTGGTGGCGGAAGCCGGTGTCATCGCAGGGCGCTGCTCTGCCGATGGGGCTGGCGTGGATATTCAGTGGCCCCAGCCATCACCCGTGCTGCTACTCTTAACCACGAAGATTTTGCTCCACATTTAATTTTCAGGTTCAAGTTCGCGGGAAATAGGATTTGCCTGTCGCGTTGGCTGCTGGGTGTTTTCAGCTCCCTGTGTTACTCATGAACGGCAACAGCAGTGGCTCCAAAGCGGCCCTTGCGTTGGTGGCTGCCACCCTAATGAGATGCCACGACTTCGCGTGATTGCACACTCACCTTGGGGTGCAGGCACAGACACGCTGATGTTCTCTGTGGCTGGTACAGGGGAGGGTTCCGGCCGGCCATGGGGAAGGCAGCAGGGTTGCGTGCAGAGCCACTCGTCGGCCGCCGCCAGCACCTCGTTGGACGAGGTGGGGGCCAAGACCGTGAGGTCGTTGCCGGATGAGGTGCCCTCTGCTCCACACGCCACAGTCGTGGTTGGGTCCTGCCACAGCAACGCAGTCAACACATCCACAATTACTCCTCCCATCTCGACTGGGATCCCAACACACGTGGGACTGTTTTATCACCAAAAGAAATACAATTTTAGTCCATGAACCTATGGGCGATCTGCATAATCTCAGAAGTAAATTTATATTTACATTATATTTTTAAAGTAACCCCAAACTCACTTTAACTCGTAAAATATTATATGAAGAACGGCCATTGACTAAAGATGAACTAATTCAATTTGTTATGCATGCGAGAGAGAAGGCAGCTGTAGTTTAAAAGAGGTCATAAATGCATTTCAGAAGATAAATCTAACATTAATGTTAATCAAATTCATTTTTAACATTTGTTAAAATTAAATTAAATAATCCTCCGTGATTTGTTCAAATAAATACAATAACCCAATGTATCCTGATTTTTCGGCCACCCTCTTACAAACGACGTCATGAAGGGCCAACTGTGATGTGCTCTGAAAAAGGGGCATTGACTGAAATGTCGCTTTTATATATTTAAGAATACTTTATATATGTAATACACGTTATTATCAAAGTCAGAATATTTATACGGGAGGAATCCGATGAGCTATAAAGCTCTTTTTCACATGTCCAGTCGGGTCGGGTAAGAATGTTACAACAACGAACAACACACACATAATAGGAGTGCAAAATACAGGTTGGCCCCAAAGTTAAGACACGGTTACTTAATTTATCTTAACACTGACATTACACCGTTCTAATAATTTATTTTTAAAGTAAACAATTTAACTATCATTAATATTGATAACATCCTCTGTGACTGGTTCAAATACATACGGTAATTCATCTTCTTGTTTTTTTCGGTAAAGTCACGTAGAAGGGAAGTGACTTTACCGAAAAAACCAAGAAGATGAATTCCTGCAGTCACGAAAGCTTTAAATCGAAATTTACATACGGTAACTCTGTGTCCTGACTTTTGGGGCAACGTTCTATAGGCGACGTTATGTAAATGAAAAAAAAAGATTGTGATGTGCTCTGCAGAAGGGCCATTGTCTGAAACGTCGCCTATCATTTTACTGTAACAATTCCCCCACCCCCCGTGCACTCCCAGCGTTGTGATTGGCTGAGTGGCGCCAGCGGGCCCCGCCCCACCCGCCACCCGGGGCTCCTCCCCCTCACCTGAGGCTCCGCCCTCAGATGCGGCCCCGCCGCCGCCTGCGCGGCTCCCGTCAGCTCCGGCACGGCGACCCGCGCCGTGCCTCGGGCTTCATCCGGGGAGGGGGTCCCGGGCACAGCCCCGAGGGATCCCTCGCGGGGGTGGTCAACTGCAAAAAAAAGAAGCACAGTGATCACATTTCGTACTACGGATAAACACACGGCTCTACATTTCACACTGTACATCAACGGTGGCACAGTCGAGTTTTTTACAATCGGGTTTAATTGTCTTTTTTTATTAAACCCGATCATCTGAGATTGGGAGAAATCCGGTTTCATTGGTTTTAATTGCAGAACCGCACTTATCAACGATGGGCTTCATCCATTCCAAGCTAAGGAACTCACTGGCGTCCACGATTGTGGAGAAGCTCGTGTTCATCAAGACCAACCTGCCCGCCGCATTCTACGGCTACCCCGTGCCCGACGGCCCCGAGTACGATAGCAGCACCAATGAGGAAGCAGCCTAAGCCTATCAGAGTTTCGTATTCATTAAACCAGGTTTTAATTCCCCGAAATCGGGTTTAATTGTATTAAAGAAAAAACCCGATGCCTGCCGCTGGAAAAATCGGGGTTTTTCCACCCATGCTGTAGATAAACATGGCACTGGATTCAATGGCCCCATCCAGCACCCGTGCTGCTACTCTTAACCAGAAATATTTTACCCCACATTGAAGTGTAAGGCTCAAGTTAGCGACAAATGTGATGTGCCTGTCACGTTGGCGCTGGGTATTTTTAGCTCCCCCTGTTGCTCATGAAGGGCAACAGCAGTGGCTCCAAAGCGGCCCTTCTGTTGGTGGCTGCCACCCTAACGAGAGGTCACGAGGTCGCACGCTCACCTTGGGGTGCAGGCAGCACAGACACGCTGATGTTTTTGCGTGCTGTGGCTGACACCAGGGAGTGTTCTGGCCGGACATGGTGAAGGCAGCTGGGTTGCATGCAGAGCCTCTCGTCGGCCGCCACCAGCACCTCGTTGGACGAGGTGGGGGCCAAGACCGTGAGGTCGTTACCGAACGAGGTGCCCTCTGCTCCAGCTGCCACAGTCATGGTTGGGCCCTGCCACAGCAACACAGTCAACACATCCACAATTAATCCTCTCATCCGGACTGGCATACCAACACACATGGGAATGAATTATCTCCAAAATTTATCAAATGTAGTCCATGAACCGATAAGTGATCTACATAAAATGTCTCAGAAATATATATAGACAATTGATTTTTAGAGGAACCCCAAACTGACAAAATATTCAAAGAAGAGGCCAATGACTAAAGTAGAATTCGTTCAGTTCGTTGTTATGCATGCAAAAACGGTAGCTTTAATTTAAAAAAGGTGCTAAATGCATTTCAAAATGGTAATGGATATCAGTTTTAACATTTGTTAAAATTAAACTCAATGACCCTTTGTAATTTGTTAAGATAAATACAATAACTTTGCGTGTCCTGAATTTTGGGCCACCCTCTACAGGCCACGTTATGAAAGGGTCTAACAACTGTTGACGTGCTCTGCACAAGGACCATTGCCCGAAACGGCGCCGATCATGATCCAATAACAATTTCCCCCCACTCGTGCACTCCCAGCGTTGTGATTGGCTGAGTGGCGCCAGCGGGCCCCGCCCCGCCCGCCACCCGGGGCTCCTCCCCCTCACCTGAGGCTCCGCCCTCAGACGCTGCCCCGCCGCCGCCTGCGCGGCTCCCGTCAGCTCCGGCACGGCGACCCGCGCCGTGCCTTGGGCTTCATCCGGGGAGGGGGTCCCGGGCACAGCCCCGAGGGATCCCTCGCGGGGGTCGTCAACTGCAAAAAAAAGAAGCACAGTGATCACATTTCGTACTACGGATAAACACACGGCTCTACATTTCACACTGTAGATCAAGGGTGGCACAGTCGAGTTTTTTACAATCGGGTTTAATTGTCTTTTTTTATTAAACCCTATCATCTGAGATTGGGAGAAATCCGGTTTCATTGGTTTTAATTGCAGAACCGCACTTATCAACGATGGGCTTCATCCATTCCAAGCTAAGGAACTCACTGGCGTCCACGATTGTGGAGAAGCTCGTGTTCATCAAGACCAACCTGCCCACCGCATTCTACGGCTACCCCGTGCCCGACGGCCCCGAGTACGATAGCAGCACCAATGAGGAAGCAGCCTAAGCCTATCAGAGTTTCGTATTCATTAAACCAGGTTTTAATTCCCCGAAATCGGGTTTAATTGTATTAAAGAAAAAACCCGATGCCTGCCGCTGGAAAAATCGCGTTTTTTCCACCCATGCTGTAGATAAACATGGCACTGGATTCAATGGCCCCATCCAGCACCCGTGCTGCTACTCTTAACCAGAAATATTTTACCCCACATTGAAGTGTAAGGCTCAAGTTAGCGACAAATGTGATGTGCCTGTCACGTTGGCGCTGGGTATTTTGAGCTCCCCCTGTTGCTCATGAAGGGCAACAGCAGTGGCTCCAAAGCGGCCCTTCTGTTGGTGGCTGCCACCCTAACGAGAGGTCACGAGGTCGCACGCTCACCTTGGGGTGCAGGCAGCACAGACACGCTGATGTATTTGCGTGCTGTGGCTGACACCAGGGAGTGTTCTGGCCGGACATGGTGAAGGCAGCTGGGTTGCATCCAGAGCCTCTCGTCGGCCGCCACCAGCACCTCGTTGGACGAGGTGGGGGCCAAGACCGTGAGGTCGTTACCGAACGAGGTGCCCTCTGCTCCAGCTGCCACAGTCATGGTTGGGCCCTGCCACAGCAACACAGTCAACACATCCACAATTAATCCTCCCATCCGGACTGGCATCCCAACACACATGGGAATGAATTATCTCCAAAATTTAGCAAATGTAGTCCATGAACCGATAAGTGATCTACATAAAATGTCTCAGAAATATATATAGACAATTGATTTTTAGAGGAACCCCAAACTGACAAAATATTCAAAGAAGAGGCCAATGACTAAAGTAGAACTCGTTCAGTTCGTTGTTATGCATGCAAAAACGGTAGCTTTAATTTAAAAAAGGTGCTAAATGCATTTCAAAATGGTAATGGATATCAGTTTTAACATTTGTTAAAATTAAACTCAATGACCCTTTGTGATTTGTTAAGATAAATACAATAACTTTGCGTGTCCTGAATTTTGGGCCACCCTCTACAGGCCACGTTTTGAAAGGGTCTAACAACTGTTGACGTGCTCTGCACAAGGACCATTGCCCGAAACGGCGCCGATCATGATCCAATAACAATTTCCCCCCACTCGTGCACTCCCAGCGTTGTGATTGGCTGAGGGGCGCCAGCGGGCCCCGCCCCGCCCGCCACCCGGAGCTCCTCCCCCTCACCTGAGGCTCCGCCCTCAGACGCGGCCCCGCCGCCGCCTGCGCGGCTCCCGTCAGCTCCGGCACGGCGACCCGCGCCGTGCCTCGGGCTTCATCCGGGGAGGGGGTCCCGGGCACAGCCCCGCGGGATCCCTCGCGGGGGTCGTGAACTGCAAGAAGGAGAAGCACAGCGATCACATTTTACACTGCGGACAAACACACGGCTCTACATTTCCCACTGTAGACAGACATGGGCCTGTCGATCGCTTCTGAAGAACTAAATAGCCCAGTGGGCTTCACCTGGTTTAATAAAAGAAAGAGTGGAGCTCATTTCGTTTTCGGGATTTGCCTACCTTTATCATACTTTTCACTTGTTATTAGTGTAATTTTCTGAACCCGTTTAAAAGCTTCATAGCTCATCGGATTTATCCACGATTTTTAAAGTTCATTATTTTGCATTGGTGAGTGAAGGTTGGTAACTCATGGGGGGTCCGTTGCCCCCCCCCTCCCCGTGAGTGACGGTTGGTCGCTCACGGGGGGCTCCACGACCCCGTGAGCGACGGGGGTCAACGCGACCGCTTGAACCCCGACACGAATCACGGCCTACAACGACCACTTGGCCCAACCCCAAACCTCCACACGCAGAGCGATCTTTAGAAGTTGCTGCTGGTTACTGGCCGTTCGACGTTTCGGGCCTTTTAAGTGACTATTTATCGCGAGATTGGTTATTTAAAGCGACCAATCACGCAATTAAACCGTACGGGTGGTGGTGCTGCTGCTGCGTCGGCAGTGGTGAACAGGTTGGACCAGAACACAACCACTCAGCACGATCCGTGTCGATAGCGACACTGCGGCCTCCATAGGTGCAGGTGGACGTGGGTCATGGCCCGACTTCAACAGCGCCATCTATTGTATCTGTTTCCCTTCCCAGCAGTGCTGTTGACGTGGTGTCGATTTATTTTCACGTCGTCTTCTGACCAAATATGGACGAATAAATACTTTAACGATCGTTTTACCTCAAAGGGACATTTGTGAATGTGTGTCTGTTCGAAATGTTTAACATACTTACCGGCATGCAACAAACTTGAAATTTGGCATGTGGGTAAGTTCCAGACAGTACGCAATGGAAAAAATATGAAAATAGACTTTTGTATTTGGGGGGGGGGGGCACAATAATGTATACATTTTGCACGGCCAGTGAGCGGTGATGTCACGCAGTGTGCCTAGTGACGTCACGCAGTGTGCATACTGACGTCACGCACCCCCCCCCCCCACCCTCCGTGTATTAATCGAATACAATAATCCAAGTCCCGGGCGAAGCCGGGTAGTAAAGCTAGTACAATATTAATTCTAGATCTAGTACAATATAATTAAAGTCACGTAGGTATACATTTTAATAAATTAAATCACGACGTTTCGGGCGCAACACAAGTGTCCGTCATCAGGTGGGACAACCACAGCAAGAAACAATTGCTGAAGTCCGTGACTTTACCGAAATAACCAAAGAGTATGGATCCCTGCAGTCACGAAAATTTCAAATCTAGAATATAATTAAGCATTGAGCTTATTCTACTGTGCTGCCTGTCTCGTATGTGTCGTGCGTGTGTGCGTGTGCAGGGGAGAAATTGACATTTTTGGGGTAAAAATGTTGATAATTTCCCTTTAAAAGTCCGATGCTCACCTTGGGAAAGCTCTCGTGGCATTATCGGTCGATGGAATTCTCAGGTTGTTGAAAGTGTCGCCGCTGTTCACGTTCAAGAGAGCAGGGACGACGCAGAATCACACAAACACGTCTGGTCTTCTCGCCGTGCTGGAGTTCTGTGACCGTTACGGGCCTCACGTGACCGTCGTGTCCCTTGGCAACGACCACGATCATCAACATGGCGACATTCAAACTCGGCACGTGGTCCCTCGTCATCGTTACAACGTTGGAGACGCGAGAGGCACGTGGGTGGCACGGGGAGGGGAGGGGCCCGTGGGGAGCACGAGGGGGGGGGGGCTCGTGCCATCTCCCCCTCCCCCCGTGAGTGACCAACCGTCACTCACGGGGGGTCCACTACCCCGTGAGTGACGGTGGTCAACGCGACCGCTTCACCCCGACACGAATCACGGCCTACAACGACCACTTGGCAGAACAAAACCACACGCACGCAGAGGGATCTTGAGCAGTGCTCTGAGTTGTTGGCCGCTCGGCGTTTTGGGCCTCTCCACTCAGCAGCTGCGACCCAAATCGACGTGGATCGGGGGCTCGGGGGACGCGTGGCGAGGGTGGAACGAGAGGCCTCGAGAATGAAGAAGAAGCGAGGGGGAGAGCGAGGCGAGCTTGGGGAGAGACTCTGAGCGGCAGAAGGCGAAGAAGACGTGGAGTGGGGAACACGCTCAGGGTGAGGACATCATCATCATCCACATGATCATCATCCACATCATCATCCACATAATCTTCGTCCACATCATCATCCACATCAACTTCATCCACATCATCATCACCATCCACATTATCATCTGCATCATCGACATCATCATCCACATCATGATGGTCCACATCATCAACATTATTTTCCACATCTTCATGTTCGTGGTTCTTACGGTAATGTCACGTAGATAAAAAAAAAATAAAAAAAAAAATACGAATAAAAATGTAATTAAACATTTCATAATAAAATTATACATTGAAAATAATAGCGAAAAATCCAAAATAAAAATTTAAAATAGTAAAATAAAAAATGAATGGAAAATAATAAAAGCAAAAAACCCACGACGGTTCCATCGAAACACAAGTGGTCTTCATCGCTTGATGAAGACTGCTTGTGTTGCGATCGAAACGTGGTGGGTTTTTTTCTTTTATTATTTTAAATTAAATTACATTATATAAAATAAAAAAATTATTTTACTCTTTTTTTTCCATTTTTATTGTGAGTGAGCGCCGACGGTTTAGGGGTAGGCCCTCATCCAGCAGTTGATTCATCCACGCGTGGCCGGCGTGACGAGGTTTGGTCACACAGCCACACCCACACGGTGCGTGAGAGGCGTTCATCCAGCAGTGGATTGAACAAGCCGCATAGATGTCAATGTATGGGGTGCGTAATGCAGGTGTCCGTGTGTGCATCTGAGTGTGTGCGTTGGAGTTTGATTGACGTTTCTCTCACAGCTGATATTGCAACAATCTTCCTGATGAAAATTTGACCATGTGGTCATACGGGATTCGGATTATCCCGATCGTACGGTGTTGTCTGTACGATACCTGTTGAATCAAAGTAAAGTACAAAGTATTTGGCTGCTATAAATGTCCACACGATGATAAGCCACTTGGTTGAGCTATCATTTGTGATGGCCAAAGTCGCTTCCGATAAACGAGCTCCACAGCTCAGTGCGCCTTACCTGGCGGAATAAAAATAGTTGACTAAGTTGAGTGCGATGACGCAGCAACTGCAGGCGCAGCCCTGCAATTGCTTGCTCGCTCCACTGTTGACGGACCGGCCTCCACCTACAGCCAGCTCTCGAGAGTCTCTCCTCTAGAGGGATGTCTCTGTCCGGCTCTCCCACCACGGCCAGAGCGACTCGAAGAGGCGGGGGTGCCCACACGTTACCCCACCGCGCCTTGGCGCGCTGCTGGGTGGGCAGAGGTGGCCGGGGGCGGGAGGGAGAGTGAATACACGTGGCCCCATCGTCTCGACTGTCAGCGAGTACCTCTGATTATTATTCTTATTACTATTCTATCCGTGGTCAATAGTAGCTCTGTATCCTATAATGCTGCTCTCTATTGTGTGTAACGTGCAAGGTTTGCAGAAGTGTGTAACTCTGTGCAGTGTGCTCAAATGTGCATTCACGTGTTCATTGGAGAAACTTCGCCCCTTGTTAATGTGTCAGTGTTTATGTCTCCTGGAAGTGATATTTTGGATGTCATAGACGGTCCCTTTTATTTTAAACCAATGTTTACTTCAACGGCTTCAATATAATGTAATGAGTATCATGATGATGATTAAAATATAAAAGTCTTCATACCCTTTCCGGCAATAACGTAGGAGGTGTTACAATGCGCAAACACCAAATAGACACCCCGACTGCAGGGCATCGAGTCTGCATTGACCACACGTCGCGCTTGTGGTCAAGCATCCAAAGCGACGTGCTCTGATGATGCACGCCTTGTCCCTGACACGACAATGGCCTCCAGCAGAGACGTCTTCCTACATGGCCTTGACCCACCCACCAGTTGTCAGGACAGAGAACAACGACACGAGGAGGCGAACGGCAGCACAGAGGCGATGCAAACACCAATCCGTGAATGTCCGGCTAATGCAGACTCGACGCCTTGCAATCGGTGAGTCCATTTGGTATTTGGGCGTCTTGACACCTCCTGCGTTATTGCCGGGTAAAACGCCTCTCTTCTGCCTACATCGCCATGTCGATACCGGCAACACAACTGGTCCCGTGGATGTGTAGCTCATGATGTATGTAGTGTATGCGGAGAGACAGATAGGAAAGACACTACGCCACTTGATCTGTTTCTATTCGATAAACTCCTACCACTGTGAGGCAGGCGAGGCGTTCACTTGTGTGGGGTGCCACGGTGGCGAGATGTTAACTTCCTCGCCTGGTATACAGGAGGTCGTGGGTTCGGTTCCGATGCTGACGCCTGCTGTTGTATATTTGGAGCTTACGGTGTCTCTCTCCCCGTGGTCGCGTGGATTTGTCTCCAGGTCCTCCGAGTTTTCCCTCTACATTTAACAAACATGCGTCTAGAGTATTTGTGTCTGCCATAAATGTCTCCGTGATAAGCCACTTCGTTGAGCTATCATTTGTGATAGCCAGGTCGGTGATGAAAAAAAAGATCTACATAGCTCAGTGGGGCCTTACCTGGTAAAAAATATATATTTATTTTAGTTTAGAATCTCAAGCAGCACTGCTTCGTATTGAGCTGCATGCGACTGCACTGGCAGTGGTCTGTCTACAGACACAGGACTCACGAGGTGGCCTTGCAGTCACGTCAGCACATTTTCCCTCGAGCAAGAGACGACGGTGGTTGACTGTACGGTCCACAGCTTGAGTTGCGCTGTGGCTGGTCTTTAATGTACCTCTCTCTCTGCGAGTCTCGTATGGGTCTCTACGAGTCTCCATGTATCACAACGTGTGTGTGGGTTTGCTCTACGGTCCGCAGCTTGAGTTGCATGTCCACAGTCGCACTACTGCTGCTGCGTGTTGCGTCTCGTCTCTAATGTTCCATTCGTTAAAACGTGAGAATCGTTCCGTTGATGTTCTGGTGCGGTTCATGGTGACAGCGGTGTATTTGCAGAGGATTGTCCATGCCAGGTGGTGTGCGGTGGTTGATGCTTGGGTCTCGAACGAGGCGTTCATTCCGCACGTCTGTGCTGTTCCTCCGTTCGCCGGCGATCTTACAGATCTGTGCGAGAGCCACAGCCCCGATCGATCCGAGGTTCATCCACGTACTCGATAGCAGCGATTTCTCAACCCGTTTCGTTCCAACGGGAGACTTTCGAGCTTGCTCGATCTTCACGGCGCACCGAACCAAAGAGTCGATCCTGCTAATTAGCACAACTTTGCGGCGGCACATTGCTCGAGATGCCACGAGGAGGTTGACTGTACCCATGAAATATTAGAATCAGGATTTTTACTTCATTTGGATACATTTCACCGAAACATGCGATAAATGCCAATGTCACAGCAGTGCGTTTAAAGGGAGGGAATGGGAGAGGAGGCCATGGCGATTACGAGGGCACATCGGCAGCATAGAGCTGTGGATGAAGAAAAGAGCTGTGGATGAAGAGGAGAGAGTTGTGTGTGAAGGAGGGAGCTGTGTGTGACGGTGAAGGTGGAAACAATTGACTGGAACCCTTCCCTGTCTCCGCATGTTGGTGAGGGGAGCGTTGGCTACACCGTGCAGAAGTCTCCGATGTTGCCCCCCTGTAATGGGGGATTAGCCGTCAACATTCGTGTGTCCCCTTCTTGAAAGCCTTTTTTGGAACGTGCATTTCTCGTTTTATTCCATGCAAGGGAGTTGTGAGATCATATTCGTCTACGTCAGGGATCGGGCAAACCTGCGGCTCTGGAGCCACTTGCAGCTCTTTAAGCGACCGCTTCGTGCCGTTATTTATTAAGGACCCACCGTCTTGTATTCACGTGGCATGCTGGCTCTTGAAATTTAGATAGATTTTTAAAAATATAATTTACCAAATTAGACAAAAACAATGGCCCGTCATGTTATTTTGGTTGCTGACCCCTGGTACGTGAGGAACGCGGCATTCTCTCGCGGATTAAAAATAAATTGCCCGTGAATTCAGAATTGGTTCCACGACTCGTGACGGCCAAACAGCAGCATGCTGCCACGCCTGGGAATGACCATCAAGGAGGAGTGAGCAACAGGAGCCTTGCGATGCGACCGTGTCAGCCACCACCACGACGACAGACTCTGCGGGACGCGTGTGTACTTTTTATTCGAAACAGAATATGTACAAAACACAGACGAGAGAACACACTTATTTTTGGAAGTGCCGTCTGTAAAAAAATAACTATACACCCCCCTCCAACCCCATTTCTGGTGCTGAGCGCACGCAGCCTTCGTGTAACAAACCCATCATCGTTACCATCGTCGTCATCATCATAATCGATTTAAAAAACCAACCCCCCATCCCATACAAGCTCCTACAGCTAAACGATACCGCGCCCTCTAAACGTTTTGCATCGACGCTATAAAACCCACCTCCCTGCCCCGTGCGTTTCGTAATTATTGAAGGCGAGAGTGATCGTGGTGTAAAAAAAGAGGCGCTTGGAGAACGCGAGAGACGCACGCACGGACGGACAACACGAGACGACACGAGAGCGGCGACGGGCTGCGGCGACGGTCACGGCGCTGAGATGACGGACGACGATGCCGCCACGAACACACGTGTACAGAGCCACACAGCCACACGCGCCCGTGCACATACACGGCCACGCGTGGCCACGTGTGGAGGAGGGGTGGGGCGGAGGTGGTGGAGGGGCGAAACCGAGAGCCTAAACCTCCGTGGTCATCACCTCGATAGTCATCTCATTGAAGGCCAGCTCTGATCATCTGTGGTCACCTCCACAGTCATAATTTCGATAGCCATCTTGATGATCATGTCTATGATCATCTCCATTATCTTCACGGTCATCTCGAGGGCCATCTCCATGATTGTCAAATCCATGAATATCCCGATGGTAATTTCCATGATCATCTCGATGATCATCTCCATTATCATATCTATGATCATCTCCATTATCATGTCGATGATCATCTCAATTATGATTATCTCCATTATCATATCTCCATCATCTCCATGGTCATTTCCATTTTCATTTCGATGATCATCTCGATGGTCATCTCGACGGGCATCTCCATGGTCATTTTCATGATCATCTCGATGGTCATCTCCATGGTCATCTCCATGATCATCTTGATGGTCATCTCCATGCTCATCTTGATGGTCATCTTCATGATCATCTCCATGATCATATCGATGGTCATCTTGATGGTCATTTCCATGCTCATCTACATGAATATCTCGATGGTCATCTCCATGATCATCTCCATGATCATCTCCATGGTCATCTCGATGGTGATCTCGATCGTCATCTCCATGGTCATCTCCATGATGATATCGATGATCATCTCTATGGACATCTCGATGGTCATATCCAAGATCATCTCCATGGTCATCTCTATGGACATCTCCCTGATCATCTACATAATCATCTCGATGGTCATCTCGATAGTCATCTCCATGGTCATCTCGATGTTCATCTCGATGGTCATCTCCGTGGTCATCTCCATGGTCATTTCCATGATTATCTCTATGGTCATCTTGATGGGAATCTCATTGGTCATCTTGATGGTCATCTCCATAATAATCTCCATAATCAGCTCGATGGTCATCTCGATGGTCATCTCGATAGTCATCTCCATGATCATCTCGATGGTCATCTCGAAGGTTATTTCAATTGTCATCTCTGAGATCATCTCGATGGTCATCTCGATGGTCATCTCCATGATCATCTCCATAATCATCTCGATGGTCATCTCGATGGTCATCTCCATAATCATCTCGATGGTCATCTCCATGATCATCTTGAAGGTCATCTTCATGATCATCTCCATGATCATCTTGATGGTCATCTCGATGGTCATCTCCATGATCATATGGATGGTCACCTCGATGGTCATCTCCAAGCTCATCTCCATGAACATCTCGATGGTTATATCCATGATTGATCATATCGATGGTCATCTAGATGGTCATCTCCATGCTCATCTCCATGAACATCTCGATGGTCATCTCCATGATCATCTCCATGATCATCTCCATGATCATCTCGATGGTGATCTCGATCGTAATCTAAATGGTCATCTCCATGATGATATCGATGATCATATCCATGGTCATCTCGATGGTCACATCCATGATCATCTCCATGGTCATCCCGATGGTCATCTCCATGATCATCTACATAATCATCTCGATGGTCATCTCGATAGTCATCTCCATGGTCATCTCGATGTTCATCTCGATGGTCATCTCCATGGTCATTTCCTTGATAATCTCTATGGACATCTTGATGGGCATCTCATTGGTCATCTTGATGGTCATCTCCATAATAATCACCATAATCATCTCGATGGTCATCTCCATGAACATCTCCATGATCAGCTCGATGGCCATCTCGATGGTCATCTCGATAGTCATCTCCGTGATCATCTCGATGGTCATCTCCATGATCATCTCGATGGTCATCTCGATAGCCATCTCCATGATCATCTGAATGGTCATCTCCATGATCATCTCGATGGTCATCTCCATGGTCATCTCGATGGTGATCTCTATGATCATCTCCATAATCATCTCGATGGTCATCTCGATGGTCATCTCCATAATCATATCGATGATCATCTGCATGATTATCTCGATGGTCATCTCGATGGTCATCTCCATGATCATATCGATGGTCATCTCGATGGTCATCTCCATGCTCATCTCCATGAACATCTCGATGGTTATCTCCATGATGATCTCCAATATCATCTCCATGATGATCTCGATGGTCACGATCGTTATTTCCATGGTCATCTCCATGATGATATCGATGATCATCTCCATGGCCATCTCGATGGTCATCTCCATGATTATCTCCATGACCAGCTCGATGGTCATCTCAATGGTCATCTCGATGGTCATCTCCATGGTCATCTCCATGGTCATCTCCATGGTCATTTCCATGATTATCTCTATGGTCATTTTGATGGGCATTTCATTGATCATCTCGATGGTCATCACCATGATCATCTCTATGATCAGCTCGATGGTCATCTCGATGGTCATCTCGATAGTCATCTCCATGATCATCTCGATGGTCATCTTCATGATCATCTCGATGGTCATCTCGATGGTCATTTCCATTGTCATCTCTATGATCATCTCGATGGTCATCTCCATGGTAATCTCGATGGTCATCTCCATGATCATCTGCATGATCAGCTCGATGGCCATCTCGATGGTCATCTCGATAGTCATCTCCATGATTATTTCGATGGTCATCTCGATAGTGACCTCCATGATCATCTCAATGGTCATCTCCATGATCATCTCGATGGTCATCTCAATTATCATCTCGATGGTCATCTTCATGATCATCTCGATGGTCATCTCGAAGGTCATTTCCATTGTTATCTATATGATCATCTCGATGGTCATCTCCATGGTCATCTCGATGGTGATCTCCATGATCATCTCCATAATCATCTCGATGGTCATCTCGATGGTCATCTCCATAATCATATCGATGGTCATCTCCATGATCATCTTGAAGGTCATCTTCATGATCATCTCCATGATCATCTCGATGGTCATCTCGATGGTCATCTCCATAATCATATCGATGGTCATCTCCATGATCATCTTGAAGGTCATCTTCATGATCATCTCCATGATCATCTCGATGGTCATCTCGATGGTCATCTCCATAATCATATCGATGGTCATCTCCATGATCATCTCGATGGTCATCTCCATGGTCATCTCGATGGTGATCTCTATGATCATCTCCATAATCATCTCGATGGTCATCTCGATGGTCATCTCCATAATCATATCGATGATCATCTGCATGATTATCTCGATGGTCATCTCGATGGTCATCTCCATGATCATATCGATGGTCATCTCGATGGTCATCTCCATGCTCATCTCCATGAACATCTCGATGGTTATCTCCATGATGATCTCCAATATCATCTCCATGATGATCTCGATGGTCACGATCGTTATTTCCATGGTCATCTCCATGATGATATCGATGATCATCTCCATGGCCATCTCGATGGTCATCTCCATGATTATCTCCATGACCAGCTCGATGGTCATCTCAATGGTCATCTCGATGGTCATCTCCATGGTCATCTCCATGGTCATCTCCATGGTCATTTCCATGATTATCTCTATGGTCATTTTGATGGGCATCTCATTGATCATCTCGATGGTCATCACCATGATCATCTCTATGATCAGCTCGATGGTCATCTCGATGGTCATCTCGATAGTCATCTCCATGATCATCTCGATGGTCATCTTCATGATCATCTCGATGGTCATCTCGATGGTCATTTCCATTGTCATCTCTATGATCATCTCGATGGTCATCTCCATGGTAATCTCGATGGTCATCTCCATGATCATCTGCATGATCAGCTCGATGGCCATCTCGATGGTCATCTCGATAGTCATCTCCATGATTATTTCGATGGTCATCTCGATAGTGACCTCCATGATCATCTCGATGGTCATCTCCATGATCATCTCGATGGTCATCTCAATTATCATCTCGATGGTCATCTTCATGATCATCTCGATGGTCATCTCGAAGGTCATTTCCATTGTTATCTCTATGATCATCTCGATGGTCATCTCCATGGTCATCTCGATGGTGATCTCCATGATCATCTCCATAATCATCTCGATGGTCATCTCCATAATCATATCGATGGTCATCTCCATGATCATCTTGAAGGTCATCTTCATGATCATCTCCATGATCATCTCGATGGTCATCTCGATGGTCATCTCCATAATCATATCGATGGTCATCTCCATGATCATCTTGAAGGTCATCTTCATGATCATCTCCATGATCATTTCCATAATCATATCGATGGTCATCTCGATGGTCATCTCCATGCTCATCTCCATGAACATCTCGATGGTTATCTCCATGATCATCTCCATTATCATCTCCATGATCATCTCGATGGTCACGATCGTCATTTCCATGGTCATCTCTATGATGATATCGATGATCATCTCCATGGTCATCTCCATATTCATCTCCATGGTCATTTCCATGATTATCTCTATGGTCATCTTGATGGGCATCTCATTGGTCATCTTGATGGTCATCTCCATAATAATCTCCATAATCATCTCGATGGTCATCTCCATGATCATCTCGATGGTCATCTCGATGGTCATCTCGATGGTCATCTCCATAATCATCTCGATGGTCATCTCCATGATCATCTTGAAGGTCATCTCCATGATCATCTCGATGGCATCTCGATGGTCATCTCCATGATCATTTCGATGGTCACCTCGATTGTCATCTCCATGCTCATCTCCATGAACATCTCGATGGTCATCTCGATGGTCATCTCCATAATCATCTCGATGGTCATCTCCATGATCATCTCCATGATCATATCGATGGTCATCTCGATGGTCATCTCCATGCTCATCTCCATGAACATCTCGATGATGATATCGATGATCATCTCCCTGGTCATCTTGAAGGTCATCTTCATGATCATCTCCATGATCATTTCCATGATCATATCGATGGTCATCTCGATGGTCATCTCCATGCTCATCTTCATGAACATCTCGATAGTTATCTCCATGATCATCTCCATTATCATCTCCATGATCATCTCGATGGTCACGATCGTCATCTCCATGGTCATCTCCATGGTCATCTCCATGGTCATTTCCATGATTATCTCTATGGTCATCTTGATGGGCATCTCATTGGTCATCTTGATGGTCATCTCAATAATAATCTCCATAATCATCTCGATGGTCATCTCCATGATCATCTCTATGATCAGCTCGATGGTCAGCTCGATGGTCATCTCGATGGTCATCTCGATAGTCATCTCCATGATCATCTTGATGGTCATCTCCATGATCATCTCGATGGCCATCTCGATGGTAATTTCCATTGTCATCTCTATGATCATCTCGATGGTCATCTCCATGGTCATCTCGATGGTCATCTCCATGATCATCTCCATAATCATCTCGATGGTCATCTCGATAGTCATCTCCATAATCATCTCGATGGTCATCTCCATGATCATCTCCATGATTATCTCCATGACCAACTCGATGGTCATCTCAATGGTCATCTCGATGGTCATCTCCATGGTCATCTCCATGGTCATCTCCATGGTCATTTCCATGATTATCTCTATGGTCATTTTGATGGGCATCTCATTGATCATCTCGATGGTCATCACCATGATCATCTCTATGATCAGCTCGATGGTCATCTCGATGGTCATCTCGATAGTCATCTCCATGATCATCTCGATGGTCATCTTCATGATCATCTCGATGGTCATCTCGATGGTCATTTCCATTGTCATCTCTATGATCATCTCGATGGTCATCTCCATGGTAATCTCAATGGTCATCTCCATGATCATCTGCATGATCAGCTCGATGGCCATCTCGATGGTCATCTTGATAGTCATCTCCATGATTATTTCGATGGTCATCTCGATAGTGACCTCCATGATCATCTCGATGGTCATCTCCATGATCATCTCGATGGTCATCTCAATTATCATCTCGATGGTCATCTTCATGATCATCTCGATGGTCATCTCGAAGGTCATTTCCATTGTTATCTCTATGATCATCTCGATGGTCATCTCCATGGTCATCTCGATGGTGATCTCCATGATCATCTCCATAATCATCTCGATGGTCATCTCGATGGTCATCTCCATAATCATATCGATGGTCATCTCCATGATCATCTTGAAGGTCATCTTCATGATCATCTCCATGATCATCTCGATGGTCATCTCGATGGTCATCTCCATAATCATATCGATGGTCATCTCCATGATCATCTTGAAGGTCATCTTCATGATCATCTCCATGATCATTTCCATAATCATATCGATGGTCATCTCGATGGTCATCTCCATGCTCATCTCCATGAACATCTCGATGGTTATCTCCATGATCATCTCCATTATCATCTCCATGATCATCTCGATGGTCACGATCGTCATTTCCATGGTCATCTCTATGATGATATCGATGATCATCTCCATGGTCATCTCCATATTCATCTCCATGGTCATTTCCATGATTATCTCTATGGTCATCTTGATGGGCATCTCATTGGTCATCTTGATGGTCATCTCCATAATAATCTCCATAATCATCTCGATGGTCATCTCCATGATCATCTCGATGGTCATCTCGATGGTCATCTCGATGGTCATCTCCATAATCATCTCGATGGTCATCTCCATGATCATCTTGAAGGTCATCTCCATGATCATCTCGATGGCATCTCGATGGTCATCTCCATGATCATTTCGATGGTCACCTCGATTGTCATCTCCATGCTCATCTCCATGAACATCTCGATGGTCATCTCGATGGTCATCTCCATAATCATCTCGATGGTCATCTCCATGATCATCTCCATGATCATATCGATGGTCATCTCGATGGTCATCTCCATGCTCATCTCCATGAACATCTCGATGATGATATCGATGATCATCTCCCTGGTCATCTTGAAGGTCATCTTCATGATCATCTCCATGATCATTTCCATGATCATATCGATGGTCATCTCGATGGTCATCTCCATGCTCATCTTCATGAACATCTCGATAGTTATCTCCATGATCATCTCCATTATCATCTCCATGATCATCTCGATGGTCACGATCGTCATCTCCATGGTCATCTCCATGGTCATCTCCATGGTCATTTCCATGATTATCTCTATGGTCATCTTGATGGGCATCTCATTGGTCATCTTGATGGTCATCTCAATAATAATCTCCATAATCATCTCGATGGTCATCTCCATGATCATCTCTATGATCAGCTCGATGGTCAGCTCGATGGTCATCTCGATGGTCATCTCGATTGTCATCTCCATGATCATCTTGATGGTCATCTCCATGATCATCTCGATGGCCATCTCGATGGTAATTTCCATTGTCATCTCTATGATCATCTCGATGGTCATCTCCATGGTCATCTCGATGGTCATCTCCATGATCATCTCCATAATCATCTCGATGGTCATCTCGATAGTCATCTCCATAATCATCTCGATGGTCATCTCCATGATCATCTCGATGGTCATCTCGATGGTCATCTCGATGGTCATCTCCATAATCATCTCGATGGTCATCTCCATGATCATCTTGAAGGTCATCTTCATGATCATCTTCATGATCATCTCGATGGTCATCTCGATAGTCATCTCCATGATCATTTCGATGGTCACCTCGATGGTCATCTCCATGCTCATCTCCATGAACATCTCGATGGTCATCTCGATGTTCATCTCCATAATCATCTCGATGGTCATCTCCATGGTCATCTGCATGCTCATCTCCATGAACATCTCGATGATGATATCGATGATCATCTCCATGGTCATCTTGATGGTCATATCAATGATCATCTCCATGGTCATCTACATAATCATCTCGATGGTCATCTCGATAGTCATCTTCATGGTCATCTCGATGGTCATCTCCATGGTCATCTCCATGGTCATTTCCATGATTATCTCTATGGTCATCTTGATGGGCATCTCATTGGTCATCTTGATGGTCATGTCCATAATAATCTCCATAATCATCTCGATGGTCATCTCCATGATCATCTCCATGATCAGCTCGATGGCCATCTCGATGGTCATCTCGATAGTCATCTCCATGATCATTTCGATGGTTATCTCGATAGTCATCTCCATGATCATGTCGATGGTCATTTCCATGATCATCTCGATGGTCATCTCCATGATCATCTCGATGGTCATCTCCATAATCATCTCGATGGTCTTCTCCATAATCATCTCGATGGTCATCTTGATGGTCATCTCCATGATCATTTCGATGGTCACCTCGATGGTCATCTCCATGCTCATCTCCATGAACATCTCGATGGTCATCTCGATGGTCATCTCCATAATCATCTCGATGGTCATCTCCATGATCATCTTGAAGGTCATCTTCATGATCATCTCCATGATCATCTCGATGGTTATCTCCATGATCATCTCCATGATCATATCGATGATGATATCGATGATCATCTCCATGGCCAGCTTGATGGTCATATCAATGATCATCTCCATGGTCATCTACATAATCATCTCGATGGTCATCTCGATAGTCATCTTCATGGTCATCTCGATGGTCATCTCCATGGTCATCTCCATGGTCATTTCCATGATTATCTCGATGGTCATCTCGATGGTAATTTCCATTGTCATCTCTATGATCATCTCGATGGTCATCTCCATGGTCATCTCGATGGTCATCTCCATGATCATCTCCATAATCATCTCGATGGTCATCTCGATAGTCATCTCCATAATCATCTCGAAGCTCATCTCCATGATCATCTCGATGGTCATTTCGATGGTCATCTCGATGGTCATCTCCATAATCATCTCGATAGTCACCTCCATGATCATCTCGATGGTCATCTCGATGGTAATTTCCATTGTCATCTCTATGATCATCTCGATGGTCATCTCCATGGTCATCTCGATGGTCATCTCCATGATCATCTCCATAATCATCTCGATGGTCATCTCGATAGTCATCTCCATAATCATCTCGATGGTCATCTCCATGATCATCTCGATGGTCATCTCGATGGTCATCTCGATGGTCATCTCCATAATCATCTCGATGGTCATCTCGATAGTCATCTCCATAATCATCTCGATGGTCATCTCCATGATCATCTCGATGGTCATCTCGATGGTCATCTCGATGGTCATCTCCATGGTCATCTCAATGGTCATCTCCATGATCATCTCCATAATCATCTCGATGGTCATCTCGATAGTCATCTCCATAATCATCTCGATGGTCATCTCCATGATCATCTCGATGGTCATCTCGATGGTCATCTCGATGTTCATCTCCATAATCATCTCGATGGTCATCTCCATGATCATCTTGAAGGTCATCTTCATGATCATCTTCATGATCATCTCGATGGTCATCTCGATAGTCATCTCCATGATCATTTCGATGGTCACCTCGATGGTCATCTCCATGCTCATCTCCATGAACATCTCGATGGTCATCTCGATGGTTATCTCCATGATCATCTTGAAGGTCATCTTCATGATCATCTCCATGATCATCTCGATGGTTATCTCCATGATCATCTCCATGATCATATCGATGGTCATTTCGATGGTCATCTCCATGCTCATCTCCATGAACATCTCGATGATGATATCGATGATCATCTCCATGGTCATCTTGATGGTCATATCAATGATCATCTCCATGGTCATCTACATAATCATCTCGATGGTCATCTCGATAATCATCTTCATGGTCATCTCGATGGTCATCTCCATGGTCATCTCCATGGTCATTTCCATGATTATATATTTGGTCATCTTGATGGGCATCTCATTGGTCATCTTGATGGTCATCTCCATAATAATCTCCAGAATCATCTCGATGGTCATCTCCATGATCATCTCCATGATCAGCTCGATGGCCATCTCGATGGTCATCTCGATAGTCATCTCCATGATCATTTCGATGGTCATCTCGATAGTCATCTCCATGATCATGTCGATGGTCATTTCCATGATCATCTCGATGGTCATCTCCATGATCATCTCGATGGTCATCTCCATAATCATCTCGATGGTCATCTCCATAATCATCTCGATGGTCATCTTGATGGTCATCTCCATGATCATTTCGATGGTCACCTCGATGGTCATCTCCATGCTCATCTCCATGAACATCTCGATGGTCATCTCGATGGTCATCTCCATAATCATCTCGATGGTCATCTCCATGATCATCTTGAAGGTCATCTTCATGATCATCTCCATGATCATCTCGATGGTTATCTCCATGATCATCTCCATGATCATATCGATGGTCATCTCGATGGTCATCTCCATGCTCATCTCCATGAACATCTCGATGATGATATCGATGATCATCTCCATGGCAAGCTTGATGGTCATATCATTGATCATCTCCATGGTCATCTACATAATCATCTCGATGGTCATCTCGATAGTCATCTTCATGGTCATCTCGATGGTCATCTCCATGGTCATCTCCATGGTCATTTCCATGATTATCTCGATGGTCATCTCGATGGTAATTTCCATTGTCATCTCTATGATCATCTCGATGGTCATCTCCATGGTCATCTCGATGGTCATCTCCATGATCATCTCCATAATCATCTCGATGGTCATCTCGATAGTCATCTCCATAATCATCTCGAAGGTCATCTCCATGATCATCTCGATGGTCATTTCGATGGTCATCTCGATGGTCATCTCCATAATCATCTCGTTGGTCACCTCCATGATCATCTCGATGGTCATCTCGATGGTAATTTCCATTGTCATCTCTATGATCATCTCGATGGTCATCTCCATGGTCATCTCGATGGTCATCTCCATGATCATCTCCATAATCATCTCGATGGTCATCTTGATAGTCATCTCCATAATCATCTTGATGGTCATCTCGATAGTCATCTTCATGGTCATCTCGATGGTCATCACCATGGTCATCTCCATGGTCATTTCCATGATTATATCTTTGGTCATCTTGATGGGCATCTCATTGGTCATCTTGATGGTCATCTCCATAATAATCTCCAGAATCATCTCGATGGTCATCTCCATGATCATCTCCATGATCAGCTCGATGGCCATCTCGATGGTCATCTCGATAGTCATCTCCATGATCATTTCGATGGTCATCTCGATAGTCATCTCCATGATCATGTCGATGGTCATTTCCATGATCATCTCGATGGTCATCTCCATGATCATCTCGATGGTCATCTCCATAATCATCTCGATGGTCATCTCCATAATCATCTCGATGGTCATCTTGATGGTCATCTCCATGATCATTTCGATGGTCACCTCGATGGTCATCTCCATGCTCATCTCCATGAACATCTCGATGGTCATCTCGATGGTCATCTCCATAATCATCTCGATGGTCA
The DNA here is from genome assembly GCF_964198595.1 of Lampetra fluviatilis. Classification (NCBI taxonomy): domain Eukaryota; kingdom Metazoa; phylum Chordata; class Hyperoartia; order Petromyzontiformes; family Petromyzontidae; genus Lampetra; species Lampetra fluviatilis. The sequence continues at coordinate 2,910,196 of NC_136297.1, forward strand.
TCTCCATGATCATCTTGAAGGTCATCTTCATGATCATCTCCATGATCATCTCGATGGTTATCTCCATGATCATCTCCATGATCATATCGATGGTCATCTCGATGGTCATCTCCATGCTCATCTCCATGAACATCTCGATGATGATATCGATGATCATCTCCATGGCCAGCTTGATGGTCATATCATTGATCATCTCCATGGTCATCTACATAATCATCTCGATGGTCATCTCGATAGTCATCTTCATGGTCATCTCGATGGTCATCTCCATGGTCATCTCCATGGTCATTTCCATGATTATCTCGATGGTCATCTCGATGGTAATTTCCATTGTCATCTCTATGATCATCTCGATGGTCATCTCCATGGTCATCTCGATGGTCATCTCCATGATCATCTCCATAATCATCTCGATGGTCATCTCGATAGTCATCTCCATAATCATCTCGAAGGTCATCTCCATGATCATCTGGATGGTCATTTCGATGGTCATCTCGATGGTCATCTCCATAATCATCTCGTTGGTCACCTCCATGATCATCTCGATGGTCATCTCGATGGTAATTTCCATTGTCATCTCTATGATCATCTCGATGGTCATCTCCATGGTCATCTCGATGGTCATCTCCATGATCATCTCCATAATCATCTCGATGGTCATCTTGATAGTCATCTCCATAATCATCTTGATGGTCATCTCCATGATCATCTCGATGGTCATCTCGATGGTCATCTCGATGGTCATCTCCATAATCATCTCGATGGTCATCTCCATGATCATCTTGAAGGTCATCTTCATGATCATCTTCATGATCATCTCGATGGTCATCTCGATAGTCATCTCCATGATCATTTCGATGGTCACCTCGATGGTCATCTCCATGCTCATCTCCATGAACATCTCGATGGTCATCTCGATGGTTATCTCCATGATCATCTTGAAGGTCATCTTCATGATCATCTCCATGATCATCTCGATGGTTATCTCCATGATCATCTCCATGATCATATCGATGGTCATCTCGATGGTCATCTCCATGCTCATCTCCATGAACATCTCGATGATGATATCGATGATCATCTCCATGGTCATCTTGATGGTCATATCAATGATCATCTCCATGGTCATCTACATAATCATCTCGATGGTCATCTCGATAGTCATCTTCATGGTCATCTCGATGGTCATCTCCATGGTCATCTCCATGGTCATTTCCATGATTATATCTTTGGTCATCTTGATGGGCATCTCATTGGTCATCTTGATGGTCATCTCCATAATAATCTCCAGAATCATCTCGATGGTCATCTCCATGATCATCTCCATGATCAGCTCGATGGCCATCTCGATGGTCATCTCGATAGTCATCTCCATGATCATTTCGATGGTCATCTTGATAGTCATCTCCATGATCATGTCGATGGTCATTTCCATGACCATCTCGATGGTCATCTCCATGATCATTTCGATGATCATCTCAATAGTCATCTCCATGATCATCTCGATGGTCATCTCCATAATCATCTCGATGGTCATCTCGATGGTCATCTCCATAATCATCTCGATGGTCATCTCCATGATCATCTCGATGGTCATCTCGATGGTCATCTCGATGGTCATCTCCATAATCATCTCGATGGTCATCTCGATGGTCATCTCCATGATCATTTCGATGGTCACCTCAATGGTCATCTCCATGGTCATCTCCATGAACATCTCGATGGTCATCTCGATGGTCATCTCCATAATCATCTCGATGGTCATCTCCATGATCATCTTGAAGGTCATCTTCATGATCATTTCCACGATCATCTCGATGGTTATCTCCATGATCATCTCCATGATCATATTGATGGTCATCTCGATGGTCATCTCCATGCTCATCTCCATGAACATCGCGATGATGATATCGATGATCATCTCCATGGTTATCTTGATGGTCATATCAATGATCATCTCCAAGGTCATCTACATAATCATCTCGATGGTCATCTCGATAGTCATCTTCATGGTCATCTCGATGGTCATCTCCATGGTCATCTCCATGGTCATTTCCATGATTATATCTTTGGTCATCTTGATGGGCATCTCATTGGTCATCTTGATGGTCATCTCCATAATAATCTCCAGAATCATCTCGATGGTCATCTCCATGATCATCTCCATGATCAGCTCGATGGCCATCTCGATGGTCATCTCGATAGTCATCTCCATGATCATTTCGATGGTCATCTCGATAGTCATCTCCATGATCATGTCGATGGTCATTTCCATGATCATCTCGATGGTCATCTCCATGATCATTTCGATGATCATCTCAATAGTCATCTCCATGATCATCTCGATGGTCATCTCCATAATCATCTCGATGGTCATCTCGATGGTCATCTCCATAATCATCTCGATGGTCATCTCCATGATCATCTCGATGGTCATCTCGATGGTCATCTCGATGGTCATCTCCATAATCATCTCGATGGTCATCTCGATGGTCATCTCCATGATCATTTCGATGGTCACCTCAATGGTCATCTCCATGCTCATCTCCATGAACATTTCGATGGTCATCTCGATGGTCATCTCCATAATCATCTCGATGGTCATCTCCATGATCATCTTGAAGGTCATCTTCATGATCATTTCCATGATCATTTCGATGGTTATCTCCATGATCATCTCCATGATCATATCGATGGTCATCTCGATGGTCATCTCCATGCTCATCTCCATGAACATCTCGATGATGATATCGATGATCATCTCCATGGTTATCTTGATGGTCATATCAATGATCATCTCCATGGTCATCTACATAATCATCTCGATGGTCATCTCGATAGTCATCTTCATGGTCATCTCGATGGTCATCTCCATGGTCATCTCCATGGTCATTTCCATGATTATCTCTATGGTCATCTTGATGGGCATCTCATTGGTCATCTTGATGGTCATGTACATAATAATCTCCATAATCATCTCGATGGTCATCTCCATGATCATCTCCATGATCAGCTCGATGGCCATCTCGATGGTCATCTCGATAGTCATCTCCATGATCATCTCGATGGTCATCTCCATAATCATCTCGATGGTCATCTCGATGGTCATCTCCATAATCATCTCGATGGTCATCTCCATGATCATCTCGATGGTCATCTCGATGGTCATCTCAATGGTCATCTCCATAATCATCTCGATGGCCATCCTGATGGTCATCTCCATGATCATTTAGATGGTCACCTCGATGGTCATCTCCATGCTCATCTCCATGAACATCTCGATGGTCATCTCGATGGTCATCTCCATAATCATCTCGATGGTCATCTCCATGATCATCTTGAAGGTCATCTTCATGATCATCTCCATGATCATCTCGATGGTTATCTCCATGATCATCTCCATTATCATATCGATGGTCATCTCGATGGTCACCTCCATGCTCATCTCCATGAACATCTCGATGATGATATCGATGATCATCTCCATGGTCATCTTGATGGTCATATCAATGATCATCTCCATGGTCATCTACATAATCATCTCGATGGTCATCTCGATAGTGATCTTCATGGTCATCTCGATGGTCATCTCCATGGTCATCTCCATGGTCATTTCCATGATTATCTCTATGGTCATCTTGATGGGCATCTTATTGGTCATCTTGATGGTCATGTCCATAATAATCTCCATAATCATCTCGATGGTCATCTCCATGATCATCTCCATGATCAGCTCGATGGCCATCTCGATGGTCATCTCGATAGTCATCTCCATGATCATTTCGATGGTCATCTCGATAGTCATCTCCATGATCATGTCGATGGTCATTTCCATGATCATCTTGATGGTCATCTCCATGATCATCTGGATGGTCATCTCCATGATCATCTCGATGGTCATCTCGATGGTCATCTCGATGGTCATCTCCATAATCATCTCGATGGTCATCTCGATGGTCATCTCCATGATCATTTCGATGGTCACCTCGATGGTCATCTCCATGCTCATCTCCATGAACATCTCGATGGTCATCTCGATGGTCATCTCTATAATCATCTCGATGGTCATCTCCATGATCATCTTGAAGGTCATCTTCATGATCATCTCCATGATCATCTCGATGGTTATCTCCATGATCATCTCCACGATCATATCGATGGTCACCTCGATGGTCATCTCCATGCTCATCTCCATGAACATCTCGATGATGATATTGATGATCATCTCCATGGTCATCTTGATGGTCATATCAATGATCATCTCCATGGTCATCTACATAATCATCTCGATGGTCATCTCGATAGTCATCTTCATGGTCATCTCGATGGTCATCTCCATGGTCATCTCCATGGTCATTTCCATGATTATCTCGATGGTCATCTCAATGGTAATTTCCATTGTCATCTCTATGATCATCTCGATGGTCATCTCCATGGTCATCTCGATGGTCATCTCCATGATCATCTCCATAATCATCACGATGGTCATCTCGATAGTCATCTCCATAATCATCTCGAAGGTCATCTCCATGATCATCTCGATGGTCATTTCGATGGTCATCTCGATGGTCATCTCCATAATCATCTCTATGGTCATCTCCATGATCATCTCGATGGTCATCTCGATGGTAATTTCCATTGTCATCTCTATGATCATCTCGATGGTCATCTCCATGGTCATCTCGATGGTCATCTCCATGATCATCTCCATAATCATCTCGATGGTCATCTCGATGGTCATCTCCATAATCATCTCGATGGTCATCTCCATGATCATCTTGAAGGTCATCTTCATGCTCATCTCCATGAACATCTCGATGGTCATCTCGATGTTCATCTCCATAATCATCTCGATGGTCATCTCCATGATCATCTTGAAGGTCATCTTCATGATCATCTCCATGATCATCTCGATGGTTATCTCCATGATCATCTCCATGATCATATCGATGGTCATCTCGATGGTCATCTCCATGCTCATCTCCATGAACATCTCGATGATGATATCGATGATCATCTCCATGGTCATCTTGATGGTCATATCAATGATCATCTCCATGGTCATCTACATAATCATCTCGATGGTCATCTCGATAGTCATCTTCATGGTCATCTCGATGGTCATCTCCATGGTCATCTCCATGGTCATTTCCATGATTAAATCTATGGTCATCTTGATGGGCATCTCAATGGTCATCTTGATGGTCATCTCCATAATAATCTCCATAATCATCTCGAAGGTCATCTCCATGATCATCTCCATGATCAGCTCGATGGCCATCTCGATGGTCATCTCGATAGTCAACTCCATGATCATTTCGATGGTCATCTCGATAGTCATCTCCATGATCATGTCGATGGTCATTTCCATAATCATCTCAATGGTCATCTCCATGATCATCTCGATGGTCATCTCGATGGTCATCTCGATGGTCATCTCCATAATCATCTCGATGGTCATCTCGATGGTCATCTCCATGATCATTTCGATGGTCACCTCGATGGTCATCTCCATGCTCATCTCCATGAACATCTCGATGGTCATCTCGATGGTCATCTCCATAATAATCTCGATGGTCATCTCCATGATCATCTTGAAGGTCATCTTCATGATCATCTCCATGATCATCTCGATGGTTATCTCCATGATCATCTCCATGATCATATCGATGGTCATCTCGATGGTCATCTCCATGCTCATCTCCATGAACATCTCGATGATGATATCGATGATCATCTTCATGGTCATCTTGATGGTCATATCAATGATAATCTCCTTGGTCATCTACATAATCATCTCGATGGTCATCTCGATAGTCATCTTCATGGTCATCTCGATGGTCATCTCCATGGTCATCTCCATGGTCATTTCCATGATTATCTCTATGGTCATCTTGATGGGCATCTCATTGGTCATCTTGATGGTCATGTCCATAATAATCTCCATAATCATCTCGATGGTCATCTCCATGATCATCTCCATGATCAGCTCGATGGCCATCTCGATGGTCATCTCGATAGTCATCTCCATGATCATCTCGATGGTCATCTCCATAATCATCTCGATGGTCATCTCGATGGTCATCTCCATAATCATCTCGATGGTCATCTCCATGATCATCTCGATGGTCATCTCGATGGTCATCTCGATGGTCATCTCCATAATCATCTCGATGGTCATCTCGATGGTCATCTCCATGCTCATCTCCATGAACATCTCGATGGTCATCTCGATGGTCATCTGCATAATCATCTCGATGGTCATCTCCATGATCATCTTGAAGGTCATCTTCATGATCATCTCCATGATCATCTCGATGGTTATCTCCATGATCATCTCCATGATCATATTGATGGTCATCTCGATGGTCATCTCCATGCTCATCTCCATGAACATCTCGATGATGATATCGATGATCATCTCCATAATAATCTCGATGGTCATCTCCATGATCATTTCGATGGTCACCTCGATGGTCATCTCCATGCTCATCTCCATGAACATCTCGATGGTCATCTCGATGGTCATCTCCATAATAATCTCGATGGTCATCTCCATGATCATCTTGAAGGTCATCTTCATGATCATCTCCATGATCATCTCGATGGTTATCTCCATGATCATCTCCATGATCATATCGATGGTCATCTCGATGGTCATCTCCATGCTCATCTCCATGAACATCTCGATGATGATATCGATGATCATCTTCATGGTCATCTTGATGGTCATATCAATGATAATCTCCTTGGTCATCTACATAATCATCTCGATGGTCATCTCGATAGTCATCTTCATGGTCATCTCGATGGTCATCTCCATGGTCATCTCCATGGTCATTTCCATGATTATCTCTATGGTCATCTTGATGGGCATCTCATTGGTCATCTTGATGGTCATGTCCATAATAATCTCCATAATCATCTCGATGGTCATCTCCATGATCATCTCCATGATCAGCTCGATGGCCATCTCGATGGTCATCTCGATAGTCATCTCCATGATCATCTCGATGGTCATCTCCATAATCATCTCGATGGTCATCTCGATGGTCATCTCCATAATCATCTCGATGGTCATCTCCATGATCATCTCGATGGTCATCTCGATGGTCATCTCGATGGTCATCTCCATAATCATCTCGATGGTCATCTCGATGGTCATCTCCATGCTCATCTCCATGAACATCTCGATGGTCATCTCGATGGTCATCTGCATAATCATCTCGATGGTCATCTCCATGATCATCTTGAAGGTCATCTTCATGATCATCTCCATGATCATCTCGATGGTTATCTCCATGATCATCTCCATGATCATATTGATGGTCATCTCGATGGTCATCTCCATGCTCATCTCCATGAACATCTCGATGATGATATCGATGATCATCTCCACGGTCATCTTGATGGTCATATCAATGATCATCTCCATGGTCATCTACAAAATCATCTCGATGGTCATCTCGATAGTCAACTTCATGGTCATCTCGATGGTCATCTCCATGGTCATCTCCATGGTCATTTCCATGATTATCTCGATGGTCATCTCGATAGTAATTTCCATTGTCATCTCCATGGTCATCTCGATGGTCATCTCCATGATCATCTCCATAATCATTTCGATGGTCATCTCGATAGTCATCTCCATAATCATCTCGATGGTCATCTCCATGATCATGTCGATGGTCATCTCGATGGTCATCTCGATGGTCATCTCCATAATCATCTCGATGGTCATCTCGATGGTCATCTCCATGATCATTTCGATGGTCACCTCGATGGTCATCTCCATGCTCATCTCCATGAACATCTCGATGGTCATCTCGATGGTCATCTCCATAATCATCTCGATGGTCATCTCCATGATCATCTTGAAGGTCATCTTCATGATCATGTCCATGATCATCTCGATGGTTATCTCCATGATCATCTCCATGATCATATCGATGGTCATCTCGATGGTCATCTCCATGCTCATCTCCATGAACATCTCGATGATGATATCGATGATCATCTCCATGGTCATCTTGATGGTCATATCAATGATCATCTCCATGGTCATCTACATAATCATCTCGATGGTCATCTCAAATAGTCATCTTCATGGTCATCTCGATGGTCATCTCCATGGTCATCTCCATGGTCATTTCCATGATTAAATCTATGGTCATCTTGATGGGCATCTCAATGGTCATCTTGATGGTCATCTCCATAATAATCTCCATAATCATCTCGAAGGTCATCTCCATGATCATCTCCATGATCAGCTCGATGGCCATCTCGATGGTCATCTCGATAGTCAACTCCATGATCATTTCGATGGTCATCTCGATAGTCATCTCCATGATCATGTCGATGGTCATTTCCATAATCATCTCAATGGTCATCTCCATGATCATCTCGATGGTCATCTCGATGGTCATCTCGATGGTCATTTCCATAATCATCTCGATGGTCATCTCGATGGACATCTCCATGTTCATTTCGATGGTCACCTCGATGGTCATCTCCATGCTCATCTCCATGAACATCTCGATGGTCATCTCGATGGTCATCTCCATAATAATCTCGATGGTCATCTCCATGATCATCTTGAAGGTCATCTTCATGATCATCTCTATGATCATCTCGATGGTTATCTCCATGATCATCTCCATGATCATATCGATGGTCATCTCGATGGTCATCTCCATGCTCATCTCCATGAACATCTCGATGATGATATCGATGATCATCTCCATGGTCATCTTGATGGTCATATCAATGATAATCTCCATGGTCATCTACATAATCATCTCGATGGTCATCTCGATAGTCATCTTCATGGTCATCTCGATGGTCATCTCCAAGGTCATCTCCATGGTCATTTCCATGATTATCTCTGTGGTCATCTTGATGGGCATCTCATTGGTCATCTTGATGGTCATGTCCATAATAATCTCCATAATCATCTCGATGGTCATCTCCATGATCATCTCCATGATCAGCTCGATGGCCATCTCGATGGTCATCTCGATAGTCATCTCCATGATCATCTCGATGGTCAACTCCATAATCATCTCGATGGTCATCTCGATGGTCATCTCCATAATCATCTCGATGGTCATCTCCATGATCATCTCGATGGTCATCTCGATGGTCATCTCGATGGTCATCTCCATAATCATCTCGATGGTCATCTCGATGGTCATCTCCATAATCATCTCGATGGTCATCTCCATAATCATCTCGATGGTCATCTCCATGATCATCTTGAAGGTCATCTTCATGATCATGTCCATGATCATCTCGATGGTTATCTCCATGATCATCTCCATGATCATATCGATGGTCATCTCGATGGTCATCTCCATGCTCATCTCCATGAACATCTCGATGATGATATCGATGATCATCTCCATGGTCATCTTGATGGTCATATCAATGATCATCTCCATGGTCATCTACATAATCATCTCGATGGTCATCTCGATAGTCATCTTCATGGTCATCTCGATGGTCATCTCCATGGTCATCTCCATGGTCATTTCCATGATTAAATCTATGGTCATCTTGATGGGCATCTCAATGGTCATCTTGATGGTCATCTCCATAATAATCTCCATAATCATCTCGAAGGTCATCTCCATGATCATCTCCATGATCAGCTCGATGGCCATCTCGATGGTCATCTCGATAGTCAACTCCATGATCATTTCGATGGTCATCTCGATAGTCATCTCCATGATCATGTCGATGGTCATTTCCATAATCATCTCAATGGTCATCTCCATGATCATCTCGATGGTCATCTCGATGGTCATCTCGATGGTCATCTCCATAATCATCTCGATGGTCATCTCGATGGTCATCTCCATGATCATTTCGATGGTCACCTCGATGGTCATCTCCATGCTCATCTCCATGAACATCTCGATGGTCATCTCGATGGTCATCTCCATAATAATCTCGATGGTCATCTCCATGATCATCTTGAAGGTCATCTTCATGATCATCTCCATGATCATCTCGATGGTTATCTCCATGATCATCTCCATGATCATATCGATGGTCATCTCGATGGTCATCTCCATGCTCATCTCCATGAACATCTCGATGATGATATCGATGATCATCTCCATGGTCATCTTGATGGTCATATCAATGATAATCTCCATGGTCATCTACATAATCATCTCGATGGTCATCTCGATAGTCATCTTCATGGTCATCTCGATGGTCATCTCCATGGTCATCTCCATGGTCATTTCCATGATTATCTTTATGGTCATCTTGATGGGCATCTCATTGGTCATCTTGATGGTCATGTCCATAATAATCTCCATAATCATCTCGATGGTCATCTCCATGATCATCTCCATGATCAGCTCGATGGCCATCTCGATGGTCATCTCGATAGTCATCTCCATGATCATCTCGATGGTCATCTCCATAATCATCTCGATGGTCATCTCGATGGTCATCTCCATAATCATCTCGATGGTCATCTCCATGATCATCTCGATGGTCATCTCGATGGTCATCTCAATGGTCATCTCCATAATCATCTCGATGGTCATCTCGATGGTCATCTCCATGCTCATCTCCATGAACATCTCGATGGTCATCTCGATGGTCATCTGCATAATCATCTCGATGGTCATCTCCATGATCATCTTGAAGGTCATCTTCATGATCATCTCCATGATCATCTCGATGGTTATCTCCATGATCATCTCCATGATCATATTGATGGTCATCTCGATGGTCATCTCCATGCTCATCTCCATGAACATCTCGATGATGATATCGATGATCATCTCCACGGTCATCTTGATGGTCATATCAATGATCATCTCCATGGTCATCTACAAAATCATCTCGATGGTCATCTCGATAGTCATCTTCATGGTCATCTCGATGGTCATCTCCATGGTCATCTCCATGGTCATTTCCATGATTATCTCGATGGTCATCTCGATAGTAATTTCCATTGTCATCTCCATGGTCATCTCGATGGTCATCTCCATGATCATCTCCATAATCATCTCGATGGTCATCTCGATAGTCATCTCCATAATCATCTCGATGGTCATCTCCATGATCATGTCGATGGTCATCTCGATGGTCATCTCGATGGTCATCTCCATAATCATCTCGATGGTCATCTCGATGGTCATCTCCATGATCATTTCGATGGTCACCTCGATGGTCATCTCCATGCTCATCTCCATGAACATCTCGATGGTCATCTCGATGGTCATCTCCATAATCATCTCGATGGTCATCTCCATGATCATCTTGAAGGTCATCTTCATGATCATGTCCATGATCATCTCGATGGTTATCTCCATGATCATCTCCATGATCATATCGATGGTCATCTCCATGCTCATCTACAAAATCATCTCGATGGTCATCTCGATAGTCATCTTCATGGTCATCTCGATGGTCATCTCCATGGTCATCTCCATGGTCATTTCCATGATTATCTCGATGGTCATCTCGATAGTAATTTCCATTGTCATCTCCATGGTCATCTCGATGGTCATCTCCATGATCATCTCCATAATCATCTCGATGGTCATCTCGATAGTCATCTCCATAATCATCTCGATGGTCATCTCCATGATCATCTCGATGGTCATCTCGATGGTCATCTCGATGGTCATCTCCATAATCATCTCGATGGTCATCTCGATGGTCATCTCCATGATCATTTCGATGGTCACCTCGATGGTCATCTCCATGCTCATCTCCATGAACATCTCGATGGTCATCTCGATGGTCATCTCCATAATCATCTCGATGGTCATCTCCATGATCATCTTGAAGGTCATCTTCATGATCATGTCCATGATCATCTCGATGGTTATCTCCATGATCATCTCCATGATCATATCGATGGTCATCTCCATGCTCATCTCCATGAACATCTCGATGATGATATCGATGATCATCTCCATGGTCATCTTGATGGTCATATCAATGATCATCTCCATGGTCATCTACATAATCATCTCGATGGTCATCTCGATAGTGATCTTCATGGTCATCTCGATGGTCATCTCCATGGTCATCTCCATGGTCATTTCCATGATTATCTCTATGGTCATCTTGATGGGCTCTCATTGGTCATCTTGATGGTCATGTCCATAATAATCTCCATAATCATCTCGATGGTCATCTCCATGATCATCTCCATGATCAGCTCGATGGCCATCTCGATGGTCATCTCGATAGTCATCTCCATGATCATCTCGATGGTCATCTCCATAATCATCTCGATGGTCATTTCCATGATCATCTCGATGGTCATCTCGATGGTCATCTCGATGGTCATCTCCATAATCATCTCGATGGTCATCTTAATGGTCATCTCCATGATAATATCGATGGTCACCTCGATGGTCATCTCCATGCTCATCTCCATGAACATCTCGATGGTCATCTCGATGGTCATCTCCATGATCATCTTGAAGGTCATCTTCATGATCATCTCCATGATCATCTCGATGGTTATCTCCATGATCATCTCCATGATCATATCGATGGTCATCTCGATGGTCATCTCCATGCTCATCTCCATGAACATCTCGATGATGATATCGATGATCATCTCCATGGTCATCTTGATGGTCATATCAATGATCATCTCCATGGTCATCTACATAATCATCTCGATGGTCATCTCGATAGTCATCTTCATGGTCATCTCCATGGTCATCTCCATGGTCATTTCCATGATTATCTCGATGGTCATCTCGATGGTAATTTCCATTGTCATCTCTATGATCATCTCGATGGTCATCTCCATGGTCATCTCGATGGTCATCTCCATGATCATCTCCATAATCATCTTGATGGTCATCTCGATAGTCATCTCCATAATCATCTCGATGGTCATCTCCATGATCATCTCGATGGTCATCTCGATGGTAATTTCCATTGTCATCTCTATGATCATCTCGATGGTCATCTCCATGGTCATCTCGATGGTCATCTCCATGATCATCTCCATAATCATCTCGATGGTCATCTCGATAGTCATCTCCATAATAATCTCGATGGTCATCTCCATGATCATCTCGATGGTCATCTCGATGGTCATCTCGATGGTCATCTCCATATCATCTCGATGGTCATCTCCATGATCATCTTGAAGGTCATCTTCATGATCATCTTCATGATCATCTCGATGGTCATCTCGATAGTCATCTCCATGATCATTTCGATGGTCACCTCGATGGTCATCTCTATGCTCATCTCCATGAACATCTCGATGGTCATCTCGATGTTCATCTCCATAATCATCTCGATGGTCATTTCCATGATCATCTTGAAGGTCATCTTCATGATCATCTCCATGATCATCTCGATGGTTATCTCCATGATCATCTCCATGGTCATCTTGATGGTCATATCAATGATCATCTCCATTGTCATCTACATAATCATATCGATGGTCATCTCGATAGTCATCTTCATGGTCATCTCGATGGTCATCTCCATGGTCATCTCCATGGTCATTTCCATGATTATATCTATGGTCATCTTGATGGGCATCTCATTGGTCATCTTGATGGTCATCTCCATAATAATCTCCATAATCATCTCGATGGTCATCTCCCTGATCATCTCCATGATCAGCTCGATGGCCATCTCGATGGTCATCTCGATAGTCATCTCCATGATCATCTCGATGGTCATCTCCATGATTATCTCGATGGTCATCTCGATGGTCATCTCCATGATCATCTCGATGGTCATCTCCATAATCATCTCGATGGTCATCTCGATGGTCATCTCCATAATCATCTCGATGGTCATCTCGATGGTCATCTCCATGATCATTTCGATGGTCACCTCGATGGTCATCTCCATGCTCATCTCCATGAACATCTCGATGGTCATCTCGATGGTCATCTCCATGATCATCTTGAAGGTCATCTTCATGATCATCTCCATGATCATCTCGATGGTTATCTCCATGATCATCTCCATGATCATATCGATGGTCATCTCGATGGTCATCTCCATGCTCATCTCCATGAACATCTCGATGATGATATCGATGATCATCTCCATGGTCATCTTGATGGTCATATCAATGATCATCTCCATTGTCATCTACATAATCATCTCGATGGTCATCTCGATAGTCATCTTCATGGTCATCTCCATGGTCATCTCCATGGTCATTTCCATGATTATCTCGATGGTCATCTCGATGGTAATTTCCATTGTCATCTCTATGATCATCTCGATGGTCATCTCCATGGTCATCTCGATGGTCATCTCCATGATCATCTCCATAATCATCTCGATGGTCATCTCGATAGTCATCTCCATAATCATCTCGATGGTCATCTTCATGATCATCTCGATGGTCATCTCGATGGTCATCTCGATGGTCATCTCCATAATCATCTCGATGGTCATCTCCATGATCATCTCGATGGTCATCTCGATGGTAATTTCCATTGTCATCTCTATGATCATCTCGATGGTCATCTCCATGGTCATCTCGATGGTCATCTCCATGATCATCTCCATAATCATCTCGATGGTCATCTCGATAGTCATCTCCATAATAATCTCGATGGTCATCTCCATGATCATCTCGATGGTCATCTCGATGGTCATCTCCATAATCATCTCGATGGTCATCTCCATGATCATCTTGAAGGTCATCTTCATGATCATCTTCATGATCATCTCGATGGTCATCTCGATAGTCATCTCCATGATCATTTCGATGGTCACCTCGATGGTCATCTCCATGCTCATCTCCATGAACATCTCGATGGTCATCTCGATGTTCATCTCCATAATCATCTCGATGGTCATTTCCATGATCATCTTGAAGGTCATCTTCATGATCATCTCCATGATCATCTCGATGGTTATCTCCATGATCATCTCCATGGTCATCTTGATGGTTATATCAATGATCATCTCCATGGTCATCTACATAATCATATCGATGGTCATCTCGATAGTCATCTTCATGGTCATCTCGATGGTCATCTCCATGGTCATCTCCATGGTCATTTCCATGATTATATCTATGGTCATCTTGATGGGCATCTCATTGGTCATCTTGATGGTCATCTCCATAATAATCTCCATAATCATCTCGATGGTCATCTCCCTGATCATCTCCATGATCAGCTCGATGGCCATCTCGATGGTCATCTCGATAGTCATCTCCATGATCATCTCGATGGTCATCTCCATGATTATCTCGATGGTCATCTCGATGGTCATCTCGATGGTCATCTCCATAATCATCTCGATGGTCATCTCGATGGTCATCTCCATGATCATGTCGATGGTCATTTCCATGATCATCTCGATGGTCATCTCCATGATCATCTCGATGATCATCTCGATAGTCATCTCCATGATCATCTCGATGGTCATCTCCATAATCATCTCGATGGTCATCTCGATGGTCATCTCCATAATCATCTCGATGGTCATCTCCATGATCATCTCGATGGTCATCCCGATGGTCATCTCGATGGTCATCTCCATAATCATCTCGATGGTCATCTCGATGGTCATCTCCATGATCATTTCGATGGTCACCTCGATGGTCATCTCCATGCTCATCTCCATGAACATCTCGATGGTCATCTCGATGGTCATCTCCATAATCATCTCGATGGTCATCTCCATGATCATCTTGAAGGTCATCTTCATGATCATCTCCATGATCATCTCGATGGTTATCTCCATGATCATCTCCATGATCATATCGATGGTCATCTCGATGGTCATCTCCATGCTCATCTCCATGAACATCTCGATGATGATATCGATGATCATCTCCATGGTCATCTTGATGGTCATATCAATGATCATCTCCATGGTCATCTACATAATCATCTCGATGGTCATCTCGATAGTCATCTTCATGGTCATCTCGATGGTCATCTCCATGGTCATCTCCATGGTCATTTCCATGATTATCTCTATGGTCATCTTGATGGGCATCTCATTGGTCATCTTGATGGTCATGTCCATAATAATTTCCATAATCATCTCGATGGTCATCTCCATGATCATCTCCATGATCAGCTCGATGGCCATCTCGATGGTCATCTCGAAAGTCATCTCCATGATCATCTCGATGGTCATCTCCATGATCATCTCGATGGTCATCTCGAAGGTCATTTCCATTGTAAACTCTATGATCATCTCGATGGTCATCTCCATGGTCATCTCGATGGTCATCTCCATGATCATCTCCATAATCATCTCGATGGTCATCTCGATGCTCATCTCCATAATCATCTCGATGATCATCTCCATGATCATCTTGAAGGTCATCTTCATGATCATCTCCATGATCATCTCGATGGTCATCTCGATGGTCATCTCCATGATCATATCGATGATCATCTCGATGGTCATCTCCATGCTCATCTCCATGAACATCTCGATGGTTATCTCCATAATCATCTCCATTATCATCTCCATGATTATCTTGATGGTCACGATCGTCATCTCCATGGTCATCTCTATGATGACATCGATGATGATCATCTCCATGGCCATCTCGATGGTCATCTCCATGATCATCTCCATGACCAGCTCGATGGTCATCTCAATGGTCATCTCGATGGTCATCTCCATGGTCATCTTCATGGTCATCTCCATGGTCATTTCCATGATTATCTCTATGGTCATCTTGATGGGCATCTCGTTGGTCATCTTGATGGTCATCTCCATAATAATCTCCATAATCATCTCGATGGTCATCTCCACGATGATCTCTATGATCAGCTCGATGGTCATCTCAATGGTCATCTCGATAGTCATCTCCATGATCATCTCGATGGTAATCTCCATGATCATCTCGATGGTTATCTCCATGATTATCTCGATGGTCATCTCCATGTCAATCTCCATAATCATCTCCACGATAATCTCGATGGTCATCTCGATGGTCATCTCCATGGTCATCTCCATGATCATCTCGATGGTCATCTCCATGATCATCTCCATAATCATCTCGATGGTCATCTCCATGATCATCTCTATGATCATCTCGATGGTCATCTCCATGATCATCTCCATAATCATCTCGATGGTCATCTCCATGATCATCTCTATGATCAGCTCGATGGTCATCTCGATGGTCATCTCGATGGTCATCTCCATGGTCATCTCCATGATCATCTCCATAATCATCTCGATGGTCATCTCCATGGTCATCTCCCTAATCATCTCGATGGTCATCTCCATGGTCATCTCCCTAATAATCTCGATGGTTATCTCCATGATCATCTCGATGGTCATTTCCATGGTCATCTCCCTAATCATCTTGATGGTCATCTCCATGATCATCTCGATGGTCATCTCCATGGTCATCTCCCTAATAATCTCGATGGTATCTCGATAGTCATCTCCATGATCATCTCGATGGTCATCTCCATGGCCATTTCCATGATCATCTCGATGGTGATCTCCATGATCATCTCGATGGTGATCTCCATGATCATCTCGATGGTGATCTCCATGATCTCCGAATGGAATCGTAGTCACGTGCATCTTCAAAATTTGCAGCCGGTGTATATTCCTTATGTTTTTTCTTCCAATAACTGAAAAATGAAGAGATTGTTTAAATCATCATCATCATCAAAGTTACACCTTGTCTAATATACAGGAGCATCCGAGCGTAATTGTGTTAAAGAGTACAAGCTTTTAAATACACGGTGCGCAGTCGAGTTGACCCCGACACTGAAGCAAAGTTGTGAACATCTAGCGGAGGCCGCGCGGCCCCTTTTAAGAACACGCACGAGTTTTGTGAACTTTAACCACAACCACAACCACCCCACCCATTCCCCCCTCCCCATGTCCCATCAAACGAACACAAAAAACCGCGTCAAAACACCCCCGAATGAACGAACGGACGGTGAAAAATCCCGCGTGTTAAGATATGTTTGTGCGCCATCGCTAAGAAAGCACTGCAAGTGAGTGTACAAGTGAGAGTGTAGGAAATTGTACATGTGAGTGAGCGTGGAGGTGAGTGTACAGGTGAGAGTGCAGTTCAGTGTACAGGTGAGCGTGCAGGTGAATGTCACATGTACACTCACCTGTACACTCGCCTGCACTCTCGCCTGTACTCACCTGCACGCTCATGCACATGCACACTCGCCTCCTCGCTCACTCACATGTATACTCACCTGCATGCTCGCCTGTACACTCACCTGCACGTTAACTGTGCGGGTGAGTACATGTGAGTGAGCGTGGAGGCGAGTCTACAGGCGGGAGTGCAGTTGAGTGTTCATGTGAGAATGCAGGTGAGTGTACAGGCGTGAGTGCAGGTGAATGTACAGGCGTGAGTGCAGGTGAATATACATGTGAGCGTGCAGACGAGTCAACGCACAGGTGAGTATACAGGTGAGTGTGCGTGCAGCTGAGTACAGGTGAGAGTGCGGGCGAGTATACAGGTGGCAGGGCAGGATGACCACGGGCTTGGAGGACTTCTCCAGGCAGAGGGGGCACAGCAGCTGGCGCGCTGCAGCAGCCACCCACAGGCGGACAGCCTCGTCACTGCAGCTGTCACGTGCCCGGCCTCCCTCTTCTCCCCATGTCACGTGGAGACAGAGAGAGAGGGAGGGGCATTCACACCACGAGGTCACGTGGCCCAGGGAATAACAAATCCTCCCCCCCCTACACCAACTGCCAACATGGACTCGTCCATCGCTGGTCCCACCTCCCCCACGGAAAATCATCGAAGTCAACGTACAGTAGGACAGTCCACACAAGCAGCATCAACAACAACAACAGCAGCAGCAGCCGTCACCATTCGCCACTAAGTGGCGGTGACGTCCCCGCGGCGTTTGTGCCAGGCTAGGTGCACTCTTAGGCCACGCGAAGTGTCGAAGGCTCGCTGACAGGAGGTCACGGGACAGAACCCTGCAGGTGCCATGGGGTTGACCGACTCGAGATGGCTGCAGACGCCACCAGCTGGGCCAACTCTACGCGTTTTAGTCGCCCGCCTCTCCGCTCGTTGTTGTGAGCGTTCCTCACGAGCCTCTTCCACAGAGACCGATCTTGACACCGCCGGTACCGCTCATTGGCAAGTCCACTCAGCTCCACATCCTCCAACCAGGTACCTTTGTAGACCCGCAGTGATGCCCCATGCCGTGTTGGCAGTCCACTGCTGGATGAAGGCTTCGGGTCGCCACGGTGGCTAGGAGATGTTAACTACCTCGCCCGATGTGCAGGAGGTCGTGGGTTCGACCCCGACGCCTGCTACTGCTGCTGTAGATTTGGAGTCTGCGGTGTCTCCACGTGGTCGCGTGGATTTCTCTCCCGGTGCTGCGGTGTTCCCATCCACATTTAGAGTCGACGTGTTGAGAATATTTGGCTGCTCTAAATGTCCACACGAGAAGCCACTTTGTTGAGCTATCATCTGTCGCCAGGTCGCTTCTTATAAAAGCGCTATGGAGCTCAGTGGGACTTACGTAGTTAAAATAAAATAACAGCACCACATCTCCACCTACACAGAACATCTGCCGTGATCCTGACTGCAGTGCTCACCTCGATATGGTCGATGCCGCTAGACGAGGCGAGTAGTACGAGTACCACCTTGATGGGTCTGCGACTATTCCTTCTAGAGGTATTGCCAAAAAACCACAAACATCCCAGAATCCTCTCGGTTTGGGGTCCAAATGTTGTCGCTTATTATATCCCGTAAGAAACGTTGCATCGAATCAATGTACTTGAATTCTACTCGCCTGGACGAGCGGAATTGAATGGTGAAACTGGGTTTGCTGTGCTGTGTTAAATCAGATATTTGCATGACTGCATGTGTATTATTTTGAGAATAGCAAAAAACAGTCATCCCCATATTACATAGTGTTTTATTGGTCGCTCACCTATTTCACTTCCCACAGCTTAACCACTCGTATATTTTGATGCCGCTCGACGAGGCGAGTAGTACGAGTACCACCTTCATGGGTCTGCGACTATTCCTTCTAGAATCTAGAGGTATTGCCAAAAAACCACAAACATCCCAGAATCCTCTCGGTTTGGGGTCCAAATGTTGTCGCTTATTATATCCCATAAGAAACGTTGCATCGAATCAATGTAATTGAATTCTACTCGCCTGGACGAGCGGAATTGAATGGTGAAACTGGTTTTGCTGTGCTGTATTAAATCAGATATTTGCATGACTGCATGTGTATTATTTTGAGAATAGCCAAAAACAGTCATCCCCATATTACGTAGTGTTTTA
The DNA here is from genome assembly GCF_964198595.1 of Lampetra fluviatilis. NCBI lineage: Eukaryota > Metazoa > Chordata > Hyperoartia > Petromyzontiformes > Petromyzontidae > Lampetra > Lampetra fluviatilis. The sequence goes on from NC_136297.1 coordinate 2,930,435, forward strand.
TTGGTCGCTCGTCTATTTCACTTCCCACAGCTTAACCACTCATATATTTTGATGCCGCTCGACGAGGCGAGTAGTACGAGTACCACTTTCATGGGTATGCGACTATTCCTTCTAGAGGTATTGCCAAAAAACCACAAACATCCCAGAATCCTCTCGGTTTGGGGTCCAAATGTTGTCGCTTATTATATCCCGTAAGAAACGTTGCATCGAATCAATGTAATTGAATTCTACTCGCCTGGACGAGCGGAATTGAATGGTGAAACTGGTTTTGCTGTGCTGTGTTAAATCAGATTTTTGCATGACTGCATTTGTATTATTTTGAGAATAACAAAAAACAGTCATCCCCATATTACATAGTGTTTTATTGGTCGCTCGTCTATTTCACTTCCCACAGCTTAACCACTCATATATTTTGGTGTCGCTCGACGAGGCGAGTAGTACGAGTACCACTTTCATGGGTATGCGACTATTCCTTCTAGAGATATTGCCAAAAAACCACAAACATCCCAGAATCCTCTCGGTTTGGGGTCCAAATGTTGTCGCTTATTATATCCCATAAGAATCGTTGCATCGAATCAATGTAATTGAATTCTATTCGCCTGGACGAGCGGAATTGAATGGTGAAACTGGGTTTGCTGTGCTGTGCTAAATCAGATATTTGCATGACTGCATGTGTATTATTTTGAGAATAGCCAAAAACAGTCATCCCCATATTACATAGTGTTTTATTGTTCGCTCGTCTATTTCACTTCCCACAGCTTAACCACTCATATATTTTGATGCCGCTCGACGAGGCGAGTAGTACGAGTACCACTTTCATGGGTATGCGACTATTCCTTCCAGAGGTATTGCCAAAAAAACACAAACATCCCAGAATCCTCTCGGATTGGGGTCCAAATGTTGTCGCTTATTATATCCCATGAGAAACGTTGCATCGAATCAATGTAATTGAATTCTACTCGCCTGGACGAGCGGAATTGAATGGTGTAACTGGGTTTGCTGTGCTGTGCTAAATCAGATATTTGCATGACTGCATGTGTATTATTTTGAGAATAGCCAAAAACAGTCATCCCCATATTGCATAGTGTTTTATTGGTCGCTCGTCTATTTCACTTCCCACAGCTTAACCACTCATATATTTTGATGCCGCTCGACGAGGCGAGTAGTACGAGTACCACTTTCATGGGTATGCGACTATTCCTTCTAGAGGTATTGCCAAAAAACCACAAACATCCCATAATCCTCTCGGTTTGGGGTCCAAATGTTGTCGCTTATTATATCCCATTAGAAACGTTGCATCGAATCAATGTAATTGAATTCTACTCGCCTGGACGAGCGGAATTGAATGGTGAAACTGGTTTTGCTGTGCTGTGTTAAATCAGATTTTTGCATGACTGCATGTGTATTATTTTGAGAATAACAAAAAACAGTCATCCCCATATTACATAGTGTTTTATTGGTCGCTCGTCTATTTCACTTCCCACAGCTTAACCACTCATATATTTTGGTGTCGCTCGACGAGGCGAGTAGTACGAGTACCACTTTCATGGGTATGCGACTATTCCTTCTAGAGGTATTGCCAAAAAACCACAAACATCCCAGAATCCTCTCGGTTTGGGGTCCAAATGTTGTCGCTTATTATATCCCGTAAGAAACGTTGCATCGAATCAATGTAATTGAATTCTACTCGCCTGGACGAGCGGAATTGAATGGTGAAACTGGTTTTGCTGTGCTGTGTTAAATCAGATTTTTGCATGACTGCATTTGTATTATTTTGAGAATAACAAAAAACAGTCATCCCCATATTACATAGTGTTTTATTGGTCGCTCGTCTATTTCACTTCCCACAGCTTAACCACTCATATATTTTGGTGTCGCTCGACGAGGCGAGTAGTACGAGTACCACTTTCATGGGTATGCGACTATTCCTTCTAGAGGTATTGCCAAAAAACCACAAACATCCCAGAATCCTCTCGGTTTGGGGTCCAAATGTTGTCGCTTATTATATCCCATAAGAAACGTTGCATCGAATCAATGTAATTGAATTCTATTCGCCTGGACGAGCGGAATTGAATGGTGAAACTGGGTTTGCTGTGCTGTGCTAAATCAGATATTTGCATGACTGCATGTGTATTATTTTGAGAATAGCCAAAAACAGTCATCCCCATATTACATAGTGTTTTATTGTTCGCTCGTCTATTTCACTTCCCACAGCTTAACCACTCATATATTTTGATGCCGCTCGACGAGGCGAGTAGTACGAGTACCACTTTCATGGGTATGCGACTATTCCTTCCAGAGGTATTGCCAAAAAACCACAAACATCCCAGAATCCTCTCGGATTGGGGTCCAAATGTTGTCGCTTATTATATCCCATGAGAAACGTTGCATCGAATCAATGTAATTGAATTCTACTCGCCTGGACGAGCGGAATTGAATGGTGTAACTGGGTTTGCTGTGCTGTGTTAAATCAGATATTTGCATGACTGCATGTGTATTATTTTGAGAATAGCCAAAAACAGTCATCCCCATATTACATAGTGTTTTTTTGGTCGCTCGTCTATTTCACTTCCCACAGCTTAACCACTCATTTATTTTGATGCCGCTCGACGAGGCGAGTAGTACGAGTACCACTTTCATGGGTATGCGACTATTCCTTCTAGAGGTATTGCCAAAAAACCACAAACATCCCAGAATCCTCTCGGTTTGGGGTCCAAATGTTGTCGCTTATTATATCCCGTAAGAAACGTTGCATCGAATCAATGTAATTGAATTCTACTCGCCTGGACGAGCGGAATTGAATGGTGAAACTGGTTTTGCTGTGCTGTGTTAAATCAGATTTTTGCATGACTGCATTTGTATTATTTTGAGAATAACAAAAAACAGTCATCCCCATATTACATAGTGTTTTATTGGTCGCTCGTCTATTTCACTTCCCACAGCTTAACCACTCATATATTTTGGTGTCGCTCGACGAGGCGAGTAGTACGAGTACCACTTTCATGGGTATGCGACTATTCCTTCTAGAGGTATTGCCAAAAAACCACAAACATCCCAGAATCCTCTCGGTTTGGGGTCCAAATGTTGTCGCTTATTATATCCCATAAGAATCGTTGCATCGAATCAATGTAATTGAATTCTATTCGCCTGGACGAGCGGAATTGAATGGTGAAACTGGGTTTGCTGTGCTGTGCTAAATCAGATATTTGCATGACTGCATGTGTATTATTTTGAGAATAGCCAAAAACAGTCATCCCCATATTACATAGTGTTTTATTGTTCGCTCGTCTATTTCACTTCCCACAGCTTAACCACTCATATATTTTGATGCCGCTCGACGAGGCGAGTAGTACGAGTACCACTTTCATGGGTATGCGACTATTCCTTCCAGAGGTATTGCCAAAAAAACACAAACATCCCAGAATCCTCTCGGATTGGGGTCCAAATGTTGTCGCTTATTATATCCCATGAGAAACGTTGCATCGAATCAATGTAATTGAATTCTACTCGCCTGGACGAGCGGAATTGAATGGTGTAACTGGGTTTGCTGTGCTGTGCTAAATCAGATATTTGCATGACTGCATGTGTATTATTTTGAGAATAGCCAAAAACAGTCATCCCCATATTACATAGTGTTTTATTGGTCGCTCGTCTATTTCACTTCCCACAGCTTAACCACTCATATATTTTGATGCCGCTCGACGAGGCGAGTAGTACGAGTACCACTTTCATGGGTATGCGACTATTCCTTCCAGAGATATTGCCAAAAAACCACAAACATCCCAGAATCCTCTCGGTTTGGGGTCCAAATGTTGTCGCTTATTATATCCCGTAAGAAACGTTGCATCGAATCAATGTAATTGAATTCTACTCGCCTGGACGAGCGGAATTGAATGGTGAAACTGGTTTTGCTGTGCTGTGTTAAATCAGATTTTTGCATGACTGCATTTGTATTATTTTGAGAATAACAAAAAACAGTCATCCCCATATTACATAGTGTTTTATTGGTCGCTCGTCTATTTCACTTCCCACAGCTTAACCACTCATATATTTTGGTGTCGCTCGACGAGGCGAGTAGTACGAGTACCACTTTCATGGGTATGCGACTATTCCTTCTAGAGGTATTGCCAAAAAACCACAAACATCCCAGAATCCTCTCGGTTTGGGGTCCAAATGTTGTCGCTTATTATATCCCATAAGAAACGTTGCATCGAATCAATGTAATTGAATTCTATTCGCCTGGACGAGCGGAATTGAATGGTGAAACTGGGTTTGCTGTGCTGTGCTAAATCAGATATTTGCATGACTGCATGTGTATTATTTTGAGAATAGCCAAAAACAGTCATCCCCATATTACATAGTGTTTTATTGTTCGCTCGTCTATTTCACTTCCCACAGCTTAACCACTCATATATTTTGATGCCGCTCGACGAGGCGAGTAGTACGAGTACCACTTTCATGGGTATGCGACTATTCCTTCCAGAGGTATTGCCAAAAAACCACAAACATCCCAGAATCCTCTCGGATTGGGGTCCAAATGTTGTCGCTTATTATATCCCATGAGAAACGTTGCATCGAATCAATGTAATTGAATTCTACTCGCCTGGACGAGCGGAATTGAATGGTGTAACTGGGTTTGCTGTGCTGTGTTAAATCAGATATTTGCATGACTGCATGTGTATTATTTTGAGAATAGCCAAAAACAGTCATCCCCATATTACATAGTGTTTTATTGGTCGCTCGTCTATTTCACTTCCCACAGCTTAACCACTCATATATTTTGATGCCGCTCGACGAGGCGAGTAGTACGAGTACCACTTTCATGGGTATGCGACTATTCCTTCTAGAGGTATTGCCAAAAAACCACAAACATCCCAGAATCCTCTCGGTTTGGGGTCCAAATGTTGTCGCTTATTATATCCCGTAAGAAACGTTGCATCGAATCAATGTAATTGAATTCTACTCGCCTGGACGAGCGGAATTGAATGGTGAAACTGGTTTTGCTGTGCTGTGTTAAATCAGATTTTTGCATGACTGCATTTGTATTATTTTGAGAATAACAAAAAACAGTCATCCCCATATTACATAGTGTTTTATTGGTCGCTCGTCTATTTCACTTCCCACAGCTTAACCACTCATATATTTTGGTGTCGCTCGACGAGGCGAGTAGTACGAGTACCACTTTCATGGGTATGCGACTATTCCTTCTAGAGGTATTGCCAAAAAACCACAAACATCCCAGAATCCTCTCGGTTTGGGGTCCAAATGTTGTCGCTTATTATATCCCATAAGAATCGTTGCATCGAATCAATGTAATTGAATTCTATTCGCCTGGACGAGCGGAATTGAATGGTGAAACTGGGTTTGCTGTGCTGTGCTAAATCAGATATTTGCATGACTGCATGTGTATTATTTTGAGAATAGCCAAAAACAGTCATCCCCATATTACATAGTGTTTTATTGTTCGCTCGTCTATTTCACTTCCCACAGCTTAACCACTCATATATTTTGATGCCGCTCGACGAGGCGAGTAGTACGAGTACCACTTTCATGGGTATGCGACTATTCCTTCCAGAGGTATTGCCAAAAAACCACAAACATCCCAGAATCCTCTCGGATTGGGGTCCAAATGTTGTCGCTTATTATATCCCATGAGAAACGTTGCATCGAATCAATGTAATTGAATTCTACTCGCCTGGACGAGCGGAATTGAATGGTGTAACTGGGTTTGCTGTGCTGTGCTAAATCAGATATTTGCATGACTGCATGTGTATTATTTTGAGAATAGCCAAAAACAGTCATCCCCATATTACATAGTGTTTTATTGGTCGCTCGTCTATTTCACTTCCCACAGCTTAACCACTCATATAATTTGATGCCGCTCGACGAGGCGAGTAGTACGAGTACCACTTTCATGGGTATGCGACTATTCCTTCCAGAGGTATTGCCAAAAAACCACAAACATCCCAGAATCCTCTCGGATTGGGGTCCAAATGTTGTCGCTTATTATATCCCATGAGAAACGTTGCATCGAATCAATGTAATTGAATTCTACTCGCCTGGACGAGCGGAATTGAATGGTGTAACTGGGTTTGCTGTGCTGTGTTAAATCAGATATTTGCATGACTGCATGTGTATTATTTTGAGAATAACAAAAAACAGTCATCCCCATATTACATAGTGTTTTATTGGTCGCTCGTCTATTTCACTTCCCACAGCTTAACCACTCATATATTTTGGTGTCGCTCGACGAGGCGAGTAGTACGAGTACCACTTTCATGGGTATGCGACTATTCCTTCTAGAGGTATTGCCAAAAAACCACAAACATCCCAGAATCCTCTCGGTTTGGGGTCCAAATGTTGTCGCTTATTATATCCCATGAGAAACGTTGCATCGAATCAATGTAATTGAATTCTACTCGCCTGGACGAGCGGAATTGAATGGTGTAACTGGGTTTGCTGTGCTGTGCTAAATCAGATATTTGCATGACTGCATGTGTATTATTTTGAGAATAGCCAAAAACAGTCATCCCCATATTACATAGTGTTTTATTGGTCGCTCGTCTATTTCACTTCCCACAGCTTAACCACTCATATAATTTGATGCCGCTCGACGAGGCGAGTAGTACGAGTACCACTTTCATGGGTATGCGACTATTCCTTCCAGAGGTATTGCCAAAAAACCACAAACATCCCAGAATCCTCTCGGATTGGGGTCCAAATGTTGTCGCTTATTATATCCCATGAGAAACGTTGCATCGAATCAATGTAATTGAATTCTACTCGCCTGGACGAGCGGAATTGAATGGTGTAACTGGGTTTGCTGTGCTGTGTTAAATCAGATATTTGCATGACTGCATGTGTATTATTTTGAGAATAACAAAAAACAGTCATCCCCATATTACATAGTGTTTTATTGGTCGCTCGTCTATTTCACTTCCCACAGCTTAACCACTCATATATTTTGGTGTCGCTCGACGAGGCGAGTAGTACGAGTACCACTTTCATGGGTATGCGACTATTCCTTCTAGAGGTATTGCCAAAAAACCACAAACATCCCAGAATCCTCTCGGTTTGGGGTCCAAATGTTGTCGCTTATTATATCCCATAAGAAACGTTGCATCGAATCAATGTAATTGAATTCTATTCGCCTGGACGAGCGGAATTGAATGGTGAAACTGGTTTTGCTGTGCTGTGTTAAATCAGATATTTGCATGACTGCATGTGTATTATTTTGAGAATAGCCAAAAACAGTCATCCCCATATTACATAGTGTTTTATTGGTCGCTCGTCTATTTCACTTCCCACAGCTTAACCACTCATATATTTTGATGCCGCTCGACGAGGCGAGTAGTACGAGTACCACTTTCATGGGTATGCGACTATTCCTTCTAGAGGTATTGCCAAAAAACCACAAACATCCCAGAATCCTCTCGGTTTAGGGTCCAAATGTTGTCGCTTATTATATCCCGTAAGAAACGTTGCATCGAATCAATGTAATTGAATTCTACTCGCCTGGACGAGCGGAATTGAATGGTGAAACTGGTTTTGCTGTGCTGTGTTAAATCAGATATTAGCATGACTGCATGTGTATTATTTTGAGAATAGCCAAAAACAGTCATCCCCATATTACATAGTGTTTTATTGGTCGCTCGTCTATTTCACTTCCCACAGCTTAACCACTCATATATTTTGATGCCGCTCGACGAGGCGAGTAGTACGAGTACCACTTTCATGGGTATGCGACTATTCCTTCTAGAGGTATTGCCAAAAAACCACAAACATCCCAGAATCCTCTCGGTTTGGGGTCCAAATGTTGTCGCTTATTATATCCCATTAGAAACGTTGCATCGAATCAATGTAATTGAATTATATTCGCCTGGACGAGCGGAATTGAATGGTGAAACTGGGTTTGCTGTGCTGTGCTAAATCAGATATTTGCATGACTGCATGTGTATTATTTTGAGAATAGCCAAAAACAGTCATCCCCATATTACATAGTGTTTTATTGGTCGCTCGTCTATTTCACTTCCCACAGCTTAACCACTCATATATTTTGATGCCGCTCGACGAGGCGAGTAGTACGAGTACCACTTTCATGGGTATGCGACTATTCCTTCCAGAGGTATTGCCAAAAAACCACAAACATCCCAGAATCCTCTCGGATTGGGGTCCAAATGTTGTCGCTTATTATATCCCATGAGAAACGTTGCATCGAATCAATGTAATTGAATTCTACTCGCCTGGACGAGCGGAATTGAATGGTGTAACTGGGTTTGCTGTGCTGTGTTAAATCAGATATTTGCATGACTGCATGTGTATTATTTTGAGAATAGCAAAAAACAGTCATCCCCATATTACATAGTGTTTTATTGGTCGCTCGTCTATTTCACTTCCCACAGCTTAACCACTCATATATTTTGATGCCGCTCGACGAGGCGAGTAGTACGAGTACCACTTTCATGGGTATGCGACTATTCCTTCTAGAGGTATTGCCAAAAAACCACAAACATCCCAGAATCCTCTCGGTTTAGGGTCCAAATGTTGTCGCTTATTATATCCCGTAAGAAACGTTGCATCGAATCAATGTAATTGAATTCTACTCGCCTGGACGAGCGGAATTAAATGGTGCAACTGGTTTTGCTGTGCTGTGTTAAATCAGATTTTTGCATGACTGCATGTGTATTATTTTGAGAATAACAATAAACAGTCATCCCCATATTACATAGTGTTTTATTGGTCGCTCGTCTATTTCACTTCCCACAGCTTAACCACTCATATATTTTGGTGTCGCTCGACGAGGCGAGTAGTACGAGTACCACTTTCATGGGTATGCGACTATTCCTTCTAGAGGTATTGCCAAAAAACCACAAACATCCCAGAATCCTCTCGGTTTGGGGTCCAAATGTTGTCGTTTATTATATCCCATAAGAAACGTTGCATCGAATCAATGTAATTGAATTCTACTCGCCTGGACGAGCGGAATTGAATGGTGAAACTGGGTTTGCTGTGCTGTGTTAAATCAGATATTTGCATGACTGCATGTGTATTATTTTGAGAATAGCCAAAAACAGTCATTTCCATATTACATAGTGTTTTATTGGTCGCTCGTCTATTTCACTTCCCACAGCTTAAACACTCATATATTTTGATGCCGCTCGACGAGGCGAGTAGTACGAGTACCACGTTCATGGGTATGCGACTATTCCTTCTAGTGGTATTGCCAAAAAACCACAAACATCCCAGAATCCTCTCGGTTTGGGGTCCAAATGTTGTCGCTTATTATATCCCATAAGAAACGTTGCATCGAATCAATGTAATTGAATTCTACTCGCCTGGACGAGCGGAATTGAATGGTGAAACTGGGTTTGCTGTGCTGTGTTAAATCAGATATTTGCATGACTGCATGTGTATTATTTTGAGAATAGCCAAAAACAGTCATCCCCATATTACATAGTGTTTTATTGGTCGCTCGTCTATTTCACTTCCCACAGCTTAACCACTCATATATTTTGGTGTCGCTCGACGAGGCGAGTAGTACGAGTACCACTTTCATGGGTATGCGACTATTCCTTCTAGAGGTATTGCCAAAAAAACACAAACATCCCAGAATCCTCTCGGTTTGGGGTCCAAATGTTGTCGCTTATTATATCCCGTAAGAAACGTTGCATCGAATCAATGTAATTGAATTCTACTCGCCTGGACGAGCGGAATTTAATGGTGAAACTGGTTTTGCTGTGCTGTGTTAAATCAGATTTTTGCATGACTGCATGTGTATTATTTTGAGAATAACAAAAAACAGTCATCCCCATATTACATAGTGTTTTATTGGTCGCTCGTCTATTTCACTTCCCACAGCTTAACCACTAATATATTTTGGTGTCGCTCGACGAGGCGAGTAGTACGAGTACCACTTTCTTTTGTATGCGACTATTCCTTCTAGAGGTATTGCCAAAAAACCACAAACATCCCAGAATCCTCTCGGTTTGGGGTCCAAATGTTGTCGCTTATTATATCCCATAAGAAACGTTGCATCGAATCAATGTAATTGAATTCTATTCGCCTGGACGAGCGGAATTGAATGGTGAAACTGGGTTTGCTGTGCTGTGCTAAATCAGATATTTGCATGACTGCATGTGTATTATTTTGAGAATAGCCAAAAACAGTCATCCCCATATTACATAGTGTTTTATTGGTCGCTCGTCTATTTCACTTCCCACAGCTTAACCACTCATATATTTTGATGCCGCTCGACGAGGCGAGTAGTACGAGTACCACTTTCATGGGTATGCGACTATTCCTTCCAGAGGTATTGCCAAAAAACCACAAACATCCCAGAATCCTCTCGGATTGGGGTCCAAATGTTGTCGCTTATTATATCCCATGAGAAACGTTGCATCGAATCAATGTAATTGAATTCTACTCGCCTGGACGAGCGGAATTGAATGGTGAAACTGGTTTTGCTGTGCTGTGTTAAATCAGATATTAGCATGACTGCATGTGTATTATTTTGAGAATAGCCAAAAACAGTCATCCCGATATTACATAGTGTTTTATTGGTCGCTCGTCTATTTCACTTCCCACAGCTTAACCACTCATATATTTTGATGCCGCTCGACGAGGCGAGTAGTACGAGTACCACTTTCATGGGTATGCGACTATTCCTTCTAGATGTATTGCCAAAAAACCACAAACATCCCAGAATCCTCTCGGTTTGGGGTCCAAATGTTGTCGCTTATTATATCCCATTAGAAACGTTGCATCGAATCAATGTAATTGAATTCTATTCGCCTGGACGAGCGGAATTGAATGGTGAAACTGGGTTTGCTGTGCTGTGCTAAATCAGATTTTTGCATGACTGCATGTGTATTATTTTGAGAATAACAAAAAACAGTCATCCCCATATTACATAGTGTTTTATTGGTCGCTCGTCTATTTCACTTCCCACAGCTTAACCACTAATATATTTTGGTGTCGCTCGACGAGGCGAGTAGTACGAGTACCACTTTCATGGGTATGCGACTATTCCTTCTAGAGGTATTGCCAAAAAACCACAAACATCCCAGAATCCTCTCGGTTTGGGGTCCAAATGTTGTCGCTTATTATATCCCATAAGAAACGTTGCATCGAATCAATGTAATTGAATTCTATTCGCCTGGACGAGCGGAATTGAATGGTGAAACTGGGTTTGCTGTGCTGTGCTAAATCAGATATTTGCATGACTGCATGTGTATTATTTTGAGAATAGCCAAAAACAGTCATCCCCATATTACATAGTGTTTTATTGGTCGCTCGTCTATTTCACTTCCCACAGCTTAACCACTCATATATTTTGATGCCGCTCGACGAGGCGAGTAGTACGAGTACCACTTTCATGGGTATGCGACTATTCCTTCTAGATGTATTGCCAAAAAACCACAAACATCCCAGAATCCTCTCGGTTTGGGGTCCAAATGTTGTCGCTTATTATATCCCATTAGAAACGTTGCATCGAATCAATGTAATTGAATTCTATTCGCCTGGACGAGCGGAATTGAATGGTGAAACTGGGTTTGCTGTGCTGTGCTAAATCAGATATTTGCATGACTGCATGTGTATTATTTTGAGAATAGCCAAAAACAGTCATCCCCATATTACATAGTGTTTTATTGGTCGCTCGTCTATTTCACTTCCCACAGCTTAACCACTCATATATTTTGATGCCGCTCGACGAGGCGAGTAGTACGAGTACCACTTTCATGGGTATGCGACTATTCCTTCCAGAGGTATTGCCAAAAAACCACAAACATCCCAGAATCCTCTCGGATTGGGGTCCAAATGTTGTCGCTTATTATATCCCGTAAGAAACGTTGCATCGAATCAATGTAATTGAATTCTACTCGCCTGGACGAGCGGAATTGAATGGTGAAACTGGTTTTGCTGTGCTGTGTTAAATCAGATTTTTGCATGACTGCATGTGTATTATTTTGAGAATAGCCAAAAACAGTCATCCCCATATTACATAGTGTTTTATTGGTCGCTCGTCTATTTCACTTCCCACAGCTTAACCTCTCATATATTTTGATGCCGCTCGACGAGGCGAGTAGTACGAGTACCACTTTCATGGGTATGCGACTATTCCTTCTAGAGGTATTGCCAAAAAACCACAAACATCCCAGAATCCTCTCGGTTTGGGGTCCAAATGTTGTCGCTTATTATATCCCATAAGAAACGTTGCATCGAATCAATGTAATTTAATTCTACTCGCCTGGACGAGCGGAACTGAATGGTGAAACTGGGTTTGATGTGCTGTGTTAAATCAGATTTTTGCATGACTGCATGTGTATTATTTTGAGAATAGCAAAAAACAGTCATCCCCATATTACATAGTGTTTTATTGGTCGCTCGTCTATTTCACTTCCCACAGCTTAACCACTCATATATTTTGATGCCGCTCGACGAGTCGAGTAGTACGAGTACCACCTTGATGGGTCTGCGACTATTCCTTCTAGAGGTATTGCCAAAAAACCACAAACATCCCAGAATCCTCTCGGTTTAAGGTCCAAATGTTGTCGCTTATTATATCCCGTAAGAAACGTTGCATCGAATCAATGTAATTGAATTCTACTCGCCTGGACGAGCGGAATTGAATGGTGAAACTGGTTTTGCTGTGCTGTGTTAAATCAGATTTTTGCATGACTGCATGTGTATTATTTTGAGAATAGCCAAAAACAGTCATCCCCATATTACATAGTGTTTTATTGGTCGCTCGTCTATTTCACTTCCCACAGCTTAACCTCATATATTTTGATGCCGCTCGACGAGTCGAGTAGTACGAGTACCACCTTGATGGGTCTGCGACTATTCCTTCTAGAGGTATTGCCAAAAAACCACAAACATCCCAGAATCCTCTCGGTTTGGGGTCCAAATGTTGTCGCTTATTTTATCCCGTAAGAAACGTTGCATCGAATCAATGTAATTGAATTCTACTCGCCTGGACGAGCGGAATTAAATGGTGCAACTGGTTTTGCTGTGCTGTGTTAAATCAGATTTTTGCATGACTGCATGTGTATTATTTTGAGAATAACAATAAACAGTCATCCCCATATTACATAGTGTTTTATTGGTCGCTCGTCTATTTCACTTCCCACAGCTTAACCACTCATATATTTTGGTGTCGCTCGACGAGGCGAGTAGTACGAGTACCACTTTCATGGGTATGCGACTATTCCTTCTAGAGGTATTGCCAAAAAACCACAAACATCCCAGAATCCTCTCGGTTTGGGGTCCAAATGTTGTCGTTTATTATATCCCATAAGAAACGTTGCATCGAATCAATGTAATTGAATTCTACTCGCCTGGACGAGCGGAATTGAATGGTGAAACTGGGTTTGCTGTGCTGTGTTAAATCAGATATTTGCATGACTGCATGTGTATTATTTTGAGAATAGCCAAAAACAGTCATTTCCATATTACATAGTGTTTTATTGGTCGCTCGTCTATTTCACTTCCCACAGCTTAAACACTCATATATTTTGATGCCGCTCGACGAGGCGAGTAGTACGAGTACCACGTTCATGGGTATGCGACTATTCCTTCTAGTGGTATTGCCAAAAAACCACAAACATCCCAGAATCCTCTCGGTTTGGGGTCCAAATGTTGTCGCTTATTATATCCCATAAGAAACGTTGCATCGAATCAATGTAATTGAATTCTACTCGCCTGGACGAGCGGAATTGAATGGTGAAACTGGGTTTGCTGTGCTGTGTTAAATCAGATATTTGCATGACTGCATGTGTATTATTTTGAGAATAGCCAAAAACAGTCATCCCCATATTACATAGTGTTTTATTGGTCGCTCGTCTATTTCACTTCCCACAGCTTAACCACTCATATATTTTGGTGTCGCTCGACGAGGCGAGTAGTACGAGTACCACTTTCATGGGTATGCGACTATTCCTTCTAGAGGTATTGCCAAAAAAACACAAACATCCCAGAATCCTCTCGGTTTGGGGTCCAAATGTTGTCGCTTATTATATCCCGTAAGAAACGTTGCATCGAATCAATGTAATTGAATTCTACTCGCCTGGACGAGCGGAATTTAATGGTGAAACTGGTTTTGCTGTGCTGTGTTAAATCAGATTTTTGCATGACTGCATGTGTATTATTTTGAGAATAACAAAAAACAGTCATCCCCATATTACATAGTGTTTTATTGGTCGCTCGTCTATTTCACTTCCCACAGCTTAACCACTAATATATTTTGGTGTCGCTCGACGAGGCGAGTAGTACGAGTACCACTTTCATGGGTATGCGACTATTCCTTCTAGAGGTATTGCCAAAAAACCACAAACATCCCAGAATCCTCTCGGTTTGGGGTCCAAATGTTGTCGCTTATTATATCCCATAAGAAACGTTGCATCGAATCAATGTAATTGAATTCTATTCGCCTGGACGAGCGGAATTGAATGGTGAAACTGGGTTTGCTGTGCTGTGCTAAATCAGATATTTGCATGACTGCATGTGTATTATTTTGAGAATAGCCAAAAACAGTCATCCCCATATTACATAGTGTTTTATTGGTCGCTCGTCTATTTCACTTCCCACAGCTTAACCACTCATATATTTTGATGCCGCTCGACGAGGCGAGTAGTACGAGTACCACTTTCATGGGTATGCGACTATTCCTTCCAGAGGTATTGCCAAAAAACCACAAACATCCCAGAATCCTCTCGGATTGGGGTCCAAATGTTGTCGCTTATTATATCCCATGAGAAACGTTGCATCGAATCAATGTAATTGAATTCTACTCGCCTGGACGAGCGGAATTGAATGGTGAAACTGGTTTTGCTGTGCTGTGTTAAATCAGATATTAGCATGACTGCATGTGTATTATTTTGAGAATAGCCAAAAACAGTCATCCCGATATTACATAGTGTTTTATTGGTCGCTCGTCTATTTCACTTCCCACAGCTTAACCACTCATATATTTTGATGCCGCTCGACGAGGCGAGTAGTACGAGTACCACTTTCATGGGTATGCGACTATTCCTTCTAGATGTATTGCCAAAAAACCACAAACATCCCAGAATCCTCTCGGTTTGGGGTCCAAATGTTGTCGCTTATTATATCCCATTAGAAACGTTGCATCGAATCAATGTAATTGAATTCTATTCGCCTGGACGAGCGGAATTGAATGGTGAAACTGGGTTTGCTGTGCTGTGCTAAATCAGATTTTTGCATGACTGCATGTGTATTATTTTGAGAATAACAAAAAACAGTCATCCCCATATTACATAGTGTTTTATTGGTCGCTCGTCTATTTCACTTCCCACAGCTTAACCACTAATATATTTTGGTGTCGCTCGACGAGGCGAGTAGTACGAGTACCACTTTCATGGGTATGCGACTATTCCTTCTAGAGGTATTGCCAAAAAACCACAAACATCCCAGAATCCTCTCGGTTTGGGGTCCAAATGTTGTCGCTTATTATATCCCATAAGAAACGTTGCATCGAATCAATGTAATTGAATTCTATTCGCCTGGACGAGCGGAATTGAATGGTGAAACTGGGTTTGCTGTGCTGTGCTAAATCAGATATTTGCATGACTGCATGTGTATTATTTTGAGAATAGCCAAAAACAGTCATCCCCATATTACATAGTGTTTTATTGGTCGCTCGTCTATTTCACTTCCCACAGCTTAACCACTCATATATTTTGATGCCGCTCGACGAGGCGAGTAGTACGAGTACCACTTTCATGGGTATGCGACTATTCCTTCTAGATGTATTGCCAAAAAACCACAAACATCCCAGAATCCTCTCGGTTTGGGGTCCAAATGTTGTCGCTTATTATATCCCATTAGAAACGTTGCATCGAATCAATGTAATTGAATTCTATTCGCCTGGACGAGCGGAATTGAATGGTGAAACTGGGTTTGCTGTGCTGTGCTAAATCAGATATTTGCATGACTGCATGTGTATTATTTTGAGAATAGCCAAAAACAGTCATCCCCATATTACATAGTGTTTTATTGGTCGCTCGTCTATTTCACTTCCCACAGCTTAACCACTCATATATTTTGATGCCGCTCGACGAGGCGAGTAGTACGAGTACCACTTTCATGGGTATGCGACTATTCCTTCCAGAGGTATTGCCAAAAAACCACAAACATCCCAGAATCCTCTCGGATTGGGGTCCAAATGTTGTCGCTTATTATATCCCGTAAGAAACGTTGCATCGAATCAATGTAATTGAATTCTACTCGCCTGGACGAGCGGAATTGAATGGTGAAACTGGTTTTGCTGTGCTGTGTTAAATCAGATTTTTGCATGACTGCATGTGTATTATTTTGAGAATAGCCAAAAACAGTCATCCCCATATTACATAGTGTTTTATTGGTCGCTCGTCTATTTCACTTCCCACAGCTTAACCTCTCATATATTTTGATGCCGCTCGACGAGGCGAGTAGTACGAGTACCACTTTCATGGGTATGCGACTATTCCTTCTAGAGGTATTGCCAAAAAACCACAAACATCCCAGAATCCTCTCGGTTTGGGGTCCAAATGTTGTCGCTTATTATATCCCATAAGAAACGTTGCATCGAATCAATGTAATTTAATTCTACTCGCCTGGACGAGCGGAACTGAATGGTGAAACTGGGTTTGATGTGCTGTGTTAAATCAGATTTTTGCATGACTGCATGTGTATTATTTTGAGAATAGCAAAAAACAGTCATCCCCATATTACATAGTGTTTTATTGGTCGCTCGTCTATTTCACTTCCCACAGCTTAACCACTCATATATTTTGATGCCGCTCGACGAGTCGAGTAGTACGAGTACCACCTTGATGGGTCTGCGACTATTCCTTCTAGAGGTATTGCCAAAAAACCACAAACATCCCAGAATCCTCTCGGTTTAAGGTCCAAATGTTGTCGCTTATTATATCCCGTAAGAAACGTTGCATCGAATCAATGTAATTGAATTCTACTCGCCTGGACGAGCGGAATTGAATGGTGAAACTGGTTTTGCTGTGCTGTGTTAAATCAGATTTTTGCATGACTGCATGTGTATTATTTTGAGAATAGCCAAAAACAGTCATCCCCATATTACATAGTGTTTTATTGGTCGCTCGTCTATTTCACTTCCCACAGCTTAACCTCATATATTTTGATGCCGCTCGACGAGTCGAGTAGTACGAGTACCACCTTGATGGGTCTGCGACTATTCCTTCTAGAGGTATTGCCAAAAAACCACAAACATCCCAGAATCCTCTCGGTTTGGGGTCCAAATGTTGTCGCTTATTTTATCCCGTAAGAAACGTTGCATCGAATCAATGTAATTGAATTCTACTCGCCTGGACGAGCGGAATTGAATGGTGAAACTGGTTTTGCTGTGCTGTGTTAAATCAGATTTTTGTATGACTGCATGTGTATTATTTTGAGAATAACAAAAAACAGTCATCCCCATATTACATAGTGTTTTATTGGTCGCTCGTCTATTTCACTTCCCACAGCTTAACCACTCATATATTTTTGTGTCGCTCGACGAGGCGAGTAGTACGAGTACCACTTTCATGGGTATGCGACTATTCCTTCTAGAGGTATTGCCAAAAAAACACAAACATCCCAGAATCCTCTCGGTTTGGGGTCCAAATGTTGTCGCTTATTATATCCCGTAAGAAACGTTGCATCGAATCAATGTAATTGAATTCTACTCGCCTGGACGAGCGGAATTGAATGGTGAAACTGGTTTTGCTGTGCTGTGTTAAATCAGATTTTTGCATGACTGCATGTGTATTATTTTGAGAATAACAAAAAACAGTCATCCCCATATTACATAGTGTTTTATTGGTCGCTCGTCTATTTCACTTCCCACAGCTTAACCACTCATATATTTTGGTGTCGCTCGACGAGGCGAGTAGTACGAGTACCACTTTCATGGTTATGCGACTATTCCTTCTAGAGGTATTGCCAAAAAACCACAAACATCCCAGAATCCTCTCGGTTTGGGGTCCAAATGTTGTCGCTTATTATATCCCATAAGAAACGTTGCATCGAATCAATGTAATTGAATTCTACTCGCCTGGACGAGCGGAATTGAATGGTGAAACTGGGTTTGCTGTGCTGTGCTAAATCAGATATTTGCATGACTGCATGTGTATTATTTTGATAATAGCCAAAAACAGTCATCCCCATATTACATAGTGTTTTATTGGTCGCTCGTCTATTTCACTTCCCACAGCTTAACCACTCATATATTTTGATGCCGCTCGACGAGGCGAGTAGTACGAGTACCACTTTCATGGGTATGCGACTATTCCTTCTAGAGGTATTCGCCAAAAAACCACAAACATCCCAGAATCCTCTCGGATTGGGGTCCAAATGTTGTCGCTTATTATATCCCATAAGAAACGTTGCATCGAATAAATGTAATTGAATTCTACTCGCCTGGACGAGCGGAATTGAATGGTGTAACTGGGTTTGCTGTGCTGTGTTAAATCAGATATTTGCATGACTGCATGTGTATTATTTTGATAATAGCCAAAAACAGTCATCCCCATATTACATAGTGTTTTATTGGTCGCTCGTCTATTTCACTTCCCACAGCTTAACCACTCATATATTTTGATGCCGCTCGACGAGGCGAGTAGTACGAGTACCACTTTCATGGGTATGCGACTATTCCTTCTAGAGGTATTGCCAAAAAACCACAAACATCCCAGAATCCTCTCGGTTTAGGGTCCAAATGTTGTCGCTTATTATATCCCGTAAGAAACGTTGCATCGAATCAATGTAATTGAATTCTACTCGCCTGGACGAGCGGAATTGAATGGTGAAACTGGTTTTGCTGTGCTGTGTTAAATCAGATTTTTGCATGACTGCATGTGTATTATTTTGAGAATACAAAAAACAGTCATCCCCATATTACATAGTGTTTTATTGGTCGCTCGTCTATTTCACTTCCCACAGCTTAACCACTCATATATTTTGGTGTCGCTCGACGAGGCGAGTAGTACGAGTACCACTTTCATGGGTATGCGACTATTCCTTCTAGAGGTATTGCCAAAAAACCACAAACATCCCAGAATCCTCTCGGTTTGGGGTCCAAATGTTGTCGCTTATTATATCCCATAAGAAACGTTGCATCGAATCAATGTAATTGAATTCTACTCGCCTGGACGAGCGGAATTGAATGGTGAAACTGGGTTTGCTGTGCTGTGTTAAATCAGATATTTGCATGACTGCATGTGTATTATTTTGAGAATAGCCAAAAACAGTCATCCCCATATTACATAGTGTTTTATTGGTCGCTCGTCTATTTCACTTCCCACAGCTTAACCACTCATATATTTTGATGCCGCTCGACGAGGCGAGTAGTACGAGTACCACTTTCATGGGTATGCGACTATTCCTTCTAGAGGTATTGCCAAAAAACCACAAACATCCCAGAATCCTCTCGGTTTAGGGTCCAAATGTTGTCGCTTATTATATCCCGTAAGAAACGTTGCATCGAATCAATGTAATTGAATTCTACTCGCCTGGACGAGCGGAATTGAATGGTGAAACTGGTTTTGCTGTGCTGTGTTAAATCAGATTTTTGCATGACTGCATGTGTATTATTTTGAGAATACAAAAAACAGTCATCCCCATATTACATAGTGTTTTATTGGTCGCTCGTCTATTTCACTTCCCACAGCTTAACCACTCATATATTTTGGTGTCGCTCGACGAGGCGAGTAGTACGAGTACCACTTTCATGGGTATGCGACTATTCCTTCTAGAGGTATTGCCAAAAAACCACAAACATCCCAGAATCCTCTCGGTTTGGGGTCCAAATGTTGTCGCTTATTATATCCCATAAGAAACGTTGCATCGAATCAATGTAATTGAATTCTACTCGCCTGGACGAGCGGAATTGAATGGTGAAACTGGGTTTGCTGTGCTGTGTTAAATCAGATATTTGCATGACTGCATGTGTATTATTTTGAGAATAGCCAAAAACAGTCATCCCCATATTACATAGTGTTTTATTGGTCGCTCGTCTATTTCACTTCCCACAGCTTAACCACTCATATATTTTGATGCCGCTCGACGAGGCGAGTAGTACGAGTACCACTTTCATGGGTATGCGACTATTCCTTCTAGAGGTATTGCCAAAAAACCACAAACATCCCAGAATCCTCTCGGTTTAGGGTCCAAATGTTGTCGCTTATTATATCCCGTAAGAAACGTTGCATCGAATCAATGTAATTGAATTCTACTCGCCTGGACGAGCGGAATTGAATGGTGAAACTGGTTTTGCTGTGCTGTGTTAAATCAGATTTTTGCATGACTGCATGTGTATTATTTTGAGAATACAAAAAACAGTCATCCCCATATTACATAGTGTTTTATTGGTCGCTCGTCTATTTCACTTCCCACAGCTTAACCACTCATATATTTTGGTGTCGCTCGACGAGGCGAGTAGTACGAGTACCACTTTCATGGGTATGCGACTATTCCTTCTAGAGGTATTGCCAAAAAACCACAAACATCCCAGAATCCTCTCGGTTTGGGGTCCAAATGTTGTCGCTTATTATATCCCATAAGAAACGTTGCATCGAATCAATGTAATTGAATTCTACTCGCCTGGACGAGCGGAATTGAATGGTGAAACTGGGTTTGCTGTGCTGTGTTAAATCAGATATTTGCATGACTGCATGTGTATTATTTTGATAATAGCCAAAAACAGTCATCCCCATATTACATAGTGTTTTATTGGTCGCTCGTCTATTTCACTTCCCACAGCTTAACCTCTCATATATTTTGATGCCGCTCGACGAGGCGAGTAGTACGAGTACCACTTTCATGGGTATGCGACTATTCCTTCTAGAGGTATTGCCAAAAAACCACAAACATCCCAGAATCCTCTCGGTTTGGGGTCCAAATGTTGTCGCTTATTATATCCCATAAGAAACGTTGCATCGAATCAATGTAATTGAATTCTACTCGCCTGGACGAGCGGAATTGAATGGTGAAACTGGGTTTGCTGTGCTGTGTTAAATCAGATATTTGCATGACTGCATGTGTATTATTTTGAGAATAGCCAAAAACAGTCATCCCCATATTACATAGTGTTTTATTGGTCGCTCGTCTATTTCACTTCCCACAGCTTAACCTCTCATATATTTTGATGCCGCTCGACGAGGCGAGTAGTACGAGTACCACTTTCATGGGTATGCGACTATTTCTTCTAGAGGTATTGCCAAAAAACCACAAACATCCCAGAATCCTCTCGGTTTGGGGTCCAAATGTTGTCGCTTATTTTATCCCGTAAGAAACGTTGCATCGAATCAATGTAATTGAATTCTACTCGCCTGGACGAGCGGAATTGAATGGTGAAACTGGTTTTGCTGTGCTGTGTTAAATCAGATTTTTGCATGACTGCATGTGTATTATTTTGAGAATAACAAAAAACAGTCATCCCCATATTACATAGTGTTTTATTGGTCGCTCGTCTATTTCACTTCCCACAGCTTAACCACTCATACATTTTGGTGTCGCTCGACGAGGCGAGTAGTACGAGTACCACTTTCATGGGTATGCGACTATTCCTTCTAGAGGTATTGCCAAAAAAACACAAACATCCCAGAATCCTCTCGGTTTGGGGTCCAAATGTTGTCGCTTATTATATCCCGTAAGAAACGTTGCATCGAATCAATGTAATTGAATTCTACTCGCCTGGACGAGCGGAATTGAATGGTGAAACTGGTTTTGCTGTGCTGTGTTAAATCAGATTTTTGCATGACTGCATGTGTATTATTTTGAGAATAACAAAAAACAGTCATCCCCATATTACATAGTGTTTTATTGGTCGCTCGTCTATTTCACTTCCCACAGCTTAACCACTCATATATTTTGGTGTCGCTCGACGAGGCGAGTAGTACGAGTACCACTTTCATGGGTATGCGACTATTCCTTCTAGAGGTAATGCCAAAAAACCACAAACATCCCAGAATCCTCTCGGTTTGGGGTCCAAATGTTGTCGCTTATTATATCCCATAAGAAACGTTGCATCGAATCAATGTAATTGAATTCTACTCGCCTGGACGAGCGGAATTGAATGGTGAAACTGGGTTTGCTGTGCTGTGCTAAATCAGATATTTGCATGACTGCATGTGTATTATTTTGAGAATAGCCAAAAACAGTCATCCCCATATTACATAGTGTTTTATTGGTCGCTCGTCTATTTCACTTCCCACAGCTTAACCACTCATATATTTTGATGCCGCTCGACGAGGCGAGTAGTACGAGTACCACTTTCATGGGTATGCGACTATTCCTTCTAGAGGTATTGCCAAAAAACCACAAACATCCCAGAATCCTCTCGGATTGGGGTCCAAATGTTGTCGCTTATTATATCCCATAAGAAACGTTGCATCGAATAAATGTAATTGAATTCTACTCGCCTGGACGAGCGGAATGGAATGGTCTTACTGGGTTTGCTGTGCTGTGTTAAATCAGATATTTGCATGACTGCATGTGTATTATTTTGAGAATAGCCAAAAACAGTCATCCCCATATTACATAGTGTTTTATTGGTCGCTCGTCTATTTCACTTCCCACAGCTTAACCACTCATATATTTTGATGCCGCTCGACGAGGCGAGTAGTACGAGTACCACCTTGATGGGTCTGCGACTATTCCTTCTAGAGGTATTGCCAAAAAACCACAAACATCCCAGAATCCTCTCGGTTTGGGGTCCAAATGTTGTCGCTTATTTTATCCCGTAAGAAACGTTGCATCGAATCAATGTAATTGAATTCTACTCGCCTGGACGAGCGGAATTGAATGGTGAAACTGGTTTTACTGTGCTGTGTTAAATCAGATATTTGCATGACTGCATGTGTATTATTTTGAGAATAGCCAAAAACAGTCATCCCCATATTACATAGTGTTTTATTGGTCGCTCGTCTATTTCACTTCCCTTAGCTTAACCACTCATATATTTTGATGCCGCTCGACGAGTCGAGTAGTACGAGTACCACCTTGATGGGTTTGCGACTATTCCTTCTAGAGGTATTGCCAAAAAACCACAAACATCCCAGAATCCTCTCGGTTTGGGGTCCAAATGTTGTCGCTTATTATATCCCATAAGAAACGTTGCATCGAATCAATGTAATTGAATTCTACTCGCCTGGACGAGCGGAATTGAATGGTGAAACTGGGTTTGCTGTGCTGTGCTAAATCAGATATTTGCATGACTGCATGTGTATTATTTTGAGAATAGCCAAAAACAGTCATCCCCATATTACATAGTGTTTTATTGGTCGCTCGTCTATTTCACTTCCCACAGCTTAATCACTTATATATTTTGATGCCGCTCGACGAGGCGAGTAGTACGAGTACCACTTTCATGGGTCTGCGACTATTCCTTCTAGAGGTATTGCCAAAAAACCACAAACATCCCAGAATCCTCTCGGATTGGGGTCCAAATGTTGTCGCTTATTATATCCCATAAGAAACGTTGCATCGAATCAATGTAATTGAATTCTACTCGCCTGGACGAGCGGAATTGAATGGTGTAACTGGGTTTGCTGTGCTGTGCTAAATCAGATATTTGCATGACTGCATGTGTATTATTTTGAGAATAGCCAAAAACAGTCATCCTTATATTACATAGTGTTTTATTGGTCGCTCGTCTATTTCACTTCCCACAGCTTAACCACTCATATATTTTGATGCCGCTCGACGAGGCGAGTAGTACGAGTACCACTTTCATGGGTCTGCGACTATTCCTTCTAGAGGTATTGCCAAAAAACCACAAACATCCCAGAATCCTCTCGGATTGGGGTCCAAATGTTGTCGCTTATTATATCCCATAAGAAACGTTGCATCGAATCAATGTAATTGAATTCTACTCGCCTGGACGAGCGGAATTGAATGGTGTAACTGGGTTTGCTGTGCTGTGTTAAATCAGATATTTGCATGACTGCATGTGTATTATTTTGAGAATAGCCAAAAACAGTCATCCCCATATTACATAGTGTTTTATTGGTCGCTCGTCTATTTCACTTCCCACAGCTTAACCACTCATATATTTTGATGCCGCTCGACGAGGCGAGTAGTACGAGTACCACTTTCATGGGTATGCGACTATTCCTTCTAGAGGTATTGCCAAAAAACCACAAACATCCCAGAATCCTCTCGGTTTGGGGTCCAAATGTTGTCGCTTATTATATCCCATAAGAAACGTTCCATCGAATCAATGTAATTGAATTCTACTCGCCTGGACGAGCGGAATTGAATGGTGAAACTGGGTTTGCTGTGCTGTGTAAAATCAGATATTTGCATGACTGCATGTGTATTATTTTGAGAATAGCCAAAAACAGTCATCCCCATATTACATAGTGTTTTATTGGTCGCTCGTCTATTTCACTTCCCTTAGCTTAACCACTCATATATTTTGATGCCGCTCGACGAGTCGAGTAGTACGAGTACCACCTTGATGGGTCTGCGACTATTCCTTCTAGAGGTATTGCCAAAAAACCACAAACATCCCAGAATCCTCTCGGTTTGGGGTCCAAATGTTGTCGCTTATTATATCCCGTAAGAAACGTTGCATCGAATCAATGTAATTGAATTCTACTCGCCTGGACGAGCGGAATTGAATGGTGAAACTGGTTTTGCTGTGCTGTGTTAAATCAGATTTTTGCATGACTGCATGTGTATTATTTTGAGAATACCAAAAAACAGTCATCCCCATATTACATAGTGTTTTATTGGTCGCTCGTCTATTTCACTTCCCACAGCTTAACCACTCATATATTTTGATGCCGCTCGACGAGTCGAGTAGTACGAGTACCACCTTGATTGGTCTGCGACTATTCCTTCTAGAGGTATTGCCAAAAAACCACAAACATCCCAGAATCCTCTCGGTTTGGGGTCCAAATGTTGTCGCTTATTTTATCCCGTAAGAAACGTTGCATCGAATCAATGTAATTGAATTCTACTCGCCTGGACGAGCGGAATTGAATGGTGAAACTGGTTTTGCTGTGCTGTGTTAAATCAGATTTTTGCATGACTGCATGTGTATTATTTTGAGAATAACAAAAAACAGTCATCCCCATATTACATAGTGTTTTATTGGTCGCTCGTCTATTTCACTTCCCACAGCTTAACCACTCATATATTTTGATGCCGCTCGACGAGGCGAGTAGTACGAGTACCACTTTCATGGGTATGCGACTATTCCTTCTAGAGGTATTGCCAAAAAACCACAAACATCCCAGAATCCTCTCGGATTGGGGTCCAAATGTTGTCGCTTATTATATCCCATAAGAAACGTTGCATCGAATAAATGTAATTGAATTCTACTCGCCTGGACGAGCGGAATTGAATGGTGTTACTGGGTTTGCTGTGCTGTGTTAAATCAGATATTTGCATGACTGCATGTGTATTATTTTGAGAATAGCCAAAAACAGTCATCCCCATATTACATAGTGTTTTATTGGTCGCTCGTCTATTTGACTTCCCACAGCTTAACCACTCATATATTTTGGTGTCGCTCGACGAGGCGAGTAGTACGAGTACCACTTTCATGGGTATGCGACTATTCCTTCTAGAGGTATTGCCAAAAAACCACAAACATCCCAGAATCCTCTCGGTTTGGGGTCCAAATGTTGTCGCTTATTATATCCCATAAGAAACGTTGCATCGAATCAATGTAATTGAATTCTACTCGCCTGGACGAGCGGAATTGAATGGTGAAACTGGGTTTGCTGTGCTGTGCTAAATCAGATATTTGCATGACTGCATGTGTATTATTTTGAGAATAGCCAAAAACAGTCATCCCCATATTACATAGTGTTTTATTGGTCGCTCGTCTATTTCACTTCCCACAGCTTAACCACTCATATATTTTGATGCCGCTCGACGAGGCGAGTAGTACGAGTACTACTTTCATGGGTATGCGACTATTCCTTCTAGAGGTATTGCCAAAAAACCACAAACATCCCAGAATCCTCTCGGATTGGGGTCCAAATGTTGTCGCTTATTATATCCCATAAGAAACGTTGCATCGAATAAATGTAATTGAATTCTACTCGCCTGGACGAGCGGAATTGAATGGTGTTACTGGGTTTGCTGTGCTGTGTTAAATCAGATATTTGCATGACTGCATGTGTATTATTTTGAGAATAGCCAAAAACAGTCATCCCCATATTACATAGTGTTTTATTGGTCGCTCGTCTATTTCACTTCCCACAGCTTAACCACTCATATATTTTGATGCCGCTCGACGAGGCGAGTAGTACGAGTACCACTTTCATGGGCCTGCGACTATTCCTTCTAGAGGTATTGCCAAAAAACCATAAACATCCCAGAATCCTCTCGGATTGGGGTCCAAATGTTGTCGCTTATTATATCCCATAAGAAACGTTGCATCGAATCAATGTAATTGAATTCTACTCGCCTGGACGAGCGGAATTGAATGGTGTAACTGGGTTTGCTGTGCTGTGTTAAATCAGATATTTGCATGACTGCATGTGTATTATTTTGAGAATAGCCAAAAACAGTCATCCCCATATTACATAGTGTTTTATTGGTCGCTCGTCTATTTCACTTCCCACAGCTTAACCACTCATATATTTTGATGCCGCTCGACGAGGCGAGTAGTACGAGTACCACTTTCATGGGTATGCGACTATTCCTTCTAGAGGTATTGCCAAAAAACCACAAACATCCCAGAATCCTCTCGGTTTGGGGTCCAAATGTTGTCGCTTATTATATCCCATAAGAAACGTTCCATCGAATCAATGTAATTGAATTCTACTCGCCTGGACGAGCGGAATTGAATGGTGAAACTGGGTTTGCTGTGCTGTGTTAAATCAGATATTTGCATGACTGCATGTGTATTATTTTGAGAATAGCCAAAAACAGTCATCCCCATATTACATAGTGTTTTATTGGTCGCTCGTCTATTTCACTTCCCTTAGCTTAACCACTCATATATTTTGATGCCGCTCGACGAGTCGAGTAGTACGAGTACCACCTTGATGGGTCTGCGACTATTCCTTCTAGAGGTATTGCCAAAAAACCACAAACATCCCAGAATCCTCTCGGTTTGGGGTCCAAATGTTGTCGCTTATTATATCCCGTAAGAAACGTTGCATCGAATCAATGTAATTGAATTCTACTCGCCTGGACGAGCGGAATTGAATGGTGAAACTGGTTTTGCTGTGCTGTGTTAAATCAGATTTTTGCATGACTGCATGTGTATTATTTTGAGAATAGCCAAAAACAGTCATCCCCATATTACATAGTGTTTTATTGGTCGCTCGTCTATTTCACTTCCCACAGCTTAACCACTCATATATTTTGATGCCGCTCGACGAGGCGAGTAGTACGAGTACCACTTTCATGGGTATGCGACTATTCCTTCTAGAGGTATTGCCAAAAAACCACAAACATCCCAGAATCCTCTCGGATTGGGGTCCAAATGTTGTCGCTTATTATATCCCATAAGAAACGTTGCATCGAATAAATGTAATTGAATTCTACTCGCCTGGACGAGCGGAATTGAATGGTGTTACTGGGTTTGCTGTGCTGTGTTAAATCAGATATTTGCATGACTGCATGTGTATTATTTTGAGAATAGCCAAAAACAGTCATCCCCATATTACATAGTGTTTTATTGGTCGCTCGTCTATTTCACTTCCCACAGCTTAACCACTCATATATTTTGGTGTCGCTCGACGAGGCGAGTAGTACGAGTACCACTTTCATGGGTATGCGACTATTCCTTCTAGAGGTATTGCCAAAAAACCACAAACATCCCAGAATCCTCTCGGTTTGGGGTCCAAATGTTGTCGCTTATTATATCCCATAAGAAACGTTGCATCGAATCAATGTAATTGAATTCTACTCGCCTGGACGAGCGGAATTGAATGGTGTAACTGGGTTTGCTGTGCTGTGTTAAATCAGATATTTGCATGACTGCATGTGTATTATTTTGAGAATAGCCAAAAACAGTCATCCCCATATTACATAGTGTTTTATTGGTCGCTCGTCTATTTCACTTCCCACAGCTTAACCACTCATATATTTTGATGCCGCTCGACGAGGCGAGTAGTACGAGTACCACTTTCATGGGCCTGCGACTATTCCTTCTAGAGGTATTGCCAAAAAACCACAAACATCCCAGAATCCTCTCGGATTGGGGTCCAAATGTTGTCGCTTATTATATCCCATAAGAAACGTTGCATCGAATCAATGTAATTGAATTCTACTCGCCTGGACGAGCGGAATTGAATGGTGTAACTGGGTTTGCTGTGCTGTGTTAAATCAGATATTTGCATGACTGCATGTGTATTATTTTGAGAATAGCCAAAAACAGTCATCCCCATATTACATAGTGTTTTATTGGTCGCTCGTCTATTTCACTTCCCACAGCTTAACCACTCATATATTTTGATGCCGCTCGACGAGGCGAGTAGTACGAGTACCACTTTCATGGGTATGCGACTATTCTTTCTAGAGGTATTGCCAAAAAACCACAAACATCCCAGAATCCTCTCGGATTGGTGTCCAAATGTTGTCGCTTATTATATCCCATAAGAAACGTTGCATCGAATGAATGTAATTGAATTCTACTCGCCTGGACGAGCGGAATTGAATGGTGTTACTGGGTTTGCTGTGCTGTGTTAAATCAGATATTTGCATGACTGCATGTGTATTATTTTGAGAATAGCCAAAAACAGTCATCCCCATATTACATAGTGTTTTATTGGTCGCTCGTCTATTTCACTTCCCACAGCTTAACCACTCATATATTTTGATGCCGCTCGACGAGGCGAGTAGTACGAGTACCACTTTCATGGGCCTGCGACTATTCCTTCTAGAGGTATTGCCAAAAAACCACAAACATCCCAGAATCCTCTCGGATTGGGGTCCAAATGTTGTCGCTTATTATATCCCATAAGAAACGTTGCATCGAATCAATGTAATTGAATTCTACTCGCCTGGACGAGCGGAATTGAATGGTGTAACTGGGTTTGCTGTGCTGTGTTAAATCAGATATTTGCATGACTGCATGTGTATTATTTTGAGAATAGCCAAAAACAGTCATCCCCATATTACATAGTGTTTTATTGGTCGCTCGTCTATTTCACTTCCCACAGCTTAACCACTCATATATTTTGATGCCGCTCGACGAGGCGAGTAGTACGAGTACCACTTTCATGGGTATGCGACTATTCCTTCTAGAGGTATTGCCAAAAAACCACAAACATCCCAGAATCCTCTCGGTTTGGGGTCCAAATGTTGTCGCTTATTATATCCCATAAGAAACGTTGCATCGAATCAATGTAATTGAATTCTACTCGCCTGGACGAGCGGAATTGAATGGTGAAACTGGGTTTGCTGTGCTGTGTTAAATCAGATATTTGCATGACTGCATGTGTATTATTTTGAGAATAGCCAAAAA
Source organism: Lampetra fluviatilis (assembly GCF_964198595.1). NCBI lineage: Eukaryota > Metazoa > Chordata > Hyperoartia > Petromyzontiformes > Petromyzontidae > Lampetra > Lampetra fluviatilis. The sequence goes on from NC_136297.1 coordinate 2,959,884, forward strand.
CAGTCATCCCCATATTACATAGTGTTTTATTGGTCGCTCGTCTATTTCACTTCCCACAGCTTAACCACTCATATATTTTGATGCCGCTCGACGAGGCAAGTAGTACGAGTACCACCTTGATGGGTCTGCGACTATTCCTTCTAGAGGTATTGCCAAAAAACCACAAACATCCCAGAATCCTCTCGGTTTGGGGTCCAAATGTTGTCGCTTATTATATCCCGTAAGAAACGTTGCATCGAATCAATGTAATTGAATTCTACTCGCCTGGTCGAGCGGAATTGAATGGTGAAACTGGTTTTGCTGTGCTGTGTTAAATCAGATATTTGCATGACTGCATGTGTATTATTTTGAGAATAGCCAAAAACAGTCATCCCCATATTACATAGTGTTTTATTGGTCGCTCGTCTATTTCACTTCCCTTAGCTTAACCACTCATATATTTTGATGCCGCTCGACGAGTCGAGTAGTACGAGTACCACCTTGATGGGTTTGCGACTATTCCTTCTAGAGGTATTGCCAAAAAACCACAAACATCCCAGAATCCTCTCGGTTTGGGGTCCAAATGTTGTCGCTTATTATATCCCATAAGAAACGTTGCATCGAATCAATGTAATTGAATTCTACTTGCCTGGACGAGCGGAATTGAATGGTGTAACTGGGTTTGCTGTGCTGTGTTAAATCAGATATTTGCATGACTGCATGTGTATTATTTTGAGAATAGCCAAAAACAGTCATCCCCATATTACATAGTGTTTTATTGGTCGCTCGTCTATTTCACTTCCCACAGCTTAACCACTCATATATTTTGATGCCGCTCGACGAGGCGAGTAGTACGAGTACCACTTTCATGGGTATGCGACTATTCCTTCTAGAGGTATTGCCAAAAAACCACAAACATCCCAGAATCCTCTCGGTTTGGGGTCCAAATGTTGTCGCTTATTATATCCCATAAGAAACGTTGCATCGAATCAATGTAATTGAATTCTACTCGCCTGGACGAGCGGAATTGAATGGTGAAACTGGGTTTGCTGTGCTGTGTTAAATCAGATATTTGCATGACTGCATGTGTATTATTTTGAGAATAGCCAAAAACAGTCATCCCCATATTACATAGTGTTTTATTGGTCGCTCGTCTATTTCACTTCCCACAGCTTAACCACTCATATATTTTGATGCCGCTCGACGAGTCGAGTAGTACGAGTACCACCTTGATGGGTCTGCGACTATTCCTTCTAGAGGTATTGCCAAAAAACCACAAACATCCCAGAATCCTCTCGGTTTGGGGTCCAAATGTTGTCGCTTATTATATCCCGTAAGAAACGTTGCATCGAATCAATGTAATTGAATTCTACTCGCCTGGACGAGCGGAATTGAATGGTGAAACTGGTTTTGCTGTGCTGTGTTAAATCAGATTTTTGCATGACTGCATGTGTATTATTTTGAGAATAACAAAAAACAGTCATCCCCATATTACATAGTGTTTTATTGGTCGCTCGTCTATTTCACTTCCCACAGCTTAACCACTCATATATTTTGATGCCGCTCGACGAGGCGAGTAGTACGAGTACCACCTTGATGGGTCTGCAACTATTCCTTCTAGAGGTATTGCCAAAAAACCACAAACATCCCAGAATCCTCTCGGATTGGGGTCCAAATGTTGTCGCTTATTATATCCCATGAGAAACGTTGCATCGAATCAATGTAATTGAATTCTACTCGCCTGGACGAGCGGAATTGAATGGTGTAACTGGGTTTGCTGTGCTGTGTTAAATCAGATATTTGCATGACTGCATGTGTATTATTTTGAGAATAGCCAAAAACAGTCATCCCCATATTACATAGTGTTTTATTGGTCGCTCGTCTATTTCACTTCCCACAGCTTAACCACTCATATATTTTGATGCCGCTCGACGAGGCGAGTAGTACGAGTACCACTTTCATGGGTATGCGACTATTCCTTCTAGAGGTATTGCCAAAAAACCACAAACATCCCAGAATCCTCTCGGTTTGGGGTCCAAATGTTGTCGCTTATTATATCCCATAAGAAACGTTGCATCGAATCAATGTAATTGAATTCTACTCGCCTGGACGAGCGGAATTGAATGGTGAAACTGGGTTTGCTGTGCTGTGCTAAATCAGATATTTGCATGACTGCATGTGTATTATTTTGAGAATAGCCAAAAACAGTCATCCCCATATTACATAGTGTTTTATTGGTCGCTCGTCTATTTCACTTCCCACAGCTTAACCACTCATATATTTTGATGCCGCTCGACGAGGCGAGTAGTACGAGTACCACTTTCATGGGTCTGCGACTATTCCTTCTAGAGGTATTGCCAAAAAACCACAAACATCCCAGAATCCTCTCGGATTGGGGTCCAAATGTTGTCGCTTATTATATCCCGTAAGAAACGTTGCATCGAATCAATGTAATTGAATTCTACTCGCCTGGACGAGCGGAATTGAATGGTGAAACTGGTTTTGCTGTGCTGTGTTAAATCAGATTTTTGCATGACTGCATGTGTATTATTTTGAGAATACCAAAAAACAGTCATCCCCATATTACATAGTGTTATATTGGTCGCTCGTCTATTTCACTTCCCACAGCTTAACCACTCATATATTTTGATGCCGCTCGACGAGGCGAGTAGTACGAGTACCACTTTCATGGGTATGCGACTATTCCTTCTAGAGGTATTGCCAAAAAACCACAAACATCCCAGAATCCTCTCGGTTTGGGGTCCAAATGTTGTCGCTTATTATATCCCATAAGAAACGTTGCATCGAATCAATGTAATTGAATTCTACTCGCCTGGACGAGCGGAATTGAATGGTGAAACTGGGTTTGCTGTGCTGTGTTAAATCAGATATTTGCATGACTGCATGTGTATTATTTTGAGAATAGCCAAAAACAGTCATCCCCATATTACATAGTGTTTTATTGGTCGCTCGTCTATTTCACTTCCCACAGCTTAACCACTCATATATTTTGATGCCGCTCGACGAGTCGAGTAGTACGAGTACCACCTTGATGGGTCTGCGACTATTCCTTCTAGAGGTATTGCCAAAAAACCACAAACATCCCAGAATCCTCTCGGTTTGGGGTCCAAATGTTGTCGCTTATTATATCCCGTAAGAAACGTTGCATCGAATCAATGTAATTGAATTCTACTCGCCTGGACGAGCGGAATTGAATGGTGAAACTGGTTTTGCTGTGCTGTGTTAAATCAGATTTTTGCATGACTGCATGTGTATTATTTTGAGAATAACAAAAAACAGTCATCCCCATATTACATAGTGTTTTATTGGTCGCTCGTCTATTTCACTTCCCACAGCTTAACCACTCATATATTTTGGTGTCGCTCGACGAGGCGAGTAGTACGAGTACCACTTTCATGGGTATGCGACTATTCCTTCTAGAGGTATTGCCAAAAAACCACAAACATCCCAGAATCCTCTCGGTTTGGGGTCCAAATGTTGTCGCTTATTATATCCCATAAGAAACGTTGCATCGAATCAATGTAATTGAATTCTACTCGCCTGGACGAGCGGAATTGAATGGTGAAACTGGGTTTGCTGTGCTGTGCTAAATCAGATATTTGCATGACTGCATGTGTATTATTTTGAGAATAGCCAAAAACAGTCATCCCCATATTACATAGTGTTTTATTGGTCGCTCGTCTATTTCACTTCCCACAGCTTAACCACTCATATATTTTGATGCCGCTCGACGAGGCGAGTAGTACGAGTACCACTTTCATGGGTATGCGACTATTCTTTCTAGAGGTATTGCCAAAAAACCACAAACATCCCAGAATCCTCTCGGTTTGGGGTCCAAATGTTGTCGCTTATTATATCCCGTAAGAAACGTTGCATCGAATCAATGTAATTGAATTCTACTCGCCTGGACGAGCGGAATTGAATGGTGAAACTGGTTTTGCTGTGCTGTGTTAAATCAGATTTTTGCATGACTGCATGTGTATTATTTTGAGAATACCAATTAACAGTCATCCCCATATTACATAGTGTTTTATTGGTCGCTCGTCTATTTCACTTCCCACAGCTTAACCACTCATATATTTTGATGCCGCTCGACGAGGCGAGTAGTACGAGTACCACTTTCATGGGTATGCGACTATTCCTTCTAGAGGTATTGCCAAAAAACCACAAACATCCCAGAATCCTCTCGGTTTGGGGTCCAAATGTTGTCGCTTATTATATCCCATAAGAAACGTTGCATCGAATCAATGTAATTGAATTCTACTCGCCTGGACGAGCGGAATTGAATGGTGAAACTGGGTTTGCTGTGCTGTGTTAAATCAGATATTTGCATGACTGCATGTGTATTATTTTGAGAATAGCCAAAAACAGTCATCTCCATATTACATAGTGTTTTATTGGTCGCTCGTCTATTTCACTTCCCACAGCTTAACCACTCATATATTTTGATGCCGCTCGACGAGTCGAGTAGTACGAGTACCACCTTGATGGGTCTGCGACTATTCCTTCTAGAGGTATTGCCAAAAAACCACAAACATCCCAGAATCCTCTCGGTTTGGGGTCCAAATGTTGTCGCTTATTTTATCCCGTAAGAAACGTTGCATCGAATCAATGTAATTGAATTCTACTCGCCTGGACGAGCGGAATTGAATGGTGAAACTGGTTTTGCTGTGCTGTGTTAAATCAGATTTTTGCATGACTGCATGTGTATTCTTTTGAGAATAACAAAAAACAGTCATCCCCATATTACATAGTGTTTTATTGGTCGCTCGTCTATTTCACTTCCCACAGCTTAACCACTCATATATTTTGGTGTCGCTCGACGAGGCGAGTAGTACGAGTACCACTTTCATGGGTATGCGACTATTCCTTCTAGAGGTATTGCCAAAAAACCACAAACATCCCAGAATCCTCTCGGTTTGGGGTCCAAATGTTGTCGCTTATTATATCCCATAAGAAACGTTGCATCGAATCAATGTAATTGAATTCTACTCGCCTGGACGAGCGGAATTGAATGGTGAAACTGGGTTTGCTGTGCTGTGCTAAATCAGATATTTGCATGACTGCATGTGTATTATTTTGAGAATAGCCAAAAACAGTCATCCCCATATTACATAGTGTTTTATTGGTCGCTCGTCTATTTCACTTCCCACAGCTTAACCACTCATATATTTTGATGCCGCTCGACGAGGCGAGTAGTACGAGTACCACTTTCATGGGTATGCGACTATTCTTTCTAGAGGTATTGCCAAAAAACCACAAACATCCCAGAATCCTCTCGGTTTGGGGTCCAAATGTTGTCGCTTATTATATCCCGTAAGAAACGTTGCATCGAATCAATGTAATTGAATTCTACTCGCCTGGACGAGCGGAATTGAATGGTGAAACTGGTTTTGCTGTGCTGTGTTAAATCAGATTTTTGCATGACTGCATGTGTATTATTTTGAGAATACCAATAAACAGTCATCCCCATATTACATAGTGTTTTATTGGTCGCTCGTCTATTTCACTTCCCACAGCTTAACCACTCATATATTTTGATGCCGCTCGACGAGGCGAGTAGTACGAGTACCACTTTCATGGGTATGCGACTATTCCTTCTAGAGGTATTGCCAAAAAACCACAAACATCCCAGAATCCTCTCGGTTTGGGGTCCAAATGTTGTCGCTTATTATATCCCATAAGAAACGTTGCATCGAATCAATGTAATTGAATTCTACTCGCCTGGACGAGCGGAATTGAATGGTGAAACTGGGTTTGCTGTGCTGTGTTAAATCAGATATTTGCATGACTGCATGTGTATTATTTTGAGAATAGCCAAAAACAGTCATCCCCATATTACATAGTGTTTTATTGGTCGCTCGTCTATTTCACTTCCCACAGCTTAACCACTCATATATTTTGATGCCGCTCGACGAGTCGAGTAGTACGAGTACCACCTTGATGGGTCTGCGACTATTCCTTCTAGAGGTATTGCCAAAAAACCACAAACATCCCAGAATCCTCTCGGTTTGGGGTCCAAATGTTGTCGCTTATTATATCCCGTAAGAAACGTTGCATCGAATCAATGTAATTGAATTCTACTCGCCTGGACGAGCGGAATTGAATGGTGAAACTGGGTTTGCTGTGCTGTGTTAAATCAGATATTTGCATGACTGCATGTGTATTATTTTGAGAATAGCCAAAAACAGCCATCCCCATATTACATAGTGTTTTATTGGTCGCTCGTCTATTTCACTTCCCACAGCTTAACCACTCATATATTTTGATGCCGCTCGACGAGTCGAGTAGTACGAGTACCACCTTGATGGGTCTGCGACTATTCCTTCTAGAGGTATTGCCAAAAAACCACAAACATCCCAGAATCCTCTCGGTTTGGGGTCCAAATGTTGTTGCTTATTATATCCCGTAAGAAACGTTGCATCGAATCAATGTAATTGAATTCTACTCGCCTGGACGAGCGGAATTGAATGGTGAAACTGGGTTTGCTGTGCTGTGCTAAATCAGATATTTGCATGACTGCATGTGTATTATTTTGAGAATAGCCAAAAACAGTCATCCCCATATTACATAGTGTTTTATTGGTCGCTCGTCTATTTCACTTCCCACAGCTTAACCACTCATATATTTTGATGCCGCTCGACGAGGCGAGTAGTACGAGTACCACTTTCATGGGTCTGCGACTATTCCTTCTAGAGGTATTGCCAAAAAACCACAAACATCCCAGAATCCTCTCGGATTGGGGTCCAAATGTTGTCGCTTATTATATCCCATAAGAAACGTTGCATCGAATCAATGTAATTGAATTCTACTCGCCTGGACGAGCGGAATTGAATGGTGTAACTGGGTTTGCTGTGCTGTGTTAAATCAGATATTTGCATGACTGCATGTGTATTATTTTGAGAATAGCCAAAAACAGTCATCCCCATATTACATAGTGTTTTATTGGTCGCTCGTCTATTTCACTTCCCACAGCTTAACCACTGATATATTTTGATGCCGCTCGACGAGGCGAGTAGTACGAGTACCACCTTGATGGGTCTGCGACTATTCCTTCTAGAGTTATTGCCAAAAAACCACAAACATCCCAGAATCCTCTCGGTTTGGGGTCCAAATGTTGTCGCTTATTATATCCCGTAAGAAACGTTGCATCGAATCAATGTAATTGAATTCTACTCGCCTGGACGAGCGGAATTGAATGGTGAAACTGGTTTTGCTGTGCTGTGTTAAATCAGATATTTGCATGACTGCATGTGTATTATTTTGAGAATAACAAAAAACAGTCATCCCCATATTACATAGTGTTTTATTGGTCGCTCGTCTATTTCACTTCCCACAGCTTAACCACTCATATATTTTGATGCCGCTCGACGAGTCGAGTAGTACGAGTACCACCTTGATGGGTCTGCGACTATTCCTTCTAGAGGTATTGCCAAAAAACCACAAACATCCCAGAATCCTCTCGGTTTGGGGTCCAAATGTTGTCGCTTATTATATCCCGTAAGAAACGTTGCATCGAATCAATGTAATTGAATTCTACTCGCCTGGACGAGCGGAATTGGATGGTGAAACTGGTTTTGCTGTGCTGTGTTAAATCAGATATTTGCATGACTGCATGTGTATTATTTTGAGAATAGCCAAAAACAGTCATCCCCATATTACATAGTGTTTTATTGGTCGCTCGTCTATTTCACTTCCCACAGCTTAACCACTCATATATTTTGATGCCGCTCGACGAGTCGAGTAGTACGAGTACCACCTTGATGGGTCTGCGACTATTCCTTCTAGAGGTATTGCCAAAAAACCACAAACATCCCAGAATCCTCTCGGTTTGGGGTCCAAATGTTGTCGCTTATTATATCCCGTAAGAAACGTTGCATCGAATCAATGTAATTGAATTCTACTCGCCTGGACGAGCGGAATTGAATGGTGAAACTGGTTTTGCTGTGCTGTGTTAAATCAGATATTTGCATGACTGCATGTGTATTATTTTGAGAATAACAAAAAACAGTCATCCCCATATTACATAGTGTTTTATTGGTCGCTCGTCTATTTCACTTCCCACAGCTTAACCACTCATATATTTTGATGCCGCTCGACGAGTCGAGTAGTACGAGTACCACCTTGATGGGTCTGCGACTATTCCTTTTAGAGGTATTGCCAAAAAACCACAAACATCCCAGAATCCTCTCGGTTTGGGGTCCAAATGTTGTCGCTTATTATATCCCGTAAGAAACGTTGCATCGAATCAATGTAATTGAATTCTACTCGCCTGGACGAGCGGAATTGGATGGTGAAACTGGTTTTGCTGTGCTGTGTTAAATCAGATATTTGCATGACTGCATGTGTATTATTTTGAGAATAGCCAAAAACAGTCATCCCCATATTACATAGTGTTTTATTGGTCGCTCGTCTATTTCACTTCCCACAGCTTAACCACTCATATATTTTGATGCCGCTCGACGAGTCGAGTAGTACGAGTACCACCTTGATGGGTCTGCGACTATTCCTTCTAGAGGTATTGCCAAAAAACCACAAACATCCCAGAATCCTCTCGGTTTGGGGTCCAAATGTTGTCGCTTATTATATCCCGTAAGAAACGTTGCATCGAATCAATGTAATTGAATTCTACTCGCCTGGACGAGCGGAATTGAATGGTGAAACTGGTTTTGCTGTGCTGTGTTAAATCAGATTTTTGCATGACTGCATGTGTATTATTTTGAGAATAACAAAAAACAGTCATCCCCATATTACATAGTGTTTTATTGGTCGCTCGTCTATTTCACTTCCCACAGCTTAACCACTCATATGTTTTGATGCCGCTCGACGAGTCGAGTAGTACGAGTACCACCTTGATGGGTCTGCGACTATTCCTTCTAGAGGTATTGCCAAAAAATCACAAACATCCCAGAATCCTCTCGGTTTGGGGTCCAAATGTTGTCGCTTATTATATCCCGTAAGAAACGTTGCATCGAATCAATGTAATTGAATTCTACTCGCCTGGACGAGCGGAATTGAATGGTGAAACTGGTTTTGCTGTGCTGTGTTAAATCAGATATTCGCATGACTGCATGTGTATTATTTTGAGAATAGCCAAAAACAGTCAACCCCATATTACATAGTGTTTTATTGGTCGCTCGTCTATTTCACTTCCCACAGCTTAACCACTCATATATTTTGATGCCGCTCGACGAGTCGAGTAGTACGAGTACCACCTTGATGGGTCTGCGACTATTCCTTCTAGAGGTATTGCCAAAAAACCACAAACATCCCAGAATCCTCTCGGTTTGGGGTCCAAATGTTGTCGCTTATTATATCCCGTAAGAAACGTTGCATCGAATCAATGTAATTGAATTCTACTCGCCTGGACGAGCGGAATTGAATGGTGAAACTGGTTTTGCTGTGCTGTGTTAAATCAGATATTTGCATGACTGCATGTGTATTATTTTGAGAATAGCCAAAAACAGTCATCCCCATATTACATAGTGTTTTATTGGTCGCTCGTCTATTTCACTTCCCACAGCTTAACCACTCATATATTTTGATGCCGCTCGACGAGTCGAGTAGTACGAGTACCACCTTGATGGGTCTGCGACTATTTCTTCTACTTCTAGAGGTATTGCCAAAAAACCACAAACATCCCAGAATCCTCTCGGTTTGGGGTCCAAATGTTGTCGCTTATTATATCCCGTAAGAAACGTTGCATCGAATCAATGTAATTGAATTCTACTCGCCTGGACTAGCGGAATTGAATGGTGAAACTGGTTTTGCTGTGCTGTGTTAAATCAGATATTTGCATGACTGCATGTGTATTATTTTGAGAATAGCCAAAAACAGTCATCCCCATATTACATAGTGTTTTATTGGTCGCTCGTCTATTTCACTTCCCACAGCTTAACCACTCATATATTTTGATGCCGCTCGACGAGTCGAGTAGTACGAGTACCACCTTGATGGGTCTGCGACTATTCCTTCTAGAGGTATTGCCAAAAAACCACAAACATCCCAGAATCCTCTCGGTTTGGGGTCCAAATGTTGTCGCTTATTATATCCCGTAAGAAACGTTGCATCGAATCAATGTAATTGAATTCTACTCGCCTGGACGAGCGGAATTGAATGGTGAAACTGGTTTTGCTGTGCTGTGTTAAATCAGATTTTTGCATGACTGCATGTGTATTATTTTGAGAATAACAAAAAACAGTCACCCCCATATTACATAGTGTTTTATTGGTCGCTCGTCTATTTCACTTCCCACAGCTTAACCACTCATATGTTTTGATGCCGCTCGACGAGTCGAGTAGTACGAGTACCACCTTGATGGGTCTGCGACTATTCCTTCTAGAGGTATTGCCAAAAAACCACAAACATCCCAGAATCCTCTCGGTTTGGGGTCCAAATGTTGTCGCTTATTATATCCTGTAAGAAACGTTGCATCGAATCAATGTAATTGAATTCTACTCGCCTGGACGAGCGGAATTGAATGGTGAAACTGGTTTTGCTGTGCTGTGTTAAATCAGATATTTGCATGACTGCATGTGTATTATTTTGAGAATAGCCAAAAACAGTCATCCCCATATTACATAGTGTTTTATTGGTCGCTCGTCTATTTCACTTCCCACAGCTTAACCACTCATATATTTTGATGCCGCTCGACGAGTCGAGTAGTACGAGTACCACCTTGATGGGTCTGCGACTATTTCTTCTACTTCTAGAGGTATTGCCAAAAAACCACAAACATCCCAGAATCCTCTCGGTTTGGGGTCCAAATGTTGTCGCTTATTATATCCCGTAAGAAACGTTGCATCGAATCAATGTAATTGAATTCTACTCGCCTGGACTAGCGGAATTGAATGGTGAAACTGGTTTTGCTGTGCTGTGTTAAATCAGATATTTGCATGACTGCATGTGTATTATTTTGAGAATAGCCAAAAACAGTCATCCCCATATTACATAGTGTTTTATTGGTCGCTCGTCTATTTCACTTCCCACAGCTTAACCACTCATATATTTTGATGCCGCTCGACGAGTCGAGTAGTACGAGTACCACCTTGATGGGTCTGCGACTATTCCTTCTAGAGGTATTGCCAAAAAACCACAAACATCCCAGAATCCTCTCGGTTTGGGGTCCAAATGTTGTCGCTTATTATATCCCGTAAGAAACGTTGCATCGAATCAATGTAATTGAATTCTACTCGCCTGGACGAGCGGAATTGAATGGTGAAACTGGTTTTGCTGTGCTGTGTTAAATCAGATTTTTGCATGACTGCATGTGTATTATTTTGAGAATAACAAAAAACAGTCACCCCCATATTACATAGTGTTTTATTGGTCGCTCGTCTATTTCACTTCCCACAGCTTAACCACTCATATGTTTTGATGCCGCTCGACGAGTCGAGTAGTACGAGTACCACCTTGATGGGTCTGCGACTATTCCTTCTAGAGGTATTGCCAAAAAATCACAAACATCCCAGAATCCTCTCGGTTTGGGGTCCAAATGTTGTCGCTTATTATATCCCGTAAGAAACGTTGCATCGAATCAATGTAATTGAATTCTACTCGCCTGGACGAGCGGAATTGAATGGTGAAACTGGTTTTGCTGTGCTGTGTTAAATCAGATTTTTGCATGACTGCATGTGTATTATTTTGAGAATAACAAAAAACAGTCACCCCCATATTACATAGTGTTTTATTGGTCGCTCGTCTATTTCACTTCCCACAGCTTAACCACTCATATGTTTTGATGCCGCTCGACGAGTCGAGTAGTACGAGTACCACCTTGATGGGTCTGCGACTATTCCTTCTAGAGGTATTGCCAAAAAATCACAAACATCCCAGAATCCTCTCGGTTTGGGGTCCAAATGTTGTCGCTTATTATATCCCGTAAGAAACGTTGCATCGAATCAATGTAATTGAATTCTACTCGCCTGGACGAGCGGAATTGAATGGTGAAACTGGTTTTGCTGTGCTGTGTTAAATCAGATATTCGCATGACTGCATGTGTATTATTTTGAGAATAGCCAAAAACAGTCATCCCCATATTACATAGCGTTTTATTGGTCGCTCGTCTATTTCACTTCCCACAGCTTAACCACTCATATATTTTGATGCCGCTCGACGAGTCGAGTAGTACGAGTACCACCTTGATGGGTCTGCGACTATTCCTTCTAGAGGTATTGCCAAAAAACCACAAACATCCCAGAATCCTCTCGGTTTGGGGTCCAAATGTTGTCGCTTATTATATCCTGTAAGAAACGTTGCATCGAATCAATGTAATTGAATTCTACTCGCCTGGACGAGCGGAATTGAATGGTGAAACTGGTTTTGCTGTGCTGTGTTAAATCAGATTTTTGCATGACTGCATGTGTATTATTTTGAGAATAACAAAAAACAGTCATCCCCATATTACATAGTGTTTTATTGGTCGCTCGTCTATTTCACTTCCCACAGCTTAACCACTCATATGTGTTGATGCCGCTCGACGAGTCGAGTAGTACGAGTACCACCTTGATGGGTCTGCGACTATTCCTTCTAGAGGTATTGCCAAAAAACCACAAACATCCCAGAATCCTCTCGGTTTGGGGTCCAAATGTTGTCGCTTATTATATCCCGTAAGAAACGTTGCATCGAATCAATGTAATTGAATTCTACTTGCCTGGACGAGCGGAATTGAATGGTGAAACTGGTTTTGCTGTGCTGTGTTAAATCAGATATTTGCATGACTGCATGTGTATTATTTTGAGAATAGCCAAAAACAGTCATCCCCATATTACATAGTGTTTTATTGGTCGCTCGTCTATTTCACTTCCCACAGCTTAACCACTCATATATTTTGATGCCGCTCGACGAGTCGAGTAGTACGAGTACCACCTTGATGGGTCTGCGACTATTCCTTCTAGAGGTATTGCCAAAAAACCACAAACATCCCAGAATCCTCTCGGTTTGGGGTCCAAATGTTGTCGCTTATTATATCCCGTAAGAAACGTTGCATCGGATCAATGTAATTGAATTCTACTCGCCTGGACGAGCGGAATTGAATGGTGAAACTGGTTTTGCTGTGCTGTGTTAAATCAGATTTTTGCATGACTGCATGTGTATTATTTTGAGAATAACAAAAAACAGTCATCCCCATATTACATAGTGTTTTATTGGTCGCTCGTCTATTTCACTTCCCACAGCTTAACCACTCATATGTTTTGATGCCGCTCGACGAGTCGAGTAGTACGAGTACCACCTTGATGGGTCTGCGACTATTCCTTCTAGAGGTATTGCCAAAAAACCACAAACATCCCAGAATCCTCTCGGTTTGGGGTCCAAATGTTGTCGCTTATTATATCCCGTAAGAAACGTTGCATCAAATCAATGTAATTGAATTCTACTCGCCTGGACGAGCGGAATTGAATGGTGAAACTGGTTTTGCTGTGCTGTGTTAAATCAGATATTTGCATGACTGCATGTGTATTATTTTGAGAATAGCCAAAAACAGTCATCCCCATATTACATAGTGTTTTATTGGTCGCTCGTCTATTTCACTTCCCACAGCTTAACCACTCATATATTTTGATGCCGCTCGACGAGTCGAGTAGTACGAGTACCACCTTGATGGGTCTGCGACTATTCCTTCTAGAGGTATTGCCAAAAAACCACAAACATCCCAGAATCCTCTCGGTTTGGGGTCCAAATGTTGTCGCTTATTATATCCCGTAAGAAACGTTGCATCGAATCATTGTAATTGAATTCTACTCGCCTGGACGAGCGGAATTGAATGGTGAAACTGGTTTTGCTGTGCTGTGTTAAATCAGATTTTTGCATGACTGCATGTGTATTATTTTGAGAATAACAAAAAACAGTCATCCCCATATTACATAGTGTTTTATTGGTCGCTCGTCTATTTCACTTCCCACAGCTTAACCACTCATATGTTTTGATGCCGCTCGACGAGTCGAGTAGTACGAGTACCACCTTGATGGGTCTGCGACTATTCCTTCTAGAGGTATTGCCAAAAAACCACAAACATCCCAGAATCCTCTCGGTTTGGGGTCCAAATGTTGTCGCTTATTATATCCCGTAAGAAACGTTGCATCAAATCAATGTAATTGAATTCTACTCGCCTGGACGAGCGGAATTGAATGGTGAAACTGGTTTTGCTGTGCTGTGTTAAATCAGATATTTGCATGACTGCATGTGTATTATTTTGAGAATAGCCAAAAACAGTCATCCCCATATTACATAGTGTTTTATTGGTCGCTCGTCTATTTCACTTCCCACAGCTTAACCACTCATATATTTTGATGCCGCTCGACGAGTCGAGTAGTACGAGTACCACCTTGATGGGTCTGCGACTATTCCTTCTAGAGGTATTGCCAAAAAACCACAAACATCCCAGAATCCTCTCGGTTTGGGGTCCAAATGTTGTCGCTTATTATATCCCGTAAGAAACGTTGCATCGAATCATTGTAATTGAATTCTACTCGCCTGGACGAGCGGAATTGAATGGTGAAACTGGTTTTGCTGTGCTGTGTTAAATCAGATTTTTGCATGACTGCATGTGTATTATTTTGAGAATAACAAAAAACAGTCATCCCCATATTACATAGTGTTTTATTGGTCGCTCGTCTATTTCACTTCCCACAGCTTAACCACTCATATGTTTTGATGCCGCTCGACGAGTCGAGTAGTACGAGTACCACCTTGATGGGTCTGCGACTATTCCTTCTAGAGGTATTGCCAAAAAACCACAAACATCCCAGAATCCTCTCGGTTTGGGGTCCAAATGTTGTCGCTTATTATATCCCGTAAGAAACGTTGCATCGAATCAATGTAATTGAATTCTACTTGCCTGGACGAGCGGAATTGAATGGTGAAACTGGTTTTGCTGTGCTGTGTTAAATCAGATATTTGCATGACTGCATGTGTATTATTTTGAGAATAGCCAAAAACAGTCATCCCCATATTACATAGTGTTTTATTGGTCGCTCGTCTATTTCACTTCCCACAGCTTAACCACTCATATATTTTGATGCCGCTCGACGAGTCGAGTAGTACGAGTACCACCTTGATGGGTCTGCGACTATTCCTTCTAGAGGTATTGCCAAAAAACCACAAACATCCCAGAATCCTCTCGGTTTGGGGTCCAAATGTTGTCGCTTATTATATCCCGTAAGAAACGTTGCATCGAATCAATGTAATTGAATTCTACTCGCCTGGACGAGCGGAATTGAATGGTGAAACTGGTTTTGCTGTGCTGTGTTAAATCAGATATTTGCATGACTGCATGTGTATTATTTTGAGAATAGCCAAAAACAGTCATCCCCATATTACATAGTGTTTTATTGGTCGCTCGTCTATTTCACTTCCCACAGCTTAACCACTCATATATTTTGATGCCGCTCGACGAGTCGAGTAGTACGAGTACCACCTTGATGGGTCTGCGACTATTCCTTCTAGAGGTATTGCCAAAAAACCACAAACATCCCAGAATCCTCTCGGTTTGGGGTCCAAATGTTGTCGCAGATTATATCCCGTAAGAAACGTTGCATCGGATCAATGTAATTGAATTCTACTCGCCTGGACGAGCGGAATTGAATGGTGAAACTGGTTTTGCTGTGCTGTGTTAAATCAGATTTTTGCATGACTGCATGTGTATTATTTTGAGAATAGCCAAAAACAGTCATCCCCATATTACATAGTGTTTTATTGGTCGCTCGTCTATTTCACTTCCCACAGCTTAACCACTCATATGTGTTGATGCCGCTCGACGAGTCGAGTAGTACGAGTACCACCTTGATGGGTCTGCGACTATTCCTTCTAGAGGTATTGCCAAAAAACCACAAACATCCCAGAATCCTCTCGGTTTGGGGTCCAAATGTTGTCGCTTATTATATCCCGTAAGAAACGTTGCATCGAATCAATGTAATTGAATTCTACTTGCCTGGACGAGCGGAATTGAATGGTGAAACTGGTTTTGCTGTGCTGTGTTAAATCAGATTTTTGCATGACTGCATGTGTATTATTTTGAGAATAACAAAAAACAGTCATCCCCATATTACATAGTATTTTATTGGTCGCTCGTCTATTTCACTTCCCACAGCTTAACCACTCATATATTTTGATGCCGCTCGACGAGTCGAGTAGTACGAGTACCACCTTGATGGGTCTTCGACTATTCCTTCTAGAGGTATTGCCAAAAAACCACAAACATCCCAGAATCCTCTCGGTTTGGGGTCCAAATGTTGTCGCTTATTATATCCCGTAAGAAACGTTGCATCGAATCAATGTAATTGAATTCTACTCGCCTGGACGAGCGGAATTGAATGGTGAAACTGGTTTTGCTGTGCTGTGTTAAATCAGATATTTGCATGACTGCATGTGTATTATTTTGAGAATAGCCAAAAACAGTCATCCCCATATTACATAGTGTTTTATTGGTCGCTCGTCTATTTCACTTCCCACAGCTTAACCACTCATATATTTTGATGCCGCTCGACGAGTCGAGTAGTACGAGTACCACCTTGATGGGTCTGCGACTATTCCTTCTAGAGGTATTGCCAAAAAACCACAAACATCCCAGAATCCTCTCGGTTTGGGGTCCAAATGTTGTCGCTTATTATATCCCGTAAGAAACGTTGCATCGAATCAATGTAATTGAATTCTACTCGCCTGGACGAGCGGAATTGAATGGTGAAACTGGTTTTGCTGTGGTGTGTTAAATCAGATATTTGCATGACTGCATGTGTATTATTTTGAGAATAGCCAAAAACAGTCATCCCCATATTACATAGTGTTTTATTGGTCGCTCGTCTATTTCACTTCCCACAGCTTAACCACTCATATATTTTGATGCCGCTCGACGAGTCGAGTAGTACGAGTACCACCTTGATGGGTCTGCGACTATTCCTTCTAGAGGTATTGCCAAAAAACCACAAACATCCCAGAATCCTCTCGGTTTGGGGTCCAAATGTTGTCGCAGATTATATCCCGTAAGAAACGTTGCATCGGATCAATGTAATTGAATTCTACTCGCCTGGACGAGCGGAATTGAATGGTGAAACTGGTTTTGCTGTGCTGTGTTAAATCAGATTTTTGCATGACTGCATGTGTATTATTTTGAGAATAACAAAAAACAGTCATCCCCATATTACATAGTGTTTTATTGGTCGCTCGTCTATTTCACTTCCCACAGCTTAACCACTCATATGTGTTGATGCCGCTCGACGAGTCGAGTAGTACGAGTACCACCTTGATGGGTCTGCGACTATTCCTTCTAGAGGTATTGCCAAAAAACCACAAACATCCCAGAATCCTCTCGGTTTGGGGTCCAAATGTTGTCGCTTATTATATCCCGTAAGAAACGTTGCATCGAATCAATGTAATTGAATTCTACTTGCCTGGACGAGCGGAATTGAATGGTGAAACTGGTTTTGCTGTGCTGTGTTAAATCAGATTTTTGCATGACTGCATGTGTATTATTTTGAGAATAACAAAAAACAGTCATCCCCATATTACATAGTATTTTATTGGTCGCTCGTCTATTTCACTTCCCACAGCTTAACCACTCATATATTTTGATGCCGCTCGACGAGTCGAGTAGTACGAGTACCACCTTGATGGGTCTGCGACTATTCCTTCTAGAGGTATTGCCAAAAAACCACAAACATCCCAGAATCCTCTCGGTTTGGGGTCCAAATGTTGTCGCTTATTATATCCCGTAAGAAACGTTGCATCGAATCAATGTAATTGAATTCTACTCGCCTGGACGAGCGGAATTGAATGGTGAAACTGATTTTGCTGCGCTGTGTTAAATCAGATTTTTGCATGACTGCATGTGTATTATTTTGAGAATAACAAAA
The DNA here is from genome assembly GCF_964198595.1 of Lampetra fluviatilis. Taxonomy (NCBI): domain Eukaryota; kingdom Metazoa; phylum Chordata; class Hyperoartia; order Petromyzontiformes; family Petromyzontidae; genus Lampetra; species Lampetra fluviatilis. Next base: position 2,977,730 of record NC_136297.1, read on the forward strand.
AACAGTCATCCCCATATTACATAGTGTTTTATTGGTCGCTCGTCTATTTCACTTCCCACAGCTTAACCACTCATATGTTTTGATGCCGCTCGACGAGTCGAGTAGTACGAGTACCACCTTGATGGGTCTGCGACTATTCCTTCTAGAGGTATTGCCAAAAAACCACAAACATCCCAGAATCCTCTCGGTTTGGGGTCCAAATGTTGTCGCTTATTATATCCCGTAAGAAACGTTGCATCGAATCAATGTAATTGAATTCTACTTGCCTGGACGAGCGGAATTGAATGGTGAAACTGGTTTTGCTGTGCTGTGTTAAATCAGATATTTGCATGACTGCATGTGTATTATTTTGAGAATAGCCAAAAACAGTCATCCCCATATTACATAGTGTTTTATTGGTCGCTCGTCTATTTCACTTCCCACAGCTTAACCACTCATATATTTTGATGCCGCTCGACGAGTCGAGTAGTACGAGTACCACCTTGATGGGTCTGCGACTATTCCTTCTAGAGGTATTGCCAAAAAACCACAAACATCCCAGAATCCTCTCGGTTTGGGGTCCAAATGTTGTCGCTTATTATATCCCGTAAGAAACGTTGCATCGGATCAATGTAATTGAATTCTACTCGCCTGGACGAGCGGAATTGAATGGTGAAACTGGTTTTGCTGTGCTGTGTTAAATCAGATATTTGCATGACTGCATGTGTATTATCTCTCTCGAGAAACGGTGCCTTAACGCGGCGAGAGAGTTTGTGTACGTCTGAGAAGCTGATCGCTATACCGTCGAGAGCCTAGTGCTCTCAGAAGGGTCACCCAAGGCGGGAAGACTTCAGTGGAGACGTCAGACAAAACCCGTTTCGAAAGGTCCCCACATGACCTTTTCAAATAAATGGTGATCCAAGAAAGCAACGGGAAACTACTTGGATTATTGCTCCCTTGAAAACTTCAATGATGACAAGCAAAATCAACAAAGGCCCTGAGTATCGGCGTCCTTTAAATAGGACAGGGGTGCTAAGAATCTCCGAGCTTGTGTCAAAGAACCCTTTCAAAGTAGCAACTTGGAACGTTAGAAGTTTACTTCAAGCAGGAAAACTAGCCAATGTCATACAAGAAATGGATCGACTTAAAATCAACATAATCGGTCTAAGCGAAACTAAATGGCCTGGAACAAAAAAGTTTATATCGAGCGAACACCACATCTTCTGCTCCGGAGGAGAAGAAAACACCAAACAAACATACGGTGTCGCCTTTATAGTACACAAGAAATTAGCGAATAAAGTCAACAACTTTACCCCAGTATCAGAACGAATAGCACTACTACAATTAGCAGGCAACAAAGTCAACGTGAACATTCTACAGGTTTATGCTCCAACAGCAGATAAACAAGATCATGAAATCGAATCGTTCTATGAGCAACTAACCAACACGCTGAAGCCGCTGAAGAAGCAAGACATCACTATAATCCTCGGCGATTTCAATGCCAAGGTTGGCCACGGTCGAATGCAGAACATTGTCGGAGAACACGGACTAGGAACAAGGAATGAACGAGGCGACAGACTGGTTCAATTCTGCCAAGAAGAACGTTTCAGTATTGCTAACACGTGGTTCCAATTACCACCTCGACGACTGTACACGTGGACCTCGCCGCAAGACTCCGACAACAACATCGTCAGGAACCAAATCGATTATATCCTAATTAACATCAGGTTTAAGTCCAGTGTGATTACAGCAAAAACCTACCCTGGAGCCGATATATCGTCAGATCATAACCCAGTAACAGCTACAATAAGACTCAAATTGTGATCAATACAATGTACAAAGACGAGACGAACAGACCTGGAGAAACTGAAGAACAGCGCCGATAAAAGACAAGTACAGCAACATCTCAACGATAGCATCCGCTCAATAACAACAGAAACAGCAGATGTTCAGGAGTACTGGCGCTCGTTCAAACAATGCATCACAGAAACAACAGAAGTCATGCTGGGACATCAGCCACCGAAAAAGAAACAACGATGGATGACACATTGTATTCTCGATCTAATGAGCCAACGAAGAATGTACAAAAACAACAACTTGGAGAAGTACAAACAAATGCAACAGAAGATCAGAGAAGCAATCCGACAGGCAAAAGAAAAGTGGATGGAAGAACAATGCGCCGAGATTGAAGAACTAATTAAAAAACATGACAATTTTACTCTGCACAAGAAGCTCAAAGAAGCTGGTAACATCTACAGACCAGCCCCAACAGCTACCTTGTATGCGGACAACAACCAACCAATCCTAAATAAACAAGAAAAAATGGACACCTGGACAAACTATATACACAGGCTCTATGGCGCCATTAGAACACCTGCAGAAAAAGACCAACAGATATCGAAAGACGCTCTACACATTTTAACATCAGAAGTAGAATATGCAATCAAAACAGCTAAGTCAGGCAAAGCGTGCGGGCCCGACACAATCCATGTAGAATTGCTCAAACTATTAGACAGTAACAACATACGACAACTGACTAATTGGTACAATCAAATATACAATGGCAATAAAATTCCATCCGACTGGCTACAATCCATCTTTGTGGCCATACCAAAGAAAGCAACAAGCCGGAAATGCGAGGACTACAGACTGATAAGCTTGATGAGCCACGTGCTGAAAGTCTTCCTGAAGGTGATCCAACAGCGCATACGCTCCACATGCGAAAATGCATTGAAGAACACACAGTTTGGCTTCTGCAAAGGACTAGGCACAAGAGAAGCAATCTTCTGTCTACAGATACTACTACAGCGATGCTACGAACATCAGAAAGAAGTGTACATCTGCTTCATAGATTACGAGAAAGCCTTTGACTCAGTCGACCACGACCGACTAGCAGCTCTATTAAAACAACTGGGACTAGATAAAAACGACATCAACTTCATCATTGCTCTTTATTGGAAGCAAACAGCCCAACTCCGATATGACAACGAATTGACAGACCCAACACCAATACAAAAAGGTGTACGACAAGGCTGCCCACTTTCACCCAGTCTTTTCAACATCTACTCGGAGCAGATTTTTGATCGAACACTAGCAGATAAAAACATTGGTATTAAAGTCAATGGACAATACATCAACAAAATCAGGTATGCCGACGACACTGCACTGCTGGCCGATTCGGAACAAGACCTACAACAAATCTTGGACGAGGTTGCCACAGAGAGTCAAATATGGGGCTTACGAATTAATAAAAAGAAAACAAAGGTTATGAAGGTCAGCCGAACTACAAGCGAAATAACAATCAAGCTTGGTAGCGAAAAATTGGAACAAGTACACCGATTTAAATACCTTGGTGTAATCATTGACGATCAGTTGAACCATGAAGTCGAAATCAAGAGCAGAATTGAACAAGCAAGGCAAGCATTTATTAAATGGAAAACACTCCTTGCAGACCGCAACTTGAGTACATCACTGAAACTGCGCACACTGAAATGCTACATCTGGTCAATTTTGCTGTACGGAGTTGAGACGTGGACACTGACAACAACAGCAACAAAAAGGCTCGAAGCTTTCGAGATGTGGCTGTATCGAAGAATGCTGAAAATCCCATGGACAGCCAAAACCACCAATACACAAGTTCTGCAAGATATGGGCACTGACAGGCAACTGCTGAAGACCATCATTAGCAGGAAGTGTTACTACCTAGGCCACATTGCCCGAAACGACCACAAATACCAGCTATTAAAGCTAATCCTGGAAGGAAAAATCGAAGGGAAAAAACGACCAGGACGGCCAAAAACGACATGGCTCAGTAACATCAAAACATGGCTACAATTAACAACAGCACAAACTCTACACGCCGTGCTAGACCGGGACCAATATCATCGTGAAGTCGCACACGCCGTTAGGCAGCACTAAAGAAGAAGATGTGTATTATTTTGAGAATAGCCAAAAACAGTCATCCCCATATTACATAGTGTTTTATTGGTCGCTCGTCTATTTCACTTCCCACAGCTTAACCACTCATATATTTTGATGCCGCTCGACGAGTCGAGTAGTACGAGTACCACATTGATGGGTCTGCGACTATTCCTTCTAGAGGTATTGCCAAAAAACCACAAACATCCCAGAATCCTCTCGGTTTGGGGTCCAAATGTTGTCGCTTATTATATCCCGTAAGAAACGTTGCATCGAATCAATGTAATTGAATTCTACTCGCCTGGACGAGCGGAATTGAATGGTGAAACTGGTTTTGCTGTGCTGTGTTAAATCAGATATTTGCATGACTGCATGTGTATTATTTTGAGAATAGCCAAAAACAGTCATCCCCATATTACATAGCGTTTTATTGGTCGCTCGTCTATTTCACTTCCCACAGCTTAACCACTCATATATTTTGATGCCGCTCGACGAGTCGAGTAGTACGAGTACCACCTTGATGGGTCTGCGACTATTCCTTCTAGAGGTATTGCCAAAAAACCACAAACATCCCAGAATCCTCTCGGTTTGGGGTCCAAATGTTGTCGCTTATTATATCCCGTAAGAAACGTTGCATCGAATCAATGTAATTGAATTCTACTCGCCTGGACGAGCGGAATTGAATGGTGAAACTGGTTTTGCTGTGCTGTGTTAAATCAGATATTTGCATGACTGCATGTGTATTATTTTGAGAATAACAAAAAACAGTCATCCCCATATTACATAGTGTTTTATTGGTCGCTCGTCTATTTCACTTCCCACAGCTTAACCACTCATATGTTTTGATGCCGCTCGACGAGTCGAGTAGTACGAGTACCACCTTGATGGGTCTGCGACTATTCCTTCTAGAGGTATTTCCAAAAAATCACAAACATCCCAGAATCCTCTCGGTTTGGGGTCCAAATGTTGTCGCTTATTATATCCCGTAAGAAACGTTGCATCGAATCAATGTAATTGAATTCTACTCGCCTGGACGAGCGGAATTGAATGGTGAAACTGGTTTTGCTGTGCTGTGTTAAATCAGATATTTGCATGACTGCATGTGTATTATTTTGAGAATAGCCAAAAACAGTCATCCCCATATTACATAGCGTTTTATTGGTCGCTCGTCTATTTCACTTCCCACAGCTTAACCACTCATATATTTTGATGCCGCTCGACGAGTCGAGTAGTACGAGTACCACCTTGATGGGTCTGCGACTATTCCTTCTAGAGGTATTGCCAAAAAGCCACAAACATCCCAGAATCCTCTCGGTTTGGGGTCCAAATATTGTCGCTTATTATATCCCGTAAGAAACGTTGCATCGAATCAATGTAATTGAATTCTACTCGCCTGGACGAGCGGAATTGAATGGTGAAACTGGTTTTGCTGTGCTGTGTTAAATCAGATTTTTGCATGACTGCATGTGTATTATTTTGAGAATAACAAAAAACAGTCATCCCCATATTACATAGTGTTTTATTGGTCGCTCGTCTATTTCACTTCCCACAGCTTAACCACTCATATATTTTGATGCCGCTCGACGAGTCGAGTAGTACGAGTACCACCTTGATGGGTCTGCGACTATTCCTTCTAGAGGTATTGCCAAAAAACCACAAACATCCCAGAATCCTCTCGGTTTGGGGTCCAAATGTTGTCGCTTATTATATCCCGTAAGAAACGTTGCATCGAATAAATGTAATTGAATTCTACTCGCCTGGACGAGCGGAATTGAATGGTGAAACTGGTTTTGCTGTGCTGTGTTAAATCAGATATTTGCATGACTGCATGTGTATTATTTTGAGAATAACAAAAAACAGTCATCCCCATATTACATAGTGTTTTATTGGTCGCTCGTCTATTTCACTTCCCACAGCTTAACCACTCATATATTTTGATGCCGCTCGACGAGTCGAGTAGTACGAGTACCACCTTGATGGGTCTGCGACTATTCCTTCTAGAGGTATTGCCAAAAAACCACAAACATCCCAGAATCCTCTCGGTTTGGGGTCCAAATGTTGTCGCTTATTATATCCCGTAAGAAACGTTGCATCGAATCAATGTAATTGAATTCTACTCGCCTGGACGAGCGGAATTGAATGGTGAAACTGGTTTTGCTGTGCTGTGTTAAATCAGATATTCGCATGACTGCATGTGTATTATTTTGAGAATAGCCAAAAACAGTCATCCCCATATTACATAGCGTTTTATTGGTCGCTCGTCTATTTCACTTCCCACAGCTTAACCACTCATATATTTTGATGCCGCTCGACGAGTCGAGTAGTAGGAGTACCACCTTGATGGGTCTGCGACTATTCCTTCTAGAGGTATTGCCAAAAAACCACAAACATCCCAGAATCCTCTCGGTTTGGGGTCCAAATGTTGTCGCTTATTATATCCCGTAAGAAACGTTGCATCGAATCAATGTAATTGAATTCTACTCGCCTGGACGAGCGGAATTGAATGGTGAAACTGGTTTTGCTGTGCTGTGTTAAATCAGATTTTTGCATGACTGCATGTGTATTATTTTGAGAATAACAAAAAACAGTCATCCCCATATTACATAGTGTTTTATTGGTCGCTCGTCTATTTCACTTCCCACAGCTTAACCACTCATATGTTTTGATGCCGCTCGACGAGTCGAGTAGTACGAGTACCACCTTGATGGGTCTGCGACTATTCCTTCTAGAGTTATTGCCAAAAAATCACAAACATCCCAGAATCCTCTCGGTTTGGGGTCCAAATGTTGTCGCTTATTATATCCCGTAAGAAACGTTGCATCGAATCAATGTAATTGAATTCTACTCGCCTGGACGAGCGGAATTGAATGGTGAAACTGGTTTTGCTGTGCTGTGTTAAATCAGATATTCGCATGACTGCATGTGTATTATTTTGAGAATAGCCAAAAACAGTCATCCCCATATTACATAGCGTTTTATTGGTCGCTCGTCTATTTCACTTCCCACAGCTTAACCACTCATATATTTTGATGCCGCTCGACGAGTCGAGTAGTACGAGTACCACCTTGATGGGTCTGCGACTATTCCTTCTAGAGGTATTGCCAAAAAACCACAAACATCCCAGAATCCTCTCGGTTTGGGGTATAAATATTGTCGCTTATTATATCCCGTAAGAAACGTTGCATCGAATCAATGTAATTGAATTCTACTCGCCTGGACGAGCGGAATTGAATGGTGAAACTGGTTTTGCTGTGCTGTGTTAAATCAGATTTTTGCATGACTGCATGTGTATTATTTTGAGAATAACAAAAAACAGTCATCCCCATATTACATAGTGTTTTATTGGTCGCTCGTCTATTTCACTTCCCACAGCTTAACCACTCATATGTTTTGATGCCGCTCGACGAGTCGAGTAGTACGAGTACCACCTTGATGGGTCTGCGACTATTCCTTCTAGAGGTATTGCCAAAAAATCACAAACATCCCAGAATCCTCTCGGTTTGGGGTCCAAATGTTGTCGCTTATTATATCCCGTAAGAAACGTTGCATCGAATCAATGTAATTGAATTCTACTCGCCTGGACGAGCGGAATTGAATGGTGAAACTGGTTTTGCTGTGCTGTGTTAAATCAGATATTTGCATGACTGCATGTGTATTATTTTGAGAATAGCCAAAAACAGTCATCCCCATATTACATAGCGTTTTATTGGTCGCTCGTCTATTTCACTTCCCACAGCTTAACCACTCATATATTTTGATGCCGCTCGACGAGTCGAGTAGTACGAGTACCACCTTGATGGGTCTGCGACTATTCCTTCTAGAGGTATTGCCAAAAAGCCACAAACATCCCAGAATCCTCTCGGTTTGGGGTCCAAATATTGTCGCTTATTATATCCCGTAAGAAACGTTGCATCGAATCAATGTAATTGAATTCTACTCGCCTGGACGAGCGGAATTGAATGGTGAAACTGGTTTTGCTGTGCTGTGTTAAATCAGATTTTTGCATGACTGCATGTGTATTATTTTGAGAATAACAAAAAACAGTCATCCCCATATTACATAGTGTTTTATTGGTCGCTCGTCTATTTCACTTCCCACAGCTTAACCACTCATATGTTTTGATGCCGCTCGACGAGTCGAGTAGTACGAGTACCACCTTGATGGGTCTGCGACTATTCCTTCTAGAGGTATTTCCAAAAAATCACAAACATCCCAGAATCCTCTCGGTTTGGGGTCCAAATGTTGTCGCTTATTATATCCCGTAAGAAACGTTGCATCGAATCAATGTAATTGAATTCTACTCGCCTGGACGAGCGGAATTGAATGGTGAAACTGGTTTTGCTGTGCTGTGTTAAATCAGATATTTGCATGACTGCATGTGTATTATTTTGAGAATAGCCAAAAACAGTCATCCCCATATTACATAGCGTTTTATTGGTCGCTCGTCTATTTCACTTCCCACAGCTTAACCACTCATATATTTTGATGCCGCTCGACGAGTCGAGTAGTACGAGTACCACCTTGATGGGTCTGCGACTATTCCTTCTAGAGGTATTGCCAAAAAGCCACAAACATCCCAGAATCCTCTCGGTTTGGGGTCCAAATATTGTCGCTTATTATATCCCGTAAGAAACGTTGCATCGAATCAATGTAATTGAATTCTACTCGCCTGGACGAGCGGAATTGAATGGTGAAACTGGTTTTGCTGTGCTGTGTTAAATCAGATTTTTGCATGACTGCATGTGTATTATTTTGAGAATAACAAAAAACAGTCATCCCCATATTACATAGTGTTTTATTGGTCGCTCGTCTATTTCACTTCCCACAGCTTAACCACTCATATATTTTGATGCCGCTCGACGAGTCGAGTAGTACGAGTACCACCTTGATGGGTCTGCGACTATTCCTTCTAGAGGTATTGCCAAAAAACCACAAACATCCCAGAATCCTCTCGGTTTGGGGTCCAAATGTTGTCGCTTATTATATCCCGTAAGAAACGTTGCATCGAATAAATGTAATTGAATTCTACTCGCCTGGACGAGCGGAATTGAATGGTGAAACTGGTTTTGCTGTGCTGTGTTAAATCAGATATTTGCATGACTGCATGTGTATTATTTTGAGAATAACAAAAAACAGTCATCCCCATATTACATAGTGTTTTATTGGTCGCTCGTCTATTTCACTTCCCACAGCTTAACCACTCATATATTTTGATGCCGCTCGACGAGTCGAGTAGTACGAGTACCACCTTGATGGGTCTGCGACTATTCCTTCTAGAGGTATTGCCAAAAAACCACAAACATCCCAGAATCCTCTCGGTTTGGGGTCCAAATGTTGTCGCTTATTATATCCCGTAAGAAACGTTGCATCGAATCAATGTAATTGAATTCTACTCGCCTGGACGAGCGGAATTGAATGGTGAAACTGGTTTTGCTGTGCTGTGTTAAATCAGATATTCGCATGACTGCATGTGTATTATTTTGAGAATAGCCAAAAACAGTCATCCCCATATTACATAGCGTTTTATTGGTCGCTCGTCTATTTCACTTCCCACAGCTTAACCACTCATATATTTTGATGCCGCTCGACGAGTCGAGTAGTAGGAGTACCACCTTGATGGGTCTGCGACTATTCCTTCTAGAGGTATTGCCAAAAAACCACAAACATCCCAGAATCCTCTCGGTTTGGGGTCCAAATGTTGTCGCTTATTATATCCCGTAAGAAACGTTGCATCGAATAAATGTAATTGAATTCTACTCGCCTGGACGAGCGGAATTGAATGGTGAAACTGGTTTTGCTGTGCTGTGTTAAATCAGATTTTTGCATGACTGCATGTGTATTATTTTGAGAATAACAAAAAACAGTCATCCCCATATTACATAGTGTTTTATTGGTCGCTCGTCTATTTCACTTCCCACAGCTTAACCACTCATATGTTTTGATGCCGCTCGACGAGTCGAGTAGTACGAGTACCACCTTGATGGGTCTGCGACTATTCCTTCTAGAGGTATTGCCAAAAAACCACAAACATCCCAGAATCCTCTCGGTTTGGGGTCCAAATGTTGTCGCTTATTATATCCCGTAAGAAACGTTGCATCGAATCAATGTAATTGAATTCTAATCGCCTGGACGAGCGGAATTGAATGGTGTAACTGGTTTTGCTGTGCTGTGTTAAATCAGATATTTGCATGACTGCATGTGTATTATTTTGAGAATAGCCAAAAACAGTCATCCCCATATTACATAGCGTTTTATTGGTCGCTCGTCTATTTCACTTCCCACAGCTTAACCACTCATATATTTTGATGCCGCTCGACGAGTCGAGTAGTACGAGTACCACCTTGATGGGTCTGCGACTATTCCTTCTAGAGGTATTGCCAAAAAACCACAAACATCCCAGAATCCTCTCGGTTTGGGGTCCAAATGTTGTCGCTTATTATATCCCGTAAGAAACGTTGCATCGAATCAATGTAATTGAATTCTACTCGCCTGGACGAGCGGAATTGAATGGTGAAACTGGTTTTGCTGTGCTGTGTTAAATCAGATATTTGCATGACTGCATGTGTATTATTTTGAGAATAGCCAAAAACAGTCATCCCCATATTACATAGTGTTTTATTGGTCGCTCGTCTATTTCACTTCCCACAGCTTAACCACTCATATATTTTGATGCCGCTCGACGAGTCGAGTAGTACGAGTACCACCTTGATGGGTCTGCGACTATTCCTTCTAGAGGTATTGCCAAAAAACCACAAACATCCCAGAATCCTCTCGGTTTGGGGTCCAAATGTTGTCGCTTATTATATCCCGTAAGAAACGTTGCATCGAATCAATGTAATTGAATTCTACTCGCCTGGACGAGCGGAATTGAATGGTGAAACTGGTTTTGCTGTGCTGTGTTAAATCAGATATTTGCATGACTGCATGTGTATTATTTTGAGAATAGCCAAAAACAGTCATCCCCATATTACATAGTGTTTTATTGGTCGCTCGTCTATTTCACTTCCCACAGCTTAACCACTCATATATTTTGATGCCGCTCGACGAGTCGAGTAGTACGAGTACCACCTTGATGGGTCTGCGACTATTCCTTCTAGAGGTATTGCCAAAAAACCACAAACATCCCAGAATCCTCTCGGTTTGGGGTCCAAATGTTGTCGCTTATTATATCCCGTAAGAAACGTTGCATCGAATCAATGTAATTGAATTCTACTCGCCTGGACGAGCGGAATTGAATGGTGAAACTGGTTTTGCTGTGCTGTGTTAAATCAGATTTTTGCATGACTGCATGTGTATTATTTTGAGAATACCAAAAAACAGTCATCCCCATATTACATAGTGTTTTATTGGTCGCTCGTCTATTTCACTTCCCACAGCTTAACCACTCATATGTTTTGATGCCGCTCGACGAGTCGAGTAGTACGAGTACCACCTTGATGGGTCTGCGACTATTCCTTCTAGAGGTATTGCCAAAAAATCACAAACATCCCAGAATCCTCTCGGTTTGGGGTCCAAATGTTGTCGCTTATTATATCCCGTAAGAAACGTTGCATCGAATCAATGTAATTGAATTCTACTCGCCTGGACGAGCGGAATTGAATGGTGAAACTGGGTTTGCTGTGCTGTGCTAAATCAGATATTCGCATGACTGCATGTGTATTATTTTGAGAATAGCCAAAAACAGTCATCCCCATATTACATAGCGTTTTATTGGTCGCTCGTCTATTTCACTTCCCACAGCTTAACCACTCATATATTTTGATGCCGCTCGACGAGTCGAGTAGTACGAGTACCACCTTGATGGGTCTGCGACTATTCCTTCTAGAGGTATTGCCAAAAAACCACAAACATCCCAGAATCCTCTCGGTTTGGGGTCCAAATGTTGTCGCTTATTATATCCCGTAAGAAACGTTGCATCGAATGAATGTAATTGAATTCTACTCGCCTGGACGAGCGGAATTGAATGGTGAAACTGGTTTTGCTGTGCTGTGTTAAATCAGATTTTTGCATGACTGCATGTGTATTATTTTGAGAATAACAAAAAACAGTCATCCCCATATTACATAGTGTTTTATTGGTCGCTCGTCTATTTCACTTCCCACAGCTTAACCACTCATATGTTTTGATGCCGCTCGACGAGTCGAGTAGTACGAGTACCACCTTGATGGGTCTGCGACTATTCCTTCTAGAGGTATTGCCAAAAAATCACAAACATCCCAGAATCCTCTCGGTTTGGGGTCCAAATGTTGTCGCTTATTATATCCCGTAAGAAACGTTGCATCGAATGAATGTAATTGAATTCTACTCGCCTGGACGAGCGGAATTGAATGGTGAAACTGGTTTTGCTGTGCTGTGTTAAATCAGATATTTGCATGACTGCATGTGTATTATTTTGAGAATAGCCAAAAACAGTCATCCCCATATTACATAGTGTTTTATTGGTCGCTCGTCTATTTCACTTCCCACAGCTTAACCACTCATATATTTTGATGCCGCTCGACGAGTCGAGTAGTACGAGTACCACCTTGATGGGTCTGCGACTATTCCTTCTAGAGGTATTGCCAAAAAACCACAAACATCCCAGAATCCTCTCGGTTTGGGGTCCAAATGTTGTCGCTTATTATATCCCGTAAGAAACGTTGCATCGAATCAATGTAATTGAATTCTACTCGCCTGGACGAGCGGAATTGAATGGTGAAACTGGTTTTGCTGTGCTGTGTTAAATCAGATATTTGCATGACTGCATGTGTATTATTTTGAGAATAGCCAAAAACAGTCATCCCCATATTACATAGTGTTTTATTGGTCGCTCGTCTATTTCACTTCCCACAGCTTAACCACTCATATATTTTGATGCCGCTCGACGAGTCGAGTAGTACGAGTACCACCTTGATGGGTCTGCGACTATTCCTTCTAGAGGTATTGCCAAAAAACCACAAACATCCCAGAATCCTCTCGGTTTGGGGTCCAAATGTTGTCGCTTATTATATCCCGTAAGAAACGTTGCATCGAATCAATGTAATTGAATTCTACTCGCCTGGACGAGCGGAATTGAATGGTGAAACTGGTTTTGCTGTGCTGTGTTAAATCAGATTTTTGCATGACTGCATGTGTATTATTTTGAGAATACCAAAAAACAGTCATCCCCATATTACATAGTGTTTTATTGGTCGCTCGTCTATTTCACTTCCCACAGCTTAACCACTCATATGTTTTGATGCCGCTCGACGAGTCGAGTAGTACGAGTACCACCTTGATGGGTCTGCGACTATTCCTTCTAGAGGTATTGCCAAAAAATCACAAACATCCCAGAATCCTCTCGGTTTGGGGTCCAAATGTTGTCGCTTATTATATCCCGTAAGAAACGTTGCATCGAATCAATGTAATTGAATTCTACTCGCCTGGACGAGCGGAATTGAATGGTGAAACTGGGTTTGCTGTGCTGTGCTAAATCAGATATTCGCATGACTGCATGTGTATTATTTTGAGAATAGCCAAAAACAGTCATCCCCATATTACATAGCGTTTTATTGGTCGCTCGTCTATTTCACTTCCCACAGCTTAACCACTCATATATTTTGATGCCGCTCGACGAGTCGAGTAGTACGAGTACCACCTTGATGGGTCTGCGACTATTCCTTCTAGAGGTATTGCCAAAAAACCACAAACATCCCAGAATCCTCTCGGTTTGGGGTCCAAATGTTGTCGCTTATTATATCCCGTAAGAAACGTTGCATCGAATGAATGTAATTGAATTCTACTCGCCTGGACGAGCGGAATTGAATGGTGAAACTGGTTTTGCTGTGCTGTGTTAAATCAGATTTTTGCATGACTGCATGTGTATTATTTTGAGAATAACAAAAAACAGTCATCCCCATATTACATAGTGTTTTATTGGTCGCTCGTCTATTTCACTTCCCACAGCTTAACCACTCATATGTTTTGATGCCGCTCGACGAGTCGAGTAGTACGAGTACCACCTTGATGGGTCTGCGACTATTCCTTCTAGAGGTATTGCCAAAAAATCACAAACATCCCAGAATCCTCTCGGTTTGGGGTCCAAATGTTGTCGCTTATTATATCCCGTAAGAAACGTTGCATCGAATCAATGTAATTGAATTCTACTCGCCTGGACGAGCGGAATTGAATGGTGAAACTGGTTTTGCTGTGCTGTGTTAAATCAGATATTCGCATGACTGCATGTGTATTATTTTGAGAATAGCCAAAAACAGTCATCCCCATATTACATAGCGTTTTATTGGTCGCTCGTCTATTTCACTTCCCACAGCTTAACCACTCATATATTTTGATGCCGCTCGACGAGTCGAGTAGTACGAGTACCACCTTGATGGGTCTGCGACTATTCCTTCTAGAGGTATTGCCAAAAAACCACAAACATCCCAGAATCCTCTCGGTTTGGGGTCCAAATGTTGTCGCTTATTATATCCCGTAAGAAACGTTGCATCGAATCAATGTAATTGAATTCTACTCGCCTGGACGAGCGGAATTGAATGGTGAAACTGGTTTTGCTGTGCTGTGTTAAATCAGATATTCGCATGACTGCATGTGTATTATTTTGAGAATAGCCAAAAACAGTCATCCCCATATTACATAGCGTTTTATTGGTCGCTCGTCTATTTCACTTCCCACAGCTTAACCACTCATATATTTTGATGCCGCTCGACGAGTCGAGTAGTACGAGTACCACCTTGATGGGTCTGCGACTATTCCTTCTAGAGGTATTGCCAAAAAACCACAAACATCCCAGAATCCTCTCGGTTTGGGGTCCAAATGTTGTCGCTTATTATATCCCGTAAGAAACGTTGCATCGAATCAATGTAATTGAATTCTACTCGCCTGGACGAGCGGAATTGAATGGTGAAACTGGTTTTGCTGTGCTGTGTTAAATCAGATATTTGCATGACTGCATGTGTATTATTTTGAGAATAGCCAAAAACAGTCATCCCCATATTACATAGTGTTTTATTGGTCGCTCGTCTATTTCACTTCCCACAGCTTAACCACTCATATATTTTGATGCCGCTCGACGAGTCGAGTAGTACGAGTACCACCTTGATGGGTCTGCGACTATTTCTTCTACTTCTAGAGGTATTGCCAAAAAACCACAAACATCCCAGAATCCTCTCGGTTTGGGGTCCAAATGTTGTCGCTTATTATATCCCGTAAGAAACGTTGCATCGAATCAATGTAATTGAATTCTACTCGCCTGGACGAGCGGAATTGAATGGTGAAACTGGTTTTGCTGTGCTGTGTTAAATCAGATATTTGCATGACTGCATGTGTATTATTTTGAGAATAGCCAAAAACAGTCATCCCCATATTACATAGTGTTTTATTGGTCGCTCGTCTATTTCACTTCCCACAGCTTAACCACTCATATATTTTGATGCCGCTCGACGAGTCGAGTAGTACGAGTACCACCTTGATGGGTCTGCGACTATTCCTTCTAGAGGTATTGCCAAAAAACCACAAACATCCCAGAATCCTCTCGGTTTGGGGTCCAAATGTTGTCGCTTATTATATCCCGTAAGAAACGTTGCATCGAATCAATGTACTTGAATTCTACTCGCCTGGACGAGCGGAATTGAATGGTGAAACTGGTTTTGCTGTGCTGTGTTAAATCAGATTTTTGCATGACTGCATGTGTATTATTTTGAGAATAACAAAAAACAGTCATCCCCATATTACATAGTGTTTTATTGGTCGCTCGTCTATTTCACTTCCCACAGCTTAACCACTCATATGTTTTGATGCCACTCGACGAGTCGAGTAGTACGAGTACCACCTTGATGGGTCTGCGACTATTCCTTCTAGAGGCATTGCCAAAAAACCACAAACATCCCAGAATCCTCTCGGTTTGGGGTCCAAATGTTGTCGCTTATTATATCCCGTAAGAAACGTTGCATCGAATCAATGTAATTGAATTCTACTCGCCTGGACGAGCGGAATTGAATGGTGAAACTGGTTTTGCTGTGCTGTGTTAAATCAGATATTTGCATGACTGCATGTGTATTATTTTGAGAATAGCCAAAAACAGTCATCCCCATATTACATAGCGTTTTATTGGTCGCTCGTCTATTTCACTTCCCACAGCTTAACCACTCATATATTTTGATGCCGCTCGACGAGTCGAGTAGTACGAGTACCACCTTGATGGGTCTGCGACTATTCCTTCTAGAGGTATTGCCAAAAAACCACAAACATCCCAGAATCCTCTCGGTTTGGGGTCCAAATGTTGTCGCTTATTATATCCCGTAAGAAACGTTGCATCGAATCAATGTAATTGAATTCTACTCGCCTGGACGAGCGGAATTGAATGGTGAAACTGGTTTTGCTATGCTGTGTTAAATCAGATATTTGCATGACTGCATGTGTATTATTTTGAGAATAGCCAAAAACAGTCATCCCCATATTACATAGTGTTTTATTGGTCGCTCGTCTATTTCACTTCCCACAGCTTAACCACTCATATATTTTGATGCCGCTTGACGAGTCGAGTAGTACGAGTACCACCTTGATGGGTCTGCGACTATTCCTTCTAGAGGTATTGCCAAAAAACCACAAACATCCCAGAATCCTCTCGGTTTGGGGTCCAAATGTTGTCGCTTATTATATCCCGTAAGAAACGTTGCATCGAATCAATGTAATTGAATTCTACTCGCCTGGACGAGCGGAATTGAATGGTGAAACTGGTTTTGCTATGCTGTGTTAAATCAGATATTTGCATGACTGCATGTGTATTATTTTGAGAATAGCCAAAAACAGTCATCCCCATATTACATAGTGTTTTATTGGTCGCTCGTCTATTTCACTTCCCACAGCTTAACCACTCATATATTTTGATGCCGCTTGACGAGTCGAGTAGTACGAGTACCACCTTGATGGGTCTGCGACTATTCCTTCTAGAGGTATTGCCAAAAAACCACAAACATCCCAGAATCCTCTCGGTTTGGGGTCCAAATGTTGTCGCTTATTATATCCCGTAAGAAACGTTGCATCGAATCAATGTAATTGAATTCTACTCGCCTGGACGAGCGGAATTGAATGGTGAAACTGGTTTTGCTGTGCTGTGTTAAATCAGATTTTTTGCATGACTGCATGTGTATTATTTTGAGAATAACAAAAAACAGTCATCCCCATATTACATAGTGTTTTATTGGTCGCTCGTCTATTTCACTTCCCACAGCTTAACCACTCATATGTTTTGATGCCGCTCGACGAGTCGAGTAGTACGAGTACCACCTTGATGGGTCTGCGACTATTTCTTCTAGAGGTATTGCCAAAAAACCACAAACATCCCAGAATCCTCTCGGTTTGGGGTCCAAATGTTGTCGCTTATTATATCCCGTAAGAAACGTTGCATCGAATCAATGTAATTGAATTCTACTCGCCTGGACGAGCGGAATTGAATGGTGAAACTGGTTTTGCTGTGCTGTGTTAAATCAGATTTTTGCATGACTGCATGTGTATTATTTTGAGAATAACAAAAAACAGTCATCCCCATATTACATAGTGTTTTATTGGTCGCTCGTCTATTTCACTTCCCACAGCTTAACCACTCATATGTTTTGATGCCGCTCGACGAGTCGAGTAGTACGAGTACCACCTTGATGGGTCTGCGACTATTTCTTCTAGAGGTATTGCCAAAAAACCACAAACATCCCAGAATCCTCTCGGTTTGGGGTCCAAATGTTGTCGCTTATTATATCCCGTAAGAAACGTTGCATCGAATCAATGTAATTGAATTCTACTCGCCTGGACGAGCGGAATTGAATGGTGAAACTGGTTTTGCTGTGCTGTGTTAAATCAGATATTTGCATGACTGCATGTGTATTATTTTGAGAATAGCCAAAAACAGTCATCCCCATATTACATAGTGTTTTATTGGTCGCTCGTCTATTTCACTTCCCACAGCTTAACCACTCATATGTTTTGATGCCGCTCGACGAGTCGAGTAGTACGAGTACCACCTTGATGGGTCTGCGACTATTTCTTCTAGAGGTATTGCCAAAAAACCACAAACATCCCAGAATCCTCTCGGTTTGGGGTCCAAATGTTGTCGCTTATTATATCCCGTAAGAAACGTTGCATCGAATCAATGTAATTGAATTCTACTCGCCTGGACGAGCGGAATTGAATGGTGAAACTGGTTTTGCTGTGCTGTGTTAAATCAGATATTTGCATGACTGCATGTGTATTATTTTGAGAATAGCCAAAAACAGTCATCCCCATATTACATAGCGTTTTATTGGTCGCTCGTCTATTTCACTTCCCACAGCTTAACCACTCATATATTTTGATGCCGCTCGACGAGTCGAGTAGTACGAGTACCACCTTGATGGGTCTGCGACTATTCCTTCTAGAGGTATTGCCAAAAAACCACAAACATCCCAGAATCCTCTCGGTTTGGGGTCCAAATGTTGTCGCTTATTATATCCCGTAAGAAACGTTGCATCGAATCAATGTAATTGAATTCTACTCGCCTGGACGAGCGGAATTGAATGGTGAAACTGGTTTTGCTGTGCTGTGTTAAATCAGATATTTGCATGACTGCATGTGTATTATTTTGAGAATAGCAAAAAACAGTCATCCCCATATTACATAGTGTTTTATTGGTCGCTCGTCTATTTCACTTCCCACAGCTTAACCACTCATATATTTTGATGCCGCTCGACGAGTCGAGTAGTACGAGTACCACCTTGATGGGTCTGCGACTATTTCTTCTACTTCTAGAGTATTGCCAAAAAACCACAAACATCCCAGAATCCTCTCGGTTTGGGGTCCAAATGTTGTCGCTTATTATATCCCGTAAGAAACGTTGCATCGAATCAATGTAATTGAATTCTACTCGCCTGGACGAGCGGAATTGAATGGTGAAACTGGTTTTGCTGTGCTGTGTTAAATCAGATATTTGCATGACTGCATGTGTATTATTTTGAGAATAGCCAAAAACAGTCATCCCCATATTACATAGTGTTTTATTGGTCGCTCGTCTATTTCACTTCCCACAGCTTAATCACTCATATATTTTGATGCCGCTCGACGAGTCGAGTAGTACGAGTACCACCTTGATGGGTCTGCGACTATTCCTTCTAGAGGTATTGCCAAAAAACCACAAACATCCCAGAATCCTCTCGGTTTGGGGTCCAAATGTTGTCGCTTATTATATCCCGTAAGAAACGTTGCATCGAATCAATGTAATTGAATTCTACTCGCCTGGACGAGCGGAATTGAATGGTGAAACTGGTTTTGCTGTGCTGTGTTAAATCAGATTTTTGCATGACTGCATGTGTATTATTTTGAGAATAGCCAAAAACAGTCATCCCCATATTACATAGTGTTTTATTGGTCGCTCGTCTATTTCACTTCCCACTGCTTAACCACTCATATATTTTGATGCCGCTCGACGAGTCGAGTAGTACGAGTACCACCTTGATGGGTCTGCGACTATTCCTTCTAGAGGTATTGCCAAAAAACCACAAACATCCCAGAATCCTCTCGGTTTGGGGTCCAAATGTTGTCGCTTATTATATCCCGTAAGAAACGTTGCATCGAATCAATGTAATTTAATTCTACTCGCCTGGACGAGCGGAATTGAATGGTGAAACTGGTTTTGCTGTGCTGTGTTAAATCAGATATTTGCATGACTGCATGTGTATTATTTTGAGAATAACAAAAAACAGTCATCCCCATATTACATAGTGTTTTATTGGTCGCTCGTCTATTTCACTTCCCACAGCTTAACCACTCATATGTTTTGATGCCGCTCGACGAGTCGAGTAGTACGAGTACCACCTTGATGGGTCTGCGACTATTCCTTCTAGAGGTATTGCCAAAAAATCACAAACATCCCAGAATCCTCTCGGTTTGGGGTCCAAATGTTGTCGCTTATTATATCCCGTAAGAAACGTTGCATCGAATCAATGTAATTGAATTCTACTCGCCTGGACGAGCGGAATTGAATGGTGAAACTGGTTTTGCTGTGCTGTGTTAAATCAGATATTCGCATGACTGCATGTGTATTATTTTGAGAATAGCCAAAAACAGTCATCCCCATATTACATAGCGTTTTATTGGTCGCTCGTCTATTTCACTTCCCACAGCTTAACAACTCATATATTTTGATGCCGCTCGACGAGTCGAGTAGTACGAGTACCACCTTGATGGGTCTGCGACTATTCCTTCTAGAGGTATTGCCAAAAAACCACAAACATCCCAGAATCCTCTCGGTTTGGGGTCCAAATGTTGTCGCTTATTATATCCCGTAAGAAACGTTGCATCGAATAAATGTAATTGAATTCTACTCGCCTGGACGAGCGGAATTGAATGGTGAAACTGGTTTTGCTGTGCTGTGTTAAATCAGATTTTTGCATGACTGCATGTGTATTATTTTGAGAATAACAAAAAACAGTCATCCCCATATTACATAGTGTTTTATTGGTCGCTCGTCTATTTCACTTCCCACAGCTTAACCACTCATATATTTTGATGCCGCTCGACGAGTCGAGTAGTACGAGTACCACCTTGATGGGTCTGCGACTATTCCTTCTAGAGGTATTGCCAAAAAACCACAAACATCCCAGAATCCTCTCGGTTTGGGGTCCAAATGTTGTCGCTTATTATATCCCGTAAGAAACGTTGCATCGAATCAATGTAATTGAATTCTACTCGCCTGGACGAGCGGAATTGAATGGTGAAACTGGTTTTGCTGTGCTGTGTTAAATCAGATATTTGCATGACTGCATGTGTATTATTTTGAGAATAGCCAAAAACAGTCATCCCCATATTACATAGTGTTTTATTGGTCGCTCGTCTATTTCACTTCCCACAGCTTAACCACTCATATATTTTGATGCCGCTCGACGAGTCGAGTAGTACGAGTACCACCTTGATGGGTCTGCGACTATTCCTTCTAGAGGTATTGCCAAAAAACCACAAACATCCCAGAATCCTCTCGGTTTAAGGTCCAAATGTTGTCGCTTATTATATCCCGTAAGAAACGTTGCATCGAATCAATGTAATTGAATTCTACTCGCCTGGACGAGCGGAATTGAATGGTGAAACTGGTTTCGCTGTGCTGTGTTAAATCAGATATTTGCATGACTGCATGTGTATTATTTTGAGAATAGCCAAAAACAGTCATCCCCATATTACATAGTGTTTTATTGGTCGCTCGTCTATTTCACTTCCCACAGCTTAACCTCATATATTTTGATGCCGCTCGACGAGGCGAGTAGTACGAGTACCACTTTCATGGGTATGCGACTATTCCTTCTAGAGGTATTGCCAAAAAACCACAAACATCCCAGAATCCTCTCGGTTTGGGGTCCAAATGTTGTCGCTTATTATATCCCATGAGAAACGTTGCATCGAATCAATGTAATTGAATTCTACTCGCCTGGACGAGCGGAACTGAATGGTGAAACTGGGTTTGCTGTGCTGTGTTAAATCAGATTTTTGCATGACTGCATGTGTATTATTTTGAGAATAGCAAAAAACAGTCATCCCCATATTACATAGTGTTTTATTGGTCGCTCGTCTATTTCACTTCCCACAGCTTAACCACTCATATATTTTGATGCCGCTCGACGAGTCGAGTAGTACGAGTACCACCTTGATGGGTCTGCGACTATTCCTTCTAGAGGTATTGCCAAAAAACCACAAACATCCCAGAATCCTCTCGGTTTGGGGTCCAAATGTTGTCGCTTATTTTATCCCGTAAGAAACGTTGCATCGAATCAATGTAATTGAATTCTACTCGCCTGGACGAGCGGAATTGAATGGTGAAACTGGTTTTGCTGTGCTGTGCTAAATCAGATATTTGCATGACTGCATGTGTATTATTTTGAGAATAGCCAAAAACAGTCATCCCCATATTACATAGTGTTTTATTGGTCGCTCGTCTATTTCACTTCCCACAGCTTAACCACTCATATATTTTGGTGTCGCTCGACGAGGCGAGTAGTACGAGTACCACTTTTATGGGTATGCGACTATTCCTTCTAGAGGTATTGCCAAAAAACCACAAACATCCCAGAATCCTCTCGGTTTGGGGTCCAAATGTTGTCGCTTATTATATCCCATAAGAAACGTTGCATCAAATCAATGTAATTGAATTCTACTCGCCTGGACGAGCGGAATTGAATGGTGAAACTGGTTTTGCTGTGCTGTGTTAAATCAGATTTTTGCATGACTGCATGTGTATTATTTTGAGAATAGCCAAAAACAGTCATCCCCATATTACATAGTGTTTTATTGGTCGCTCGTCTATTTCACTTCCCACAGCTTAACCACTCATATATTTTGATGCCGCTCGACGAGTCGAGTAGTACGAGTACCACCTTGATGGGTCTGCGACTATTCCTTCTAGAGGTATTGCCAAAAAACCACAAACATCCCAGAATCCTCTCGGTTTAAGGTCCAAATGTTGTCGCTTATTATATCCCGTAAGAAACGTTGCATCGAATCAATGTAATTGAATTCTACTCGCCTGGACGAGCGGAATTGAATGGTGAAACTGGTTTTGCTGTGCTGTGTTAAATCAGATTTTTGCATGACTGCATGTGTATTATTTTGAGAATAACAAAAAACAGTCATCCCCATATTACATAGTGTTTTATTGGTCGCTCGTCTATTTCACTTCCCACAGCTTAACCACTCATATATTTTGGTGTCGCTCGACGAGGCGAGTAGTACGAGTACCACTTTCATGGGTATGCGACTATTCCTTCTAGAGGTATTGCCAAAAAACCACAAACATCCCAGAATCCTCTCGGTTTGGGGTCCAAATGTTGTCGCTTATTATATCCCGTAAGAAACGTTGCATCGAATCAATGTAATTGAATTCTACTCGCCTGGACGAGCGGAATTGAATGGTGAAACTGGGTTTGCTGTGCTGTGTTAAATCAGATATTTGCATGACTGCATGTGTATTATTTTGAGAATAGCCAAAAACAGTCATCCCCATATTACATAGTGTTTTATTGGTCGCTCGTCTATTTCACTTCCCACAGCTTAACCTCTCATATATTTTGATGCCGCTCGACGAGGCGAGTAGTACGAGTACCACTTTCATGGGTATGCGACTATTCCTTCTAGAGGTATTGCCAAAAAACCACAAACATCCCAGAATCCTCTCGGTTTGGGGTCCAAATGTTGTCGCTTATTTTATCCCGTAAGAAACGTTGCATCGAATCAATGTAATTGAATTCTACTCGCCTGGACGAGCGGAATTGAATGGTGAAACTGGTTTTGCTGTGCTGTGTTAAATCAGATTTTTGCATGACTGCATGTGTATTATTTTGAGAATAACAAAAAACAGTCATCCCCATATTACATAGTGTTTTATTGGTCGCTCGTCTATTTCACTTCCCACAGCTTAACCACTCATACATTTTGGTGTCGCTCGACGAGGCGAGTAGTACGAGTACCACTTTCATGGGTATGCGACTATTCCTTCTAGAGGTATTGCCAAAAAAACACAAACATCCCAGAATGCTCTCGGTTTGGGGTCCAAATGTTGTCGCTTATTATATCCCGTAAGAAACGTTGCATCGAATCAATGTAATTGAATTCTACTCGCCTGGACGAGCGGAATTGAATGGTGAAACTGGTTTTGCTGTGCTGTGTTAAATCAGATTTTTGCATGACTGCATGTGTATTATTTTGAGAATAACAAAAAACAGTCATCCCCATATTACATAGTGTTTTATTGGTCGCTCGTCTATTTCACTTCCCACAGCTTAACCACTCATATATTTTGGTGTCGCTCGACGAGGCGAGTAGTACGAGTACCACTTTCATGGGTATGCGACTATTCCTTCTAGAGGTATTGCCAAAAAACCACAAACATCCCAGAATCCTCTCGGTTTGGGGTCCAAATGTTGTCGCTTATTATATCCCATAAGAAACGTTGCATCGAATCAATGTAATTGAATTCTACTCGCCTGGACGAGCGGAATTGAATGGTGAAACTGGGTTTGCTGTGCTGTGCTAAATCAGATATTTGCATGACTGCATGTGTATTATTTTGAGAATAGCCAAAAACAGTCATCCCCATATTACATAGTGTTTTATTGGTCGCTCGTCTATTTCACTTCCCACAGCTTAACCACTCATATATTTTGGTGTCGCTCGACGAGGCGAGTAGTACGAGTACCACTTTCATGGGTATGCGACTATTCCTTCTAGAGGTATTGCCAAAAAACCACAAACATCCCAGAATCCTCTCGGTTTAGGGTCCAAATGTTGTCGCTTATTATATCCCGTAAGAAACGTTGCATCGAATCAATGTAATTGAATTCTACTCGCCTGGACGAGCGGAATTGAATGGTGAAACTGGTTTTGCTGTGCTGTGTTAAATCAGATTTTTGCATGACTGCATGTGTATTATTTTGAGAATAACAAAAAACAGTCATCCCCATATTACATAGTGTTTTATTGGTCGCTCGTCTATTTCACTTCCCACAGCTTAACCACTCATATATTTTGATGCCGCTCGACGAGGCGAGTAGTACGAGTACCACTTTCATGGGTATGCGACTATTCCTTCTAGAGGTATTGCCAAAAAACCACAAACATCCCAGAATCCTCTCGGTTTGGGGTCCAAATGTTGTCGCTTATTATATCCCGTAAGAAACGTTGCATCGAATCAATGTAATTGAATTCTACTCGCCTGGACGAGCGGAATTGAATGGTGAAACTGGGTTTGCTGTGCTGTGTTAAATCAGATATTTGCATGACTGCATGTGTATTATTTTGATAATAGCCAAAAACAGTCATCCCCATATTACATAGTGTTTTATTGGTCGCTCGTCTATTTCACTTCCCACAGCTTAACCTCTCATATATTTTGATGCCGCTCGACGAGGCGAGTAGTACGAGTACCACTTTCATGGGTATGCGACTATTCCTTCTAGAGGTATTGCCAAAAAACCACAAACATCCCAGAATCCTCTCGGTTTGGGGTCCAAATGTTGTCGCTTATTTTATCCCGTAAGAAACGTTGCATCGAATCAATGTAATTGAATTCTACTCGCCTGGACGAGCGGAATTGAATGGTGAAACTGGTTTTGCTGTGCTGTGTTAAATCAGATTTTTGCATGACTGCATGTGTATTATTTTGAGAATAACAAAAAACAGTCATCCCCATATTACATAGTGTTTTATTGGTCGCTCGTCTATTTCACTTCCCACAGCTTAACCACTCATATATTTTGATGCCGCTCGACGAGGCGAGTAAGTACGAGTACCACTTTCATGGGTATGCGACTATTCCTTCTAGAGGTATTGCCAAAAAACCACAAACATCCCAGAATCCTCTCGGTTTAGGGTCCAAATGTTGTCGCTTATTATATCCCGTAAGAAACGTTGCATCGAATCAATGTAATTGAATTCTACTCGCCTGGACGAGCGGAATTGAATGGTGAAACTGGTTTTGCTGTGCTGTGTTAAATCAGATTTTTGCATGACTGCATGTGTATTATTTTGAGAATAACAAAAAACAGTCATCCCCATATTACATAGTGTTTTATTGGTCGCTCGTCTATTTCACTTCCCACAGCTTAACCACTCATATATTTTGGTGTCGCTCGACGAGGCGAGTAGTACGAGTACCACTTTCATGGGTATGCGACTATTCCTTCTAGAGGTATTGCCAAAAAACCACAAACATCCCAGAATCCTCTCGGTTTGGGGTCCAAATGTTGTCGCTTATTATATCCCATAAGAAACGTTGCATCGAATAAATGTAATTGAATTCTACTCGCCTGGACGAGCGGAATTGAATGGTGTTACTGGGTTTGCTGTGCTGTGTTAAATCAGATATTTGCATGACTGCATGTGTATTATTTTGAGAATAGCCAAAAACAGTCATCCCCATATTACATAGTGTTTTATTGGTCGCTCGTCTATTTCACTTCCCACAGCTTAACCACTCATATATTTTGATGCCGCTCGACGAGGCGAGTAGTACGAGTACCAATTTCATGGGTCTGCGAATATTCCTTCTAGAGGTATTGCCAAAAAACCACAAACATCCCAGAATCCTCTCGGTTTGGGGTCCAAATGTTGTCGCTTATTATATCCCATAAGAAACGTTGCATCGAATCAATGTAATTGAATTCTACTCGCCTGGACGAGCGGAATTGAAAGGTGAAACTGGGTTTGCTGTGCTGTGTTAAATCAGATATTTGCATGACTGCATGTGTATTATTTTGAGAATAGCCAAAAACAGTCATCCCCATATTACATAGTGTTTTATTGGTCGCTCGTCTATTTCACTTCCCACAGCTTAACCACTCATATATTTTGGTGTCGCTCGACGAGGCGAGTAGTACGAGTACCACTTTCATGGGTATGCGACTATTCCTTCTAGAGGTATTGCCAAAAAACCACAAACATCCCAGAATCCTCTCGGTTTGGGGTCCAAATGTTGTCGCTTATTATATCCCATAAGAAACGTTGCATCGAATCAATGTAATTGAATTCTACTCGCCTGGACGAGCGGAATTGAATGGTGAAACTGGGTTTGCTGTGCTGTGTTAAATCAGATATTTGCATGACTGCATGTGTATTATTTTGATAATAGCCAAAAACAGTCATCCCCATATTACATAGTGTTTTATTGGTCGCTCGTCTATTTCACTTCCCACAGCTTAACCTCTCATATATTTTGATGCCGCTCGACGAGGCGAGTAGTACGAGTACCACTTTCATGGGTATGCGACTATTCCTTCTAGAGGTATTGCCAAAAAACCACAAACATCCCAGAATCCTCTCGGTTTGGGGTCCAAATGTTGTCGCTTATTTTATCCCGTAAGAAACGTTGCATCGAATCAATGTAATTGAATTCTACTCGCCTGGACGAGCGGAATTGAAAGGTGAAACTGGGTTTGCTGTGCTGTGTTAAATCAGATATTTGCATGACTGCATGTGTATTATTTTGAGAATAGCCAAAAACAGTCATCCCCATATTACATAGTGTTTTATTGGTCGCTCGTCTATTTCACTTCCCACAGCTTAACCACTCATATATTTTGGTGTCGCTCGACGAGGCGAGTAGTACGAGTACCACTTTCATGGGTATGCGACTATTCCTTCTAGAGGTATTGCCAAAAAACCACAAACATCCCAGAATCCTCTCGGTTTGGGGTCCAAATGTTGTCGCTTATTATATCCCATAAGAAACGTTGCATCGAATCAATGTAATTGAATTCTACTCGCCTGGACGAGCGGAATTGAATGGTGAAACTGGGTTTGCTGTGCTGTGTTAAATCAGATATTTGCATGACTGCATGTGTATTATTTTGATAATAGCCAAAAACAGTCATCCCCATATTACATAGTGTTTTATTGGTCGCTCGTCTATTTCACTTCCCACAGCTTAACCTCTCATATATTTTGATGCCGCTCGACGAGGCGAGTAGTACGAGTACCACTTTCATGGGTATGCGACTATTCCTTCTAGAGGTATTGCCAAAAAACCACAAACATCCCAGAATCCTCTCGGTTTGGGGTCCAAATGTTGTCGCTTATTTTATCCCGTAAGAAACGTTGCATCGAATCAATGTAATTGAATTCTACTCGCCTGGACGAGCGGAATTGAATGGTGAAACTGGTTTTGCTGTGCTGTGTTAAATCAGATTTTTGCATGACTGCATGTGTATTATTTTGAGAATAACAAAAAACAGTCATCCCCATATTACATAGTGTTTTATTGGTCGCTCGTCTATTTCACTTCCCACAGCTTAACCACTCATCTATTTTGATGCCGCTCGACGAGGCGAGTAAGTACGAGTACCACTTTCATGGGTATGCGACTATTCCTTCTAGAGGTATTGCCAAAAAACCACAAACATCCCAGAATCCTCTCGGTTTAGGGTCCAAATGTTGTCGCTTATTATATCCCGTAAGAAACGTTGCATCGAATCAATGTAATTGAATTCTACTCGCCTGGACGAGCGGAATTGAATGGTGAAACTGGTTTTGCTGTGCTGTGTTAAATCAGATTTTTGCATGACTGCATGTGTATTATTTTGAGAATAACAAAAAACAGTCATCCCCATATTACATAGTGTTTTATTGGTCGCTCGTCTATTTCACTTCCCACAGCTTAACCACTCATATATTTTGGTGTCGCTCGACGAGGCGAGTAGTACGAGTACCACTTTCATGGGTATGCGACTATTCCTTCTAGAGGTATTGCCAAAAAACCACAAACATCCCAGAATCCTCTCGGTTTGGGGTCCAAATGTTGTCGCTTATTATATCCCATAAGAAACGTTGCATCGAATAAATGTAATTGAATTCTACTCGCCTGGACGAGCGGAATTGAATGGTGTTACTGGGTTTGCTGTGCTGTGTTAAATCAGATATTTGCATGACTGCATGTGTATTATTTTGAGAATAGCCAAAAACAGTCATCCCCATATTACATAGTGTTTTATTGGTCGCTCGTCTATTTCACTTCCCACAGCTTAACCACTCATATATTTTGATGCCGCTCGACGAGGCGAGTAGTACGAGTACCAATTTCATGGGTCTGCGAATATTCCTTCTAGAGGTATTGCCAAAAAACCACAAACATCCCAGAATCCTCTCGGTTTGGGGTCCAAATGTTGTCGCTTATTATATCCCATAAGAAACGTTGCATCGAATCAATGTAATTGAATTCTACTCGCCTGGACGAGCGGAATTGAAAGGTGAAACTGGGTTTGCTGTGCTGTGTTAAATCAGATATTTGCATGACTGCATGTGTATTATTTTGAGAATAGCCAAAAACAGTCATCCCCATATTACATAGTGTTTTATTGGTCGCTCGTCTATTTCACTTCCCACAGCTTAACCACTCATATATTTTGGTGTCGCTCGACGAGGCGAGTAGTACGAGTACCACTTTCATGGGTATGCGACTATTCCTTCTAGAGGTATTGCCAAAAAACCACAAACATCCCAGAATCCTCTCGGTTTGGGGTCCAAATGTTGTCGCTTATTATATCCCATAAGAAACGTTGCATCGAATCAATGTAATTGAATTCTACTCGCCTGGACGAGCGGAATTGAATGGTGAAACTGGGTTTGCTGTGCTGTGTTAAATCAGATATTTGCATGACTGCATGTGTATTATTTTGATAATAGCCAAAAACAGTCATCCCCATATTACATAGTGTTTTATTGGTCGCTCGTCTATTTCACTTCCCACAGCTTAACCTCTCATATATTTTGATGCCGCTCGACGAGGCGAGTAGTACGAGTACCACTTTCATGGGTATGCGACTATTCCTTCTAGAGGTATTGCCAAAAAACCACAAACATCCCAGAATCCTCTCGGTTTGGGGTCCAAATGTTGTCGCTTATTTTATCCCGTAAGAAACGTTGCATCGAATCAATGTAATTGAATTCTACTCGCCTGGACGAGCGGAATTGAATGGTGAAACTGGTTTTGCTGTGCTGTGTTAAATCAGATTTTTGCATGACTGCATGTGTATTATTTTGAGAATAACAAAAAACAGTCATCCCCATATTACATAGTGTTTTATTGGTCGCTCGTCTATTTCACTTCCCACAGCTTAACCACTCATATATTTTGATGCCGCTCGACGAGGCGAGTAAGTACGAGTACCACTTTCATGGGTATGCGACTATTCCTTCTAGAGGTATTGCCAAAAAACCACAAACATCCCAGAATCCTCTCGGTTTAGGGTCCAAATGTTGTCGCTTATTATATCCCGTAAGAAACGTTGCATCGAATCAATGCAATTGAATTCTACTCGCCTGGACGAGCGGAATTGAATGGTGAAACTGGTTTTGCTGTGCTGTGTTAAATCAGATTTTTGCATGACTGCATGTGTATTATTTTGAGAATAACAAAAAACAGTCATCCCCATATTACATAGTGTTTTATTGGTCGCTCGTCTATTTCACTTCCCACAGCTTAACCACTCATATATTTTGATGCCGCTCGACGAGGCGAGTAGTACGAGTACCAATTTCATGGGTCTGCGAATATTCCTTCTAGAGGTATTGCCAAAAAACCACAAACATCCCAGAATCCTCTCGGTTTGGGGTCCAAATGTTGTCGCTTATTATATCCCATAAGAAACGTTGCATCGAATCAATGTAATTGAATTCTACTCGCCTGGACGAGCGGAATTGAAAGGTGAAACTGGGTTTGCTGTGCTGTGTTAAATCAGATATTTGCATGACTGCATGTGTATTATTTTGAGAATAGCCAAAAACAGTCATCCCCATATTACATAGTGTTTTATTGGTCGCTCGTCTATTTCACTTCCCACAGCTTAACCACTCATATATTTTGATGCCGCTCGACGAGGCGAGTAGTACGAGTACCACCTTGATGGGTCTGCGACTATTCCTTCTAGAGGTATTGCCAAAAAACCACAAACATCCCAGAATCCTCTCGGTTTGGGGTCCAAATGTTGTCGCTTATTTTATCCCGTAAGAAACGTTGCATCGAATCAATGTAATTGAATTCTACTCGCCTGGACGAGCGGAATTGAATGGTGAAACTGGTTTTGCTGTGCTGTGTTAAATCAGATATTTGCATGACTGCATGTGTATTATTTTGAGAATAGCCAAAAACAGTCATCCCCATATTACATAGTGTTTTATTGGTCGCTCGTCTATTTCACTTCCCTTAGCTTAACCACTCATATATTTTGATGCCGCTCGACGAGTCGAGTAGTACGAGTACCACCTTGATGGGTTTGCGACTATTCCTTCTAGAGGTATTGCCAAAAAACCACAAACATCCCAGAATCCTCTCGGTTTGGGGTCCAAATGTTGTCGCTTATTATATCCCATAAGAAACGTTGCATCGAATCAATGTAATTGAATTCTACTCGCCTGGACGAGCGGAATTGAATGGTGAAACTGGGTTTGCTGTGCTGTGCTAAATCAGATATTTGCATGACTGCATGTGTATTATTTTGAGAATAGCCAAAAACAGTCATCCCCATATTACATAGTGTTTTATTGGTCGCTCGTCTATTTCACTTCCCACAGCTTAACCACTCATATATTTTGATGCTGCTCGACGAGGCGAGTAGTACGAGTACCACTTTCATGGGTCTGCGACTATTCCTTCTAGAGGTATTGCAAAAAAACCACAAACATCCCAGAATCCTCTCGGATTGGGGTCCAAATGTTGTCGCTTATTATATCCCATAAGAAACGTTGCATCGAATCAATGTAATTGAATTCTACTCGCCTGGACGAGCGGAATTGAATGGTGTTACTGGGTTTGCTGTGCTGTGTTAAATCAGATATTTGCATGACTGCATGTGTATTATTTTGAGAATAGCCAAAAACAGTCATCCCCATATTACATAGTGTTTTATTGGTCGCTCGTCTATTTCACTTCCCACAGCTTAACCACTCATATATTTTGATGCCGCTCGACGAGGCGAGTAGTACGAGTACCACTTTCATGGGTCTGCGAATATTCCTTCTAGAGGTATTGCCAAAAAACCACAAACATCCCAGAATCCTCTCGGTTTGGGGTCCAAATGTTGTCGCTTATTATATCCCATAAGAAACGTTGCATCGAATCAATGTAATTGAATTCTACTCGCCTGGACGAGCGGAATTGAATGGTGAAACTGGGTTTGCTGTGCTGTGTTAAATCAGATATTTGCATGACTGCATGTGTATTATTTTGAGAATAGCCAAAAACAGTCATCCCCATATTACATAGTGTTTTATTGGTCGCTCGTCTATTTCACTTCCCACAGCTTAACCACTCATATATTTTGATGCCGCTTGACGAGTCGAGTAGTACGAGTACCACCTTGATGGGTCTGCGACTATTCCTTCTAGAGGTATTGCCAAAAAACCACAAACATCCCAGAATCCTCTCGGTTTGGGGTCCAAATGTTGTCGCTTATTATATCCCGTAAGAAACGTTGCATCGAATCAATGTAATTGAATTCTACTCGCCTGGACGAGCGGAATTGAATGGTGAAACTGGTTTTGCTATGCTGTGTTAAATCAGATATTTGCATGACTGCATGTGTATTATTTTGAGAATAGCCAAAAACAGTCATCCCCATATTACATAGTGTTTTATTGGTCGCTCGTCTATTTCACTTCCCACAGCTTAAGCACTCATATATTTTGATGCCGCTTGACGAGTCGAGTAGTACGAGTACCACCTTGATGGGTCTGCGACTATTCCTTCTAGAGGTATTGCCAAAAAACCACAAACATCCCAGAATCCTCTCGGTTTGGGGTCCAAATGTTGTCGCTTATTATATCCCGTAAGAAACGTTGCATCGAATCAATGTAATTGAATTCTACTCGCCTGGACGAGCGGAATTGAATGGTGGAACTGGTTTTGCTGTGCTGTGTTAAATCAGATATTTGCATGACTGCATGTGTATTATTTTGAGAATAGCCAAAAACAGTCATCCCCATATTACATAGCGTTTTATTGGTCGCTCGTCTATTTCACTTCCCACAGCTTAACCACTCATATATTTTGATGCCGCTCGACGAGTCGAGTAGTACGAGTACCACCTTGATGGGTCTGCGACTATTCCTTCTAGAGGTATTGCCAAAAAACCACAAACATCCCAGAATCCTCTCGGTTTGGGGTCCAAATGTTGTCGCTTATTATATCCCGTAAGAAACGTTGCATCGAATCAATGTAATTGAATTCTACTCGCCTGGACGAGCGGAATTGAATGGTGAAACTGGTTTTGCTGTGCTGTGTTGAATCAGATATTTGCATGACTGCATGTGTATTATTTTGAGAATAGCCAAAAACAGTCATCCCCATATTACATAGCGTTTTATTGGTCGCTCGTCTATTTCACTTCCCACAGCTTAACCACTCATATATTTTGATGCCGCTCGACGAGTCGAGTAGTACGAGTACCACCTTGATGGGTCTGCGACTATTTCTTCTACTTCTAGAGTATTGCCAAAAAACCACAAACATCCCAGAATCCTCTCGGTTTGGGGTCCAAATGTTGTCGCTTATTATATCCCGTAAGAAACGTTGCATCGAATCAATGTAATTGAATTCTACTCGCCTGGACGAGCGGAATTGAATGGTGAAACTGGTTTTGCTGTGCTGTGTTAAATCAGATTTTTGCATGACTGCATGTGTATTATTTTGAGAATAGCCAAAAACAGTCATCCCCATATTACATAGTGTTTTATTGGTCGCTCGTCTATTTCACTTCCCACAGCTTAACCACTCATATGTTTTGATGCCGCTCGACGAGTCGAGTAGTACGAGTACCACCTTGATGGGTCTGCGACTATTTCTTCTAGAGGTATTGCCAAAAAACCACAAACATCCCAGAATCCTCTCGGTTTGGGGTCCAAATGTTGTCGCTTATTATATCCCGTAAGAAACGTTGCATCGAATCAATGTAATTGGATTCTACTCGCCTGGACGAGCGGAATTGAATGGTGAAACTGGTTTTGCTGTGCTGTGTTAAATCAGATTTTTGCATGTCTGCATGTGTATTATTTTGAGAATAGCCAAAAACAGTCATCCCCATATTACATAGCGTTTTATTGGTCGCTCGTCTATTTCACTTCCCACAGCTTAACCACTCATATATTTTGATGCCGCTCGACGAGTCGAGTAGTACGAGTACCACCTTGATGGGTCTGCGACTATTCCTTCTAGAGGTATTGCCAAAAAACCACAAACATCCCAGAATCCTCTCGGTTTGGGGTCCAAATGTTGTCGCTTATTATATCCCGTAAGAAACGTTGCATCGAATCAATGTAATTGAATTCTACTCGCCTGGACGAGCGGAATTGAATGGTGGAACTGGTTTTGCTGTGCTGTGTTAAATCAGATATTTGCATGACTGCATGTGTATTATTTTGAGAATAGCCAAAAACAGTCATCCCCATATTACATAGCGTTTTATTGGTCGCTCGTCTATTTCACTTCCCACAGCTTAACCACTCATATGTTTTGATGCCGCTCGACGAGTCGAGTAGTACGAGTACCACCTTGATGGGTCTGCGACTATTTCTTCTAGAGGTATTGCCAAAAAACCACAAACATCCCAGAATCCTCTCGGTTTGGGGTCCAAATGTTGTCGCTTATTATATCCCGTAAGAAACGTTGCATCGAATCAATGTAATTGGATTCTACTCGCCTGGACGAGCGGAATTGAATGGTGAAACTGGTTTTGCTGTGCTGTGTTAAATCAGATTTTTGCATGTCTGCATGTGTATTATTTTGAGAATAGCCAAAAACAGTCATCCCCATATTACATAGCGTTTTATTGGTCGCTCGTCTATTTCACTTCCCACAGCTTAACCACTCATATATTTTGATGCCGCTCGACGAGTCGAGTAGTACGAGTACCACCTTGATGGGTCTGCGACTATTCCTTCTAGAGGTATTGCCAAAAAACCACAAACATCCCAGAATCCTCTCGGTTTGGGGTCCAAATGTTGTCGCTTATTATATCCCGTAAGAAACGTTGCATCGAATCAATGTAATTGAATTCTACTCGCCTGGACGAGCGGAATTGAATGGTGGAACTGGTTTTGCTGTGCTGTGTTAAATCAGATATTTGCATGACTGCATGTGTATTATTTTGAGAATAGCCAAAAACAGTCATCCCCATATTACATAGCGTTTTATTGGTCGCTCGTCTATTTCACTTCCCACAGCTTAACCACTCATATATTTTGATGCCGCTCGACGAGTCGAGTAGTACGAGTACCACCTTGATGGGTCTGCGACTATTCCTTCTAGAGGTATTGCCAAAAAACCACAAACATCCCAGAATCCTCTCGGTTTGGGGTCCAAATGTTGTCGCTTATTATATCCCGTAAGAAACGTTGCATCGAATCAATGTAATTGAATTCTACTCGCCTGGACGAGCGGAATTGAATGGTGAAACTGGTTTTGCTGTGCTGTGTTAAATCAGATTTTTGCATGACTGCATGTGTATTATTTTGAGAATAGCCAAAAACAGTCATCCCCATATTACATAGTGTTTTATTGGTCGCTCGTCTATTTCACTTCCCACAGCTTAACCACTCATATGTTTTGATGCCGCTCGACGAGTCGAGTAGTACGAGTACCACCTTGATGGGTCTGCGACTATTTCTTCTAGAGGTATTGCCAAAAAACCACAAACATCCCAGAATCCTCTCGGTTTGGGGTCCAAATGTTGTCGCTTATTATATCCCGTAAGAAACGTTGCATCGAATCAATGTAATTGAATTCTACTCGCCTGGACGAGCGGAATTGAATGGTGAAACTGGTTTTGCTGTGCTGTGTTAAATCAGATATTTGCATGACTGCATGTCTATTATTTTGAGAATAGCCAAAAACAGTCATCCCCATATTACATAGCGTTTTATTGGTCGCTCGTCTATTTCACTTCCCACAGCTTAACCACTCATATATTTTGATGCCGCTCGACGAGTCGAGTAGTACGAGTACCACCTTGATGGGTCTGCGACTATTCCTTCTAGAGGTATTGCCAAAAAACCACAAACATCCCAGAATCCTCTCGGTTTGGGGTCCAAATGTTGTCGCTTATTATATCCCGTAAGAAACGTTGCATCGAATCAATGTAATTGAATTCTACTCGCCTGGACGAGCGGAATTGAATGGTGAAACTGGTTTTGCTGTGCTGTGTTAAATCAGATTTTTGCATGACTGCATGTGTATTATTTTGAGAATAGCCAAAAACAGTCATCCCCATATTACATAGTGTTTTATTGGTCGCTCGTCTATTTCACTTCCCACAGCTTAACCACTCATATGTTTTGATGCCGCTCGACGAGTCGAGTAGTACGAGTACCACCTTGATGGGTCTGCGACTATTTCTTCTAGAGGTATTGCCAAAAAACCACAAACATCCCAGAATCCTCTTGGTTTGGGGTCCAAATGTTGTCGCTTATTATTTCCCGTAAGAAACGTTGCATCGAATCAATGTAATTGAATTCTACTCGCCTGGACGAGCGGAATTGAATGGTGAAACTGGTTTTGCTGTGCTGTGTTAAATCAGATATTTGCATGACTGCATGTGTATTATTTTGAGAATAGCCAAAAACAGTCATCCCCATATTACATAGCATTTTATTGGTCGCTCGTCTTATTTCACTTCCCACAGCTTAACCACTCATATATTTTGATGCCGCTCGACGAGTCGAGTAGTACGAGTACCACCTTGATGGGTCTGCGACTATTCCTTCTAGAGGTATTGCCAAAAAACCACAAACATCCCAGAATCCTCTCGGTTTGGGGTCCAAATGTTGTCGCTTATTATATCCCGTAAGAAACGTTGCATCGAATCAATGTAATTGAATTCTACTCGCCTGGACGAGCGGAATTGAATGG
Source organism: Lampetra fluviatilis (assembly GCF_964198595.1). NCBI lineage: Eukaryota > Metazoa > Chordata > Hyperoartia > Petromyzontiformes > Petromyzontidae > Lampetra > Lampetra fluviatilis. Next base: position 3,014,001 of record NC_136297.1, read on the forward strand.
TGAAACTGGTTTTGCTGTGCTGTGTTAAATCAGATTTTTGCATGACTGCATGTGTATTATTTTGAGAATAGCCAAAAACAGTCATCCCCATATTACATAGTGTTTTATTGGTCGCTCGTCTATTTCACTTCCCACAGCTTAACCACTCATATGTTTTGATGCCGCTCGACGAGTCGAGTAGTACGAGTACCACCTTGATGGGTCTGCGACTATTTCTTCTAGAGGTATTGCCAAAAAACCACAAACATCCCAGAATCCTCTTGGTTTGGGGTCCAAATGTTGTCGCTTATTATTTCCCGTAAGAAACGTTGCATCGAATCAATGTAATTGAATTCTACTCGCCTGGACGAGCGGAATTGAATGGTGAAACTGGTTTTGCTGTGCTGTGTTAAATCAGATATTTGCATGACTGCATGTGTATTATTTTGAGAATAGCCAAAAACAGTCATCCCCATATTACATAGCATTTTATTGGTCGCTCGTCTTATTTCACTTCCCACAGCTTAACCACTCATATATTTTGATGCCGCTCGACGAGTCGAGTAGTACGAGTACCACCTTGATGGGTCTGCGACTATTCCTTCTAGAGGTATTGCCAAAAAACCACAAACATCCCAGAATCCTCTCGGTTTGGGGTCCAAATGTTGTCGCTTATTATATCCCGTAAGAAACGTTGCATCGAATCAATGTAATTGAATTCTACTCGCCTGGACGAGCGGAATTGAATGGTGAAACTGGTTTTGCTGTGCTGTGTTAAATCAGATTTTTGCATGACTGCATGTGTATTATTTTGAGAATAGCCAAAAACAGTCATCCCCATATTACATAGTGTTTTATTGGTCGCTCGTCTATTTCACTTCCCACAGCTTAACCACTCATATATTTTGATGCCGCTCGACGAGTCGAGTAGTACGAGTACCACCTTGATGGGTCTTCGACTATTCCTTCTAGAGGTATTGCCAAAAAACCACAAACATCCCAGAATCCTCTCGGTTTGGGGTCCAAATGTTGTCGCTTATTATATCCCGTAAGAAACGTTGCATCGAATCAATGTAATTGAATTCTACTCGCCTGGACGAGCGGAATTTAATGGTGAAACTTGTTTTGCTGTGCTGTGTTAAATCAGATATTTGCATGACTGCATGTGTATTATTTTGAGAATAGCCAAAAACAGTCATCCCCATATTACATAGTGTTTTATTGGTCGCTCGTCTATTTCACTTCCCACAGCTTAACCACTCATATATTTTGATGCCGCTCGACGAGTCGAGTAGTACGAGTACCACCTTGATGGGTCTGCGACTATTTCTTCTACTTCTAGAGGTATTGCCAAAAAAACACAAACATCCCAGAATCCTCTCGGTTTGGGGTCCAAATGTTGTCGCTTATTATATCCCGTAAGAAACGTTGCATCGAATCAATGTAATTGAATTCTACTCGCCTGGACGAGCGGAATTGAATGGTGAAACTGGTTTTGCTGTGCTGTGTTAAATCAGATTTTTGCATGACTGCATGTGTATTATTTTGAGAATAACAAAAAACAGTCATCCCCATATTACATAGTGTTTTATTGGTCGCTCGTCTATTTCACTTCCCACAGCTTAACCACTCATATATTTTGATGCCGCTCGACGAGTCGAGTAGTACGAGTACCACCTTGATGGGTCTTCGACTATTCCTTCTAGAGGTATTGCCAAAAAACCACAAACATCCCAGAATCCTCTCGGTTTGGGGTCCAAATGTTGTCGCTTATTATATCCCGTAAGAAACGTTGCATCGAATCAATGTAATTGAATTCTACTCGCCTGGACGAGCGGAATTGAATGGTGAAACTTGTTTTGCTGTGCTGTGTTAAATCAGATATTTGCATGACTGCATGTGTATTATTTTGAGAATAGCCAAAAACAGTCATCCCCATATTACATAGTGTTTTATTGGTCGCTCGTCTATTTCACTTCCCACAGCTTAACCACTCATATATTTTGATGCCGCTCGACGAGTCGAGTAGTACGAGTACCACCTTGATGGGTCTGCGACTATTTCTTCTACTTCTAGAGGTATTGCCAAAAAACCACAAACATCCCAGAATCCTCTCGGTTTGGGGTCCAAATGTTGTCGCTTATTATATCCCGTAAGAAACGTTGCATCGAATCAATGTAATTGAATTCTACTCGCCTGGACGAGCGGAATTGAATGGTGAAACTGGTTTTGCTGTGCTGTGTTAAATCAGATTTTTGCATGACTGCATGTGTATTATTTTGAGAATAACAAAAAACAGTCATCCCCATATTACATAGTGTTTTATTGGTCGCTCGTCTATTTCACTTCCCACAGCTTAACCACTCATATATTTTGATGCCGCTCGACGAGTCGAGTAGTACGAGTACCACCTTGATGGGTCTTCGACTATTCCTTCTAGAGGTATTGCCAAAAAACCACAAACATCCCAGAATCCTCTCGGTTTGGGGTCCAAATGTTGTCGCTTATTATATCCCGTAAGAAACGTTGCATCGAATCAATGTAATTGAATTCTACTCGCCTGGACGAGCGGAATTTAATGGTGAAACTTGTTTTGCTGTGCTGTGTTAAATCAGATATTTGCATGACTGCATGTGTATTATTTTGAGAATAGCCAAAAACAGTCATCCCCATATTACATAGTGTTTTATTGGTCGCTCGTCTATTTCACTTCCCACAGCTTAACCACTCATATATTTTGATGCCGCTCGACGAGTCGAGTAGTACGAGTACCACCTTGATGGGTCTGCGACTATTTCTTCTACTTCTAGAGGTATTGCCAAAAAAACACAAACATCCCAGAATCCTCTCGGTTTGGGGTCCAAATGTTGTCGCTTATTATATCCCGTAAGAAACGTTGCATCGAATCAATGTAATTGAATTCTACTCGCCTGGACGAGCGGAATTGAATGGTGAAACTGGTTTTGCTGTGCTGTGTTAAATCAGATTTTTGCATGACTGCATGTGTATTATTTTGAGAATAACAAAAAACAGTCATCCCCATATTACATAGTGTTTTATTGGTCGCTCGTCTATTTCACTTCCCACAGCTTAACCACTCATATATTTTGATGCCGCTCGACGAGTCGAGTAGTACGAGTACCACCTTGATGGGTCTTCGACTATTCCTTCTAGAGGTATTGCCAAAAAACCACAAACATCCCAGAATCCTCTCGGTTTGGGGTCCAAATGTTGTCGCTTATTATATCCCGTAAGAAACGTTGCATCGAATCAATGTAATTGAATTCTACTCGCCTGGACGAGCGGAATTGAATGGTGAAACTTGTTTTGCTGTGCTGTGTTAAATCAGATATTTGCATGACTGCATGTGTATTATTTTGAGAATAGCCAAAAACAGTCATCCCCATATTACATAGTGTTTTATTGGTCGCTCGTCTATTTCACTTCCCACAGCTTAACCACTCATATATTTTGATGCCGCTCGACGAGTCGAGTAGTACGAATACCACCTTGATGGGTCTGCGACTATTTCTTCTACTTCTAGAGGTATTGCCAAAAAACCACAAACATCCCAGAATCCTCTCGGTTTGGGGTCCAAATGTTGTCGCTTATTATATCCCGTAAGAAACGTTGCATCGAATCAATGTAATTTAATTCTACTCGCCTGGACGAGCGGAATTGAATGGTGAAACTGGTTTTGCTGTGCTGTGTTAAATCAGATTTTTGCATGACTGCATGTGTATTATTTTGAGAATAACAAAAAACAGTCATCCCCATATTACATAGTGTTTTATTGGTCGCTCGTCTATTTCACTTCCCACAGCTTAACCACTCATATATTTTGATGCCGCTCGACGAGTCGAGTAGTACGAGTACCACCTTGATGGGTCTGCGACTATTCCTTCTAGAGGTATTGCCAAAAAACCACAAACATCCCAGAATCCTCTCGGTTTGGGGTCCAAATGTTGTCGCTTATTATATCCCGTAAGAAACGTTGCATCGAATCAATGTAATTGAATTCTACTCGCCTGGACGAGCGGAATTGAATGGTGAAACTGGTTTTGCTGTGCTGTGTTAAATCAGATATTTGCATGACTGCATGTGTATTATTTTGAGAATAGCCAAAAACAGTCATCCCCATATTACATAGTGTTTTATTGGTCGCTCGTCTATTTCACTTCCCACAGCTTAACCACTCATATATTTTGATGCCGCTCGACGAGTCGAGTAGTACGAGTACCACCTTGATGGGTCTGCGACTATTCCTTTTAGAGGTATTGCCAAAAAACCACAAACATCCCAGAATCCTCTCGGTTTGGGGTCCAAATGTTGTCGCTTATTATATCCCGTAAGAAACGTTGCATCGAATCAATGTAATTGAATTATACTCGCCTGGACGAGCGGAATTGAATGGTGAAACTGGTTTTGCTGTGCTGTGTTAAATCAGATTTTTGCATGACTGCATGTGTATTATTTTGAGAATAACAAAAAACAGTCATCCCCATATTACATAGTGTTTTATTGGTCGCTTGTCTATTTCACTTCCCACAGCTTAACCACTCATATATTTTGATGCCGCTCGACGAGTCGAGTAGTACGAGTACCACCTTGATGGGTCTGCGACTATTCCTTCTAGAGGTATTGCCAAAAAACCACAAACATCCCAGAATCCTCTCGGTTTGGGGTCCAAATGTTGTCGCTTATTATATCCCGTAAGAAACGTTGCATCGAATCAATGTAATTGAATTCTACTCGCCTGGACGAGCGGAATTGAATGGTGAAACTGGGTTTGCTGTGCTGTGTTAAATCAGATATTTGCATGACTGCATGTGTATTATTTTGAGAATAGCCAAAAACAGTCATCCCCATATTACATAGTGTTTTATTGGTCGCTCGTCTATTTCACTTCCCACAGCTTAACCACTCATATATTTTGATGCCGCTCGACGAGTCGAGTAGTACGAGTACCACCTTGATGGGTCTGCGACTATTCCTTCTAGAGGTATTGCCAAAAAACCACAAACATCCCAGAATCCTCTCGGTTTGGGGTCCAAATGTTGTCGCTTATTATATCCCGTAAGAAACGTTGCATCGAATCAATGTAATTGAATTCTACTCGCCTGGACGAGCGGAATTGAATGGTGAAACTGGTTTTGCTGTGCTGTGTTAAATCAGATATTTGCATGACTGCATGTGTATTATTTTGAGAATAGCCAAAAACAGTCATCCCCATATTACATAGTGTTTTATTGGTCGCTTGTCTATTTCACTTCCCACAGCTTAACCACTCATATATTTTGATGCCGCTCGACGAGTCGAGTAGTACGAGTACCACCTTGATGGGTCTGCGACTATTCCTTCTAGAGGTATTGCCAAAAAACCACAAACATCCCAGAATCCTCTCGGTTTGGGGTCCAAATGTTGTCGCTTATTATATCCCGTAAGAAACGTTGCATCGAATCAATGTAATTGAATTCTACTTGCCTGGACGAGCGGAATTGAATGGTGAAACTGGTTTTGCTGTGCTGTGTTAAATCAGATTTTTGCATGACTGCATGTGTATTATTTTGAGAATAGCCAAAAACAGTCATCCCCATATTACATAGTGTTTTATTGGTCGCTCGTCTATTTCACTTCCCACAGCTTAACCACTCATATATTTTGATGCCGCTCGACGAGTCGAGTAGTACGAGTACCACCTTGATGGGTCTTCGACTATTCCTTCTAGAGGTATTGCCAAAAAACCACAAACATCCCAGAATCCTCTCGGTTTGGGGTCCAAATGTTGTCGCTTATTATATCCCGTAAGAAACGTTGCATCGAATCAATGTAATTGAATTCTACTCGCCTGGACGAGCGGAATTGAATGGTGAAACTTGTTTTGCTGTGCTGTGTTAAATCAGATATTTGCATGACTGCATGTGTATTATTTTGAGAATAGCCAAAAACAGTCATCCCCATATTACATAGTGTTTTATTGGTCGCTCGTCTATTTCACTTCCCACAGCTTAACCACTCATATATTTTGATGCCGCTCGACGAGTCGAGTAGTACGAGTACCACCTTGATGGGTCTGCGACTATTCCTTCTAGAGGTATTGCCAAAAAACCACAAACATCCCAGAATCCTCTCGGTTTGGGGTCCAAATGTTGTCGCTTATTATATCCCGTAAGAAACGTTGCATCGAATCAATGTAATTGAATTCTACTCGCCTGGACGAGCGGAATTGAATGGTGAAACTGGTTTTGCTGTGCTGTGTTAAATCAGATTTTTGCATGACTGCATGTGTATTATTTTGAGAATAGCCAAAAACAGTCATCCCCATATTACATAGTGTTTTATTGGTCGCTCGTCTATTTCACTTCCCACAGCTTAACCACTCATATATTTTGATGCCGCTCGACGAGTCGAGTAGTACGAGTACCACCTTGATGGGTCTGCGACTATTTCTTCTACTTCTAGAGGTATTGCCAAAAAACCACAAACATCCCAGAATCCTCTCGGTTTGGGGTCCAAATGTTGTCGCTTATTATATCCCGTAAGAAACGTTGCATCGAATCAATGTAATTGAATTCTACTCGCCTGGACTAGCGGAATTGAATGGTGAAACTGGTTTTGCTGTGCTGTGTTAAATCAGATATTTGCATGACTGCATGTGTATTATTTTGAGAATAGCCAAAAACAGTCATCCCCATATTACATAGTGTTTTATTGGTCGCTCGTCTATTTCACTTCCCACAGCTTAACCACTCATATATTTTGATGCCGCTCGACGAGTCGAGTAGTACGAGTACCACCTTGATGGGTCTGCGACTATTCCTTCTAGAGGTATTGCCAAAAAATCACAAACATCCCAGAATCCTCTCGGTTTGGGGTCCAAATGTTGTCGCTTATTATATCCCGTAAGAAACGTTGCATCGAATCAATGTAATTGAATTCTACTCGCCTGGACGAGCGGAATTGAATGGTGAAACTGGTTTTGCTGTGCTGTGTTAAATCAGATTTTTGCATGACTGCATGTGTATTATTTTGAGAATAACAAAAAACAGTCATCCCCATATTACATAGTGTTTTATTGGTCGCTCGTCTATTTCACTTCCCACAGCTTAACCACTCAGATATTTTGATGCCGCTCGACGAGTCGAGTAGTACGAGTACCACCTTGATGGGTCTGCGACTATTCCTTCTAGAGGTATTGCCAAAAAATCACAAACATCCCAGAATCCTCTCGGTTTGGGGTCCAAATGTTGTCGCTTATTATATCCCGTAAGAAACGTTGCATCGAATAAATGTAATTGAATTCTACTCGCCTGGACGAGCGGAATTGAATGGTGAAACTGGTTTTGCTGTGCTGTGTTAAATCAGATATTCGCATGACTGCATGTGTATTATTTTGAGAATAGCCAAAAACAGTCATCCCCATATTACATAGCGTTTTATTGGTCGCTCGTCTATTTCACTTCCCACAGCTTAACCACTCATATATTTTGATGCCGCTCGACGAGTCGAGTAGTACGAGTACCACCTTGATGGGTCTGCGACTATTCCTTCTAGAGGTATTGCCAAAAAACCACAAACATCCCAGAATCCTCTCGGTTTGGGGTCCAAATGTTGTCGCTTATTATATCCCGTAAGAAACGTTGCATCGAATCAATGTAATTGAATTCTACTCGCCTGGATGAGCGGAATTGAATGGTGAAACTGATTTTGCTGTGCTGTGTTAAATCAGATTTTTGCATGACTGCATGTGTATTATTTTGAGAATAACAAAAAACAGTCATCCCCATATTACATAGTGTTTTATTGGTCGCTCGTCTATTTCACTTCCCACAGCTTAACCACTCATATATTTTGATGCCGCTCGACGAGTCGAGTAGTACGAGTACCACCTTGATGGGTCTTCGACTATTCCTTCTAGAGGTATTGCCAAAAAACCACAAACATCCCAGAATCCTCTCGGTTTGGGGTCCAAATGTTGTCGCTTATTATATCCCGTAAGAAACGTTGCATCGAATCAATGTAATTGAATTCTACTCGCCTGGACGAGCGGAATTGAATGGTGAAACTGGTTTTGCTGTGCTGTGTTAAATCAGATATTTGCATGACTGCATGTGTATTATTTTGAGAATAGCCAAAAACAGTCATCCCCATATTACATAGTGTTTTATTGGTCGCTCGTCTATTTCACTTCCCACAGCTTAACCACTCATAAATTTTGATGCCGCTCGACGACTCGAGTAGTACGAGTACCACCTTGATGGGTCTGCGACTATTCCTTCTAGAGGTATTGCCAAAAAACCACAAACATTCCAGAATCCTCTCGGTTTGGGGTCCAAATGTTGTCGCTTATTATATCCCGTAAGAAACGTTGCATCGAATCAATGTAATTGAATTCTACTCGCCTGGACGAGCGGAATTGAATGGTGAAACTGGTTTTGCTGTGCTGTGTTAAATCAGATTTTTGCATGACTGCATGTGTATTATTTTGAGAATAACAAAAAACAGTCATCCCCATATTACATAGTGTTTTATTGGTCGCTCGTCTATTTCACTTCCCACAGCTTAAACACTCATATATTTTGATGCCGCTCGACGAGTCGAGTAGTACGAGTACCACCTTGATGGGTCTGCGACTATTCCTTCTAGAGGTATTGCCAAAAAACCACAAACATCCCAGAATCCTCTCGGTTTGGGGTCCAAATGTTGTCGTTTATTATATCCCGTAAGAAACGTTGCATCGAATCAATGTAATTGAATTCTACTCGCCTGGACGAGCGGAATTGAATGGTGAAACTGGTTTTGCTGTGCTGTGTTAAATCAGATATTTGCATGACTGCATGTGTATTATTTTGAGAATAGCCAAAAACAGTCATCCCCATATTACATAGTGTTTTATTGGTCGCTCGTCTATTTCACTTCCCACAGCTTAACCACTCATAAATTTTGATGCCGCTCGACGACTCGAGTAGTACGAGTACCACCTTGATGGGTCTGCGACTATTCCTTCTAGAGGTATTGCCAAAAAACCACAAACATTCCAGAATCCTCTCGGTTTGGGGTCCAAATGTTGTCGCTTATTATATCCCGTAAGAAACGTTGCATCGAATCAATGTAATTGAATTCTACTCGCCTGGACGAGCGGAATTGAATGGTGAAACTGGTTTTGCTGTGCTGTGTTAAATCAGATTTTTGCATGACTGCATGTGTATTATTTTGAGAATAACAAAAAACAGTCATCCCCATATTACATAGTGTTTTATTGGTCGCTCGTCTATTTCACTTCCCACAGCTTAAACACTCATATATTTTGATGCCGCTCGACGAGTCGAGTAGTACGAGTACCAGCTTGATGGGTCTGCGACTATTCCTTCTAGAGGTATTGCCAAAAAACCACAAACATCCCAGAATCCTCTCGGTTTGGGGTCCAAATGTTGTCGTTTATTATATCCCGTAAGAAACGTTGCATCGAATCAATGTAATTGAATTCTACTCGCCTGGACGAGCGGAATTGAATGGTGAAACTGGTTTTGCTGTGCTGTGTTAAATCAGATATTTGCATGACTGCATGTGTATTATTTTGAGAATAGCCAAAAACAGTCATCCCCATATTACATAGTGTTTTATTGGTCGCTCGTCTATTTCACTTCACACAGCTTAACCACCTATATATTTTGATGCCGCTCGACGAGTCGAGTAGTACGAGTACCACCTTGATGGGTCTGCGACTATTCCTTCTAGAGGTATTGCCAAAAAACCACAAACATCCCAGAATCCTCTCGGTTTGGGGTCCAAATGTTGTCGCTTATTATATCCCGTAAGAAACGTTGCATCGAATCAATGTAATTGAATTCTACTCGCCTGGACGAGCGGAATTGAATGGTGAAACTTGTTTTGCTGTGCTGTGTTAAATCAGATATTTGCATGACTGCATGTGTATTATTTTGAGAATAGCCAAAAACAGTCATCCCCATATTACATAGTGTTTTATTGGTCGCTCGTCTATTTCACTTCCCACAGCTTAACCACTCATATATTTTGATGCCGCTCGACGAGTCGAGTAGTACGAGTACCACCTTGATGGGTCTGCGACTATTCCTTCTACAGGTATTGCCAAAAAACCACAAACATCCCAGAATCATCTCGGTTTGGGGTCCAAATGTTGTCGCTTATTATATCCCGTAAGAAACGTTGCATCGAATCAATGTAATTGAATTCTACTCGCCTGGACGAGCGGAATTGAATGGTGAAACTGGTTTTGCTGTGCTGTGTTAAATCAGATATTTGCATGACTGCATGTGTATTATTTTGAGAATAGCCAAAAACAGTCATCCCCATATTACATAGTGTTTTATTGGTCGCTCGTCTATTTCACTTCACACAGCTTAACCACTCATATATTTTGATGCCGCTCGACGAGTCGAGTAGTACGAGTACCACCTTGATGGGTCTGCGACTATTCCTTCTAGAGGTATTGCCAAAAAACCACAAACATCCCAGAATCCTCTCGGTTTGGGGTCCAAATGTTGTCGCTTATTATATCCCGTAAGAAACGTTGCATCGAATCAATGTAATTGAATTCTACTCGCCTGGACGAGCGGAATTGAATGGTGAAACTGGTTTTGCTGTGCTGTGTTAAATCAGATTTTTGCATGACTGCATGTGTATTATTTTGAGAATAACAAAAAACAGTCATCCCCATATTACATAGTGTTTTATTGGTCGCTCGTCTATTTCACTTCCCACAGCTTAACCACTCATATATTTTGATGCCGCTCGACGAGTCGAGTAGTACGAGTACCACCTTGATGGGTCTGGGACTATTCCTTCTAGAGGTATTGCCAAAAAACCACAAACATCCCAGAATCCTCTCGGTTTGGCGTCCAAATGTTGTCGCTTATTATATCCCGTAAGAAACGTTGCATCGAATCAATGTAATTGAATTCTACTTGCCTGGACGAGCGGAATTGAATGGTGAAACTGGTTTTGCTGTGCTGTGTTAAATCAGATATTTGCATGACTGCATGTGTATTATTTTGAGAATAGCCAAAAACAGTCATCCCCATATTACATAGTGTTTTATTGGTCGCTCGTCTATTTCACTTCACACAGCTTAACCACTCATATATTTTGATGCCGCTCGACGAGTCGAGTAGTACGAGTACCACCTTGATGGGTCTGCGACTATTCCTTCTAGAGGTATTGCCAAAAAACCACAAACATCCCAGAATCCTCTCGGTTTGGGGTCCAAATGTTGTCGCTTATTATATCCCGTAAGAAACGTTGCATCGAATCAATGTAATTGAATTCTACTCGCCTGGACGAGCGGAATTGAATGGTGAAACTGGTTTTGCTGTGCTGTGTTAAATCAGATTTTTGCATGACTGCATGTGTATTATTTTGAGAATATCAAAAAACAGTCATCCCCATATTACATAGTGTTTTATTGGTCGCTCGTCTATTTCACTTCCCACAGCTTAACCACTCATATATTTTGGTGTCGCTCGACGAGGCGAGTAGTACGAGTACCACCTTGATGGGTCTGTGACTATTCCTTCTAGAGGTATTGCCAAAAAACCACAAACATCCCAGAATCCTCTCGGTTTGGGGTCCAAATGTTGTCGCTTATTATATCCCATAAGAAACGTTGCATCGAATCAATGTAATTGAATTCTACTCGCCTGGACGAGCGGAATTGAATGGTGAAACTGGGTTTGCTGTGCTGTGTTAAATCAGATATTTGCATGACTGCATGTGTATTATTTTGAGAATAACAAAAAACAGTCATCCCCATATTACATAGTGTTTTATTGGTCGCTCGTCTATTTCACTTCCCACAGCTTAGCCACTCATATATTTTGGTGTCGCTCGACGAGGCGAGTAGTACGAGTACCACTTTCATGGGTATGCGACTATTCCTTCTAGAGGTATTGCCAAAAAACCACAAACATCCCAGAATCCTCTCGGTTTGGGGTCCAAATGTTGTCGCTTATTATATCCCGTAAGAAACGTTGCATCGAATCAATGTAATTGAATTCTACTCGCCTGGACGAGCGGAATTGAATGGTGAAACTGGGTTTGCTGTGCTGTGTTAAATCAGATATTTGCATGACTGCATGTGTATTATTTTGAGAATAACAAAAAACAGTCATCCCCATATTACATAGTGTTTTATTGGTCGCTCGTCTATTTCACTTCCCACAGCTTAGCCACTCATATATTTTGGTGTCGCTCGACGAGGCGAGTAGTACGAGTACCACTTTCATGGGTATGCGACTATTCCTTCTAGAGGTATTGCCAAAAAAAACACAAACATCCCAGAATCCTCTCGTTTTGGGGTCCAAATGTTGTCGCTTATTATATCCCATAAGAAACGTTGCATCGAATCAATGTAATTGAATTCTACTCGCCTGGACGAGCGGAACTGAATGGTGAAACTGGGTTTGCTGTGCTGTGTTAAATCAGATATTTGCATGACTGCATGTGTATTATTTTGAGAATAGCCAAAAACAGTCATCCCCATATTACATAGTGTTTTATTGGTCGCTAGTCTATTTCACTTCCCACAGCTTAACCACTCATATATTTTGATGCCACTCGACGAGGCAAGTAGTACGAGTACCACTTTCATGGGTATGCGACTATTCCTTCTAGAGGTATTGCCAAAAAACCACACACATCCCAGAATCCTCTCGGTTTAGGGTCCAAATGTTTTTGCTTATTATATCCCGTAAGAAACGTTGCATCGAATCAATGTAATTGAATTCTACTCGCCTGGACGAGCGGAATTGAATGGTGAAACTGGTTTTGCTGTGCTGTGTTAAATCAGATTTTTGCATGACTGCATGTGTATTATTTTGAGAATAACAAAAAACAGTCATCCCCATATTACATAGTGTTTTATTGGTCGCTCGTCTATTTCACTTCCCACAGCTTAACCACTCATATATTTTGATGCCGCTCGACGAGTCGAGTAGTACGAGTACCACCTTGATGGGTCTGCGACTATTTCTTCTACTTCTAGAAGTATTGCCAAAAAACCACAAACATCCCAGAATCCTCTCGGTTTGGGGTCCAAATGTTGTCGCTTATTATATCCCGTAAGAAACGTTGCATCGAATCAATGTAATCGAATTCTACTCGCCTGGACGAGCGGAATTGAATGGTGAAACTGGTTTTGCTGTGCTGTGTTAAATCAGATTTTTGCATGACTGCATGTGTATTATTTTGAGAATAACAAAAAACAGTCATCCCCATATTACATAGTGTTTTATTGGTCGCTCGTCTATTTCACTTCCCACAGCTTAAACACTCATATATTTTGGTGTCGCTCGACGAGGCGAGTAGTACGAGTACCACCTTGATGTGTCTGTGACTATTCCTTCTAGAGGTATTGCCAAAAAACCACAAACATCCCAGAATCTTCTCGGTTTGGGGTCCAAATGTTGTCGCTTATTATATCCCATAAGAAACGTTGCATCGAATCAATGTAATTGAATTCTACTCGCCTGGACGAGCGGAATTGAATGGTGAAACTGGGTTTGCTGTGCTGTGTTAAATCTGATATTTGCATGACTGCATGTGTATTATTTTGAGAATAGCAAAAAACAGTCATCCCCATATTACATAGTGTTTTATTGGTCGCTCGCCTATTTCACTTCCCACAGCTTAACCACTCATATATTTTGATGCCGCTCGACGAGGCGAGTAGTACGAGTACCACCTTGATGGGTCTGCGACTATTCCTTCTGGAGGTATTGCCAAAAAACCACAAACATCCCAGAATCCTCTCGGTTTGGGTTCCAAATGTTGTCGCTTATTATATCCCGTAAGAAACGTTGCATCGAATCAATGTAATTGAATTATACTCGCCTGTACGAGCAGAATTGAATGGTGCAACTGGTTTTGCTGTGCTGTGCTAAATCAGATATTTGCATGACTGCATGTGTATTATTTTGAGAATAGCAAAAAACAGTCATCTCCATATTACATAGTGTTTTATTGGTCGCTCGTCTATTTCACTTCCCACAGCTTAACCACTCATATATTTTGATGCCGCTCGACGAGTCGAGTAGTACGAGTATCACCTTGATGGGTCTGCGACTATTCCTTCTAGAGGTATTGCCAAAAATCCACAAACATCCCAGAATCCTCTCGGTTTGGGGTCCAAATGTTGTCGCTTATTATATCCCGTAAGAAACGTTGCATCGAATCAATGTAATTGAATTCTACTCGCCTGGACGAGCGGAATTGAATGGTGAAACTGGTTTTGCTGTGCTGTGTTAAATCAGATATTTGCATGACTGCATGTGTATTATTTTGAGAATAGCAAAAAACAGTCATCCCCATAATACATAGTGTTTTATTGGTCGCTCGTCTATTTCACTTCCCACAGCTTAACCACTCATATATTTTGATGCCGCTCGACGAGGCGAGTAGTACGAGTACCACCTTGATGGGTCTGCGACTATTCCTTCTGGAGGTATTGCCAAAAAACCACAAACATCCCAGAATCCTCTCGGTTTGGGTTCCAAATGTTGTCGCTTATTATATCCCGTAAGAAACGTTGCATCGAATCAATGTAATTGAATTCTACTCGCCTGGACGAGCGGAATTGAATGGTGAAACTGGGTTTGCTGTGCTGTGTTAAATCAGATATTTGCATGACTGCATGTGTATTATTTTGAGAATAGCAAAAAACAGTCATCCCCATATTACATAGTGTTTTATTGGTCGCTCGCCTGTTTCACTTCCCACAGCTTAACCACTCATATATTTTGATGCCGCTCGACGAGTCGAGTAGTACGAGTGAAGTATTGGAAAATGACGGCAGGAAACTCCTTGACGGGAACACACTTCTTTTATTAAATCTTGACTTGTAACAATACAACGCGTGGCCTATCTTCTTCACAATGCGGTCACCATACAACGGTACAACTCGTGACCTCTTCTCTCCGCCTTACGCTTCTCTTGACTCTCTTAGATTCTGTGCTGCTGGCTCTCTGTGCCTCGTGTAGACTCCGCGCCTCGGCTACACTCTTCTCTCGTCTCGTGTAGACTCTGCGCCTCTGCTACACTCTCCACTCGCCTCGTGTAGACTTTGCATCTCTCTCTGGCTACACCGTATGCATACTCGGCTCGTGTAGACCTTTCTCTCTCTCTGGCTACACACTTATACATTACTCAGCTCGTGTAGACCGTTCTCTCTCTCTGGCTACACACTTATACCTTACTCTCCTCTACTCTCCATTACTCTCCTCTCCGGGCTCTATCTCTGCACCTTCGTCTTCATTCTTAGATGGTTCCACTTCTGCCCCCTGCTCCTCTGTGCATCACCTTATATACCTCTTCTTCCCGGGAGACGGAGCGGATGCGGACCTCAACGTCGGCACCGCTCCTCAGTTACCCAATCCCCACGCGCTATCTCTACGATCCGGTTCCGCTCAGCGCGTGTTTCCACTCCCCGACCAATCACACCGCGCTGCTACCCGATCACTCCCTCTGGGCGCGTCACCGGCACACAGCCAATCAGCAGCACTACCCCCACCCGCGCACTGACGCCTGCTCCTCCCCGTCAGCGCGCGTCACCACACACACACCCGTACATACGCGCTGGCACACGACGTATACACCCAGCGCGTATCACCACTACACGAGTATCACCTTGATGGGTCTGCGACTATTCCTTCTAGAGGTATTGCCAAAAATCCACAAACATCCCAGAATCCTCTCGGTTTGGGGTCCAAATGTTGTCGCTTATTATATCCCGTAAGAAACGTTGCATCGAATCAATGTAATTGAATTCTACTCGCCTGGACGAGCGGAATTGAATGGTGAAACTGGGTTTGCTGTGCTGTGTTAAATCAGATATTTGCATGACTGCATGTGTATTATTTTGAGAATAGCAAAAAACAGTCATCCCCATATTACATAGTGTTTTATTGGTCGCTCGCCTATTTCACTTCCCACAGCTTAACCACTCATATATTTTGATGCTGCTCGACGAGGCGATTAGTACGAGTACTACCTTGATGGGGCTGCGACTATTCCTTCTAGAGGTATTGCCAAAAAACCACAAACATCCCAGAATCCTCTCGGTTTGGGGTCCAAATGTTGTCGCTTATTATATCCCATAAGAAACGTTGCATCGAATCAATGTAATTGAATTCTACTCGCCTGGACGAGCGGAATTGAATGGTGAAACTGGTTTTGCTGTGCTGTGTTAAATCAGATATTTGCATGACTGCATGTGTATTATTTTGAGAATAGCAAAAAACAGTCATCCCCATAATACATAGTGTTTTATTGGTCGCTCGTCTATTTCACTTCCCACAGCTTAACCACTCATATATTTTGATGCCGCTCGACGAGGCGAGTAGTACGAGTACCACCTTGACGGGTCTGCGACTATTCCTTCTGGAGGTATTGCCAAAAAACCACAAACATCCCAGAATCCTCTCGGTTTGGGGTCCAAATGTTGTCGCTTATTATATCCCGTAAGAAACGTTGCATCGAATCAATGTAATTGAATTCTACTCGCCTGGACGAGCGGAATTGAATGGTGAAACTGGGTTTGCTGTGCTGTGTTAAATCAGATATTTGCATGACTGCATGTGTATTATTTTGAGAATAGCAAAAAACAGTCATCCCCATATTACATAGTGTTTTATTGGTCGCTCGCCTATTTCACTTCCCACAGCTTAACCACTCATATATTTTGATGCCACTCGACGAGGCGATTAGTACGAGTACTACCTTGATGGGGCTGCGACTATTCCTTCTAGAGGTATTGCCAAAAAACCACAAACATCCCAGAATCCTCTCGGTTCGGGGTCCAAATGTTGTCGCTTATTATATCCCATAAGAAACGTTGCATCGAATCAATGTAATTTAATTCTGCTCGCCTGGACGAGCGGAATTGAATGGTGAAACTGGTTTTGCTGTGCTGTGTTAAATCAGATATTTGCATGACTGCATGTGTATTATTTTGAGAATAGCAAAAAACAGTCATCCCCATATTACATAGTGTTTTATTGGTCGCTCGTCTATTTCACTTCCCACAGCTTAACCACTCATATATTTTGATGCCGCTCGACGAGGCGAGTAGTACGAGTACCACCTTGATAGGTCTGCGACTATTCCTTCTAGAGGTATTGCCAAAAAACCACAAACATCCCAGAATCGTCTCGGTTTGGGGTCCAAATGTTGTCGCTTATTATATCCCATAAGAAACGTTGCATCGAATCAATGTAATTGAATTCTACTCGCCTGGACGAGCGGAATTGAATGGTGAAACTGGGTTTGCTGTGCTGTGTTAAATCAGATTTTTGCATGACTGCATGTGTATTATTTTGAGAATAGCAAAAAACAGTCATCCCCATATTACATAGTGTTTTATTGGTCGCTCGTCTATTTCACTTCCCACAGCGTAACCACTCAGATATTTGGATGCCACTCGATGAGGCGAGTAGTTCGAGTACCACCTTGATCGGTCTGCGACTATTCCTTCTCGAGTTATTGCCAAAAAATCACAAACATCCCAGAATCCTCTCAGTTTGGGGTCCAAATGTTGTCGCTTATTATATCCCGTAAGAAACGTTGCATCGAATCAATGTAATTGAATTCTACTCGCCTGGACGAGCGGAATTGAATGGTGAAACTGGGTTTGCTGTGCTGTGTTAAATCAGATATTTGCATGACTACATGTGTATTTAGAATTGACGTGTTTCGAATATTTGGCTGCTCTAAATGTCCACACGATAAGCCACTTTGTTGAGCTATCATCTGTGGCTAGGTCGCTTCTTATAAAAGCGCTATGTAGCTCAGTGGGACTTACGTGGTTTAAATAAAATGACAGTATAAATAACAACACCACCACTCCGCATACACAGAACATCTGCCGTGATCCTGACTGCAGTGCTCATTTCGATATGGTCGATGAAAGTGAATTACGTGACGGCCACTACGTTAAAACGTTTCGTCACCTTTGGGTGGCATCAGTTGCTGCTCTGGCCCATCGGGAAATACAACAATGCCTTGATGGAGGCTCCATTGAAGATGCGTGCGACCCTCTCGACTGGCCGTCTGACCCGAATGTTCGGTCCAACCCGAGCTGAATATCGAGTGTAACTGTGTGACCCTGGGGCTGTTTACTACAACGTAACACTTTATTTTTACATCCCACGGTCAATCCACTGCTGGATGAAGGCCTCCCCACCATTGTTGTTCTTTGACCATATCCCACCACGGGTGGTCGATGCTGGTCGGTGAAGGTAGCGGGCAACCATCCCTGACATCGCTCCCCAGTGGTGTCGTTGTTAGCCCTGGACAGGAATAGAACTCGGGTGGAGCCGGTTCTCGTCACCCTTTGGCTGTTTACTCAACGACCTCAAAATTCGTCAATGGTGACCGATTCCATTCATAAAGTGCGCTCTTGCCGCCGTGTGCGCTGAGATGTGCTCAGTATTAAACACGCGTTGACTGCTCTATACAGGGTGGGATAGAGATCTCTACTCAACCCTGCAGGGTGACCCCTCTCATAGTGAAGGCCTTCACACTTGAGCTGCGGTTGCCCTGAGCCAGTAGTTGCATCATTAACTGTGCGAAATCCTTTTCCAACCATTATTATGAAAATGCAGAATTTGCCATTAAGTTACTTTTCTTGGATTTAGCAGAATTCCACAATAGCTCTCTCAATAGCTGTAGCGTTTGAGTTACGATCTTTCACATTTTTGCGTTGTTAAATCGAATGACTCATAAAACGATAATTAAATGACCACTTAGTGTAGGACAATCATTGAATGTTGAACTAAACTTTGTAGTTTCTTTTAATGCTGAGGGTATTGACAAGAAAAGTAGTGGATGTGTGGGGTTGAAATTGTCAACTGGTGCCCGCACTGCATCGTGTGGCGGGTTTCTGACAGCAGCAGCATCGCCACGAAGCTCTCATTGGCGCTTGGTGAATATTCGTGGCGGGTTCCATTTCGTTTTTTGTTCATTGAATGAGACGTCACCCTCCCTGCACCTGGCCACCCACTTGTGTGTTTGTGTGCCTTCAGGTGTCACAGCAGAGCAATTGCAGAGGGATGCTGCGATTATACTGGCGTGGGCTCAGCATAGATGGCGGCCCTCTGTCAATCCACAGCGGAGGTAAGAGCCCCCCACTCTGTGTTAGTAAATGGGGGGGGGTGTTTGGTCATACTTCACCACGCTGGTCAATGCGAGTTAGTGTGAAGGTGAGGCAGCCCAAAGATCTGTTCAGATGTCACTCAGCACCGACGTTAGCTGTGGCCGGGAATCTAACTTTGATGGCAGCTAACGGCCGGGCCACCGCTTCAAGGGTGAACGGGTTGATTAGATGAGACGATGGCGTTGCGTTTCATAGCAGTGGCTACTCCTCCACCTGGCTGGGCGATTGAGAAACCACACCCACAGCAGTGTCCCAGTGTACCGGCACCCCCCCAGTGCTGGAGTCAACATTCTCTGGGCCCCATTTTTCTTCAAACGCCGCTCTGGATTTGGGCCCGGCAAGAAGCGCGTCGCCACCGAACACGTTACGGTCAAATGTTGTAAGCGGCAGGTTTATCTAATTCATATTTGACGACTTCCTCTTCCAAGACGTCCTGCCCCGTGTGGAGGAGTAGGCCAATTACCCTCACAGGGGCTCTCTGGAGCTCCTGCTCGTGGAGGCCCCATTTGCCGGCAGCGGCGTGAACAACCGCAGGGGCTGTACCTTTTCCTTTTATCCACTTTTCATATTCAACATTTAATTAGGTCAGCAACGTGGTCTTGACCTCTTACCCACAAACATTTCTGACAAGTACAGCAAGTGCACGTGTACACAAGTGTACTCCTGTGCTAGTTGCACGCCACTTCTGCTTTTTGTGTTTAGTTTGTTGTCGTTTCCCCATACCTCAGATTAGCACGGTTGGCTGTGTGCGGTGCTAAAGAAGTTCAACATACACACACACGCATCCACACACACAAACACGTACACATCCATCAACACACAGAGATACAAAGACAAAGACTCCCCATATAGACACACAGTCTGTTGGGGCAAGTGCTGTTAGCGAGCACACGCACATACATACACACATAAACACATACACACATAAACAAACACATACAGACACATCCACACCCATACACACACATACACCCACACACAAAGACACATACACACTGCGATGGCAAAGTAAAAAATGGAAGCGAGACCAGTATTTGTCACGACAAGTATATATTGATGTCAAGTGCAAATACAAAACGAGGTCGACAAAATCTCTGGAAAACATTAATCTCGCTTTCCCTTCCCACACTTTGAGCTGCTTTTGTACAAACGATAAAAACCCCGAGGAGACCGAAGTGTCACCGATCTACATTCACGAGTTCAGAAACCGCTGTTTCTTGAGTCATCATGGTCCATGGAAATAAAGTGCTTGACAAAGTTAATCATTTATCCGTACATTTCACGTGTTAACGTTTTGGCGCTACGGTTTAACGTGTCCATTGAAATGTGCACGCCCCGTACATTAAAAAACAAAGTAAGAGATATGTCTTCTTTGAGTCTTTCGGTAAAGCCACCTAGATAGAAACAATTATAAAAATAATAACAATATCACGTTTCGATCGCAACACAAGCAATCGTCTTGAGGTGAAAAAAGAGGGGGAAATCTGCCGAGGCAGGCTGTATATAAAGGTATCGAGATATTGTTATTATTTTGATTAATTTTTTCTATCTACGTGGCTTTACCGAAAGACCCAAAGAATATGAATTACTGCAGTTACGAAAGCTTTAAGTCAAGATTTAACAGATATGTAGTTAAAAAAATGCCGACATATTCACAGTTCAATAAATAAATACTTTGCAACAGCGGTGACTTTTTAAATCCCCGACACAACGCAAAATAAAGTCCCGCATTTTAAATAAACAGAGACAAAAACCGTAGGGAATACCTTGCACGACCTCACTGAGACCGCACTCCGGCCTCGCGTTGCGGAGGACACAACCTCTGTCTTCATTTGTTATGGGACAGTTCATTTTGCGGTCACCATCACAATAACGTTCCTGGTGCCAACTCTCTTGACGATTGACCTCGTAATAAACAGAAACTCCAAACCGTAATGGGTTCGTGTCGGCTGCATGGATCTTGGCTCTTGTTTCCCAGAATGCTGGCATGATTTTAAGCGCTTTCATGCTGGGTTTTTCAAGTCGTTGTGGATTGTGAGTTTAGAGTTGCTTTAAATGTTTTCCATGTCAGCATTGGACAGGTGTGCCATAAGGCCCTGAGCTAGTGATTGCAGCTCTTTATTGTTTAGAGAATGTGGTCGTTGAGTGAGAATGTAGAGTCCAAGGTGATTCCAATGATGTTCAAGTGATTTCAGGCGCTGATGGTGGAGCTGGCGATGAGTACATTTTGGGGCGCCGGCGACGCCATGGTGAGCCGCTTCCTGGTGCCTTCCTAAAATGTCTCTCAAAATTAGTTTGAATTTGAGAGGAAGCGAAGGGTGAGCCACTTGATCATGTGGAATTCAGGCACCAACCACTATCGGTGGGGCGAGTGCCAGTTGTTACACCGGTGGTGGCTGCTGTGAGACCAGAGTGGCGGTGGCTGCTGTTGGACTGGCGTTGGAAGTGGCTGCTGTGGGGCAGGCGGTGGCGGCAGCTGCTGTGGTACTGACTGCGGCTTCTTCCAGACAGGCGGGGGCTGTTGTAGATTTGGCGATGGTAGTGGTTTCTGTTGGACCGGCGACAACTGCTATGAGATTGGGGGGTGGTGGCGGCTGTTGTTAGCATGGCAGCGGCTGCTAGGAGACGGCTTCTTCAAAACAAGCTGTAGTGGTGGTGGCTGCTGCAGGACTGGCGGTGGCAGTAGCTGCTGTGGTGCTGATGGCAGCTTCTCCAAGACTGGCGACGGCTGCTGTGAGATCAGGGTGGTGGCGACTGCTGCGGGACTGGCGATGGCTGCTGTGGCGCTGACTTCTTCGAGACATGTGGTGGTGGTGGTATTGGCTGCTGCGGAACTGGCGGTGGCGGTGGTTGCTGTTGGACTGGCAGTGGCTGCTTGGAGATCGGGGTGGTGGATGCTCTGGGACTAGCGGCGGCGGCCGCGGCTGTTGCGTGCCTGGCGTTGCCGGTAGCAGCTGCTGCTGCCGCTGTTTCTGCCGTCGCCCTTGCAGTTGCTCCGGCAGTTGTTCCCGTTGGGGTGGTTCGCCATCTTGAGTTTCTGCAGATTAACAAGATGAGGGCGCTCAAGTCCAAACCGCTCGACATTGAGTGAATGAAACAAAACTGGTCTAAAGTAGACACAAGAACTTTGCTGTACTTCACCATTCCTGTAATGTAAAATTATGCACTGCCAGGGTGTACATTCTCCCCGGGCAGTTCCACGCACGCGGGGTAACGTTTCAAAACCAGCATTTACCTTGCGCGCCGGTGAAGAGAGCTGCTGTTCAGTGACGAGGTCCTGGGTCTCCATCGCCAAGTGGGAACGTTTGATGCACAACCTAGACGTCGCCTTGACGTGCTCTAGCGGGCGGTAGCTGTCCGCTGGTGGCGTATTCAGTTCTGGCGACCTGAATGTCCGCACCACACATCACAAACTGCGGTTTACACCACCGCTCGCTCCACCGCTGAGCTGTCTGGCCGGACACCCATGGAGCCGCTAAGCTCCAAATTAGTCGGAACAACTCAACTGCCTAGAAAGCAGACACTGCTGCTGATGTTCGCGCAAGACAATATTTGTGCAGTGAGCTGGTCTGGGGGACGGGTGTAAGTGGAGGTCAAAGTGGATGGGAGAGAAGGGCGACTTGCCGAATATAGAAGAGCATGTAGGCCTGCTCACTCATCGCAGCCTTGGTGTCGACGAGCCGCACGATGGAGTCGTTCATACAGCACCATTTTCCATCGCTGATCTGTGCACAGTTAATACACAGCTACACTTGGTTACAATGTTTACAAAACCGCACCCAGTATTCTCCGTTCATGTAATAACAACACACGATACCCTCTAGGCAACAAGTTCCTCAAGAGCATCACCCCAACGTCAGAGCTGCAGAGCGTGCTACGGTTGCTATGATGGTTTTGAATTTACGGTACGGTCTGCCTGAACATATCACTGCATCAATAACCTTGGACCAATTTAATCAAAATCTAAATTTTTATTTAGACTGGAAGAATCTGATGAGCCACGAAGCTCTTTTTCACAAATGTCCAGTAGGGGCGGGTCAGAAAGTTACAACAAACAATACATAAACCGATAGGAGTTAAAAGTGTAGGAAAGCTAAGCAAGTCACTAAATACAAATAAATAAACTAAATACTGTAAGTAGAAATTGCATAAATACATCAAAACGCAAGAACAGTTGCAGGACTGTTTTTATTATTTATTTTTTATAATTTTTCTACCTACGTGACTTTACCAGTAGCTGCTGTGGTGCTGATGGCAGCTTCTCCAAGACAAGCGGTGGCTGCTGTGGGACTGGCGATGGCTGCTGCGGAACTGGCGGTGGCGGTGGTTGCTGTAGGACTGGCACTGGCTGCTTGGAGATCGGGGTGGTGGTGGTGGTGGCGGATGCTCTGGGACTAGCGGCGGCGGCCGCGGCTGTTGCGTGCCTGGCGTTGCCGGTAGCAGCTGCTGCTGCCGCTGTTTTTGCCGTCGCCCTTGCAGTTGCTCCGGCAGTTGTTCCCGTTGGGGTGGCTCGCCATCTTGAGTTTCTGGAGATAAACAAGATGAGGGCGCTCAAGTCCAAACCGCTCGACATTGAGTGAATGAAACAAAACTGGTCTAAAGTAGACACAAGAACATTGCTGTACTTCACCATTCCTGTAATGTAAAATTATGCACTGCCAGGGTGTACATTCTCCCTGGGCAGTTCCACGCACGCGGGGTAACGTTTCAAAACCAGCATTTACCTTGCGCGCCGGTGAAGAGAGCTGCTGTTCAGTGACGAGGTCCTGGGTCTCCATCGCCAAGTGGGAACGTTTGATGCACAACCTAGACGTCGCCTTGACGTGCTCTAGCGGGCGGTAGCTGTCCGCTGGTGGCGTATTCAGTTCTGGCGACCTGAATGTCCGCACCACACATCACAAACTGCGGTTAACACCACCGCTCGCTCCACCGCTGAGCTGTCTGGCCGGACACCCATGGAGCCGCTAAGCTCCAAATTAGTCGGAACAACTCAACTGCCTAGAAAGCAGACACTGCTGCTGATGTTCACGCAAGACAATATTTGTGCAGTGAGCTGGTCTGGGGGACGGGTGTAAGTGGAGGTCAAAGTGGATGGGAGAGAAGGGCGACTTGCCGAATATAGAAGAGCATGTAGGCCTGCTCACTCATCACAGCCTTGGTGTCGACGAGCCGCACGATGGAGTCGTTCATACAGCACCATTTTCCATCGCTGATCTGTGCACAGTTAATACACAGCTACACTTGGTTACAATGTTTACAAAACCGCACCCAGTATTCTCCGTTCATGTAATAACAACACACGATACCCTCTAGGCAACAAGTTCCTCAAGAGCATCACCCCAACGTCAGAGCTGCAGAGCGTGCTACGGTTGCTATGATGGTTTTGAATTTACGGTACGGTCTGCCTGAACATATCACTGCATCAATAACCTTGGACCAATTTAATCAAAATCTAAATTTTTATTTAGACTGGAAGAATCTGATGAGCCACGAAGCTCTTTTTCACAAATGTCCAGTAGGGGCGGGTCAGAAAGTTACAACAAACAATACATAAACCGATAGGAGTTAAAAGTGTAGGAAAGCTAAGCAAGTCACTAAATACAAATAAATAAACTAAATACTGTAAGTAGAAATTGCATAAATACATCAAAACGCAAGAACAGTTGCAGGACTGTTTTTATTATTTATTTTTTATAATTTTTCTACCTACGTGACTTTACCAGTAGCTGCTGTGGTGCTGATGGCAGCTTCTCCAAGACAAGCGGTGGCTGCTGTGGGACTGGCGATGGCTGCTGCGGAACTGGCGGTGGCGGTGGTTGCTGTAGGACTGGCACTGGCTGCTTGGAGATCGGGGTGGTGGTGGTGGTGGCGGATGCTCTGGGACTAGCGGCGGCGGCCGCGGCTGTTGCGTGCCTGGCGTTGCCGGTAGCAGCTGCTGCTGCCGCTGTTTTTGCCGTCGCCCTTGCAGTTGCTCCGGCAGTTGTTCCCGTTGGGGTGGCTCGCCATCTTGAGTTTCTGGAGATAAACAAGATGAGGGCGCTCAAGTCCAAACCGCTCGACATTGAGTGAATGAAACAAAACTGGTCTAAAGTAGACACAAGAACATTGCTGTACTTCACCATTCCTGTAATGTAAAATTATGCACTGCCAGGGTGTACATTCTCCCTGGGCAGTTCCACGCACGCGGGGTAACGTTTCAAAACCAGCATTTACCTTGCGCGCCGGTGAAGAGAGCTGCTGTTCAGTGACGAGGTCCTGGGTCTCCATCGCCAAGTGGGAACGTTTGATGCACAACCTAGACGTCGCCTTGACGTGCTCTAGCGGGCGGTAGCTGTCCGCTGGTGGCGTATTCAGTTCTGGCGACCTGAATGTCCGCACCACACATCACAAACTGCGGTTAACACCACCGCTCGCTCCACCGCTGAGCTGTCTGGCCGGACACCCATGGAGCCGCTAAGCTCCAAATTAGTCGGAACAACTCAACTGCCTAGAAAGCAGACACTGCTGCTGATGTTCGCGCAAGACAATATTTGTGCAGTGAGCTGGTCTGGGGGACGGGTGTAAGTGGAGGTCAAAGTGGATGGGAGAGAAGGGCGACTTGCCGAATATAGAAGAGCATGTAGGCCTGCTCACTCATCGCAGCCTTGGTGTCGACGAGCCGCACGATGGAGTCGTTCATACAGCACCATTTTCCATCGCTGATCTGTGCACAGTTAATACACAGCTACACTTGGTTACAATGTTTACAAAACCGCACCCAGTATTCTCCGTTCATGTAATAACAACACACGATACCCTCTAGGCAACAAGTTCCTCAAGAGCATCACCCCAACGTCAGAGCTGCAGAGCGTGCTACGGTTGCTATGATGGTTTCGAATTTACGGTACGGTCTGCCTGAACATATCACTGCATCAATAACCTTGGACCAATTTAATCGAAATCTAAATTTTTATTTAGACTGGAAGAATCTGATGAGCTACGAAGTTCTTTTTCACAAACGTCCAGTAGGGGCGGGTCAGAAAGTTACAACAAACAATACATAAACCGATAGGAGTTAAAAGTGTGGGAAAGCTAAGCAAGTCACTAAATACAAATAAATAAACTAAATACTGTAAGTAGAAATTGCATAAATACATCAAAACGCAAGAACAGTTGCAGGACTGTTTTTATTATTATTTATTTTTTATAAATTTTCTATCTACGTGAATTTACCAGTAGCTGCTGTGGTGCTGATGGCAGCTTCTCCAAGACAAGCGGTGGCTGCTGTGGGACTGGCGATGGCTGCTGCGGAACTGGCGGTGGCGGTGGTTGCTGTAGGACTGGCACTGGCTGCTTGGAGATCGGGGTGGTGGTGGTGGTGGCGGATGCTCTGGGACTAGCGGCGGCGGCCGCGGCTGTTGCGTGCCTGGCGTTGCCGGTAGCAGCTGCTGCTGCCGCTGTTTTTGCCGTCGCCCTTGCAGTTGCTCCCGTTGGGGTGGTTCGCCATCTTGAGTTTCTGGAGATAAACAAGATGAGGGCGCTCAAGTCCAAACTGCTCGACATTGAGTGAATGAAACAAAACTGGTCTAAAGTAGACACAAGAACATTGCTGTACTTCACCATTCCTGTAATGTAAAATTATGCACTGCCAGGGTGTACATTCTCCCCGGGCAGTTCCACGCACGCGAGGTAACGTTTCAAAACCATCCTTTACCTTGCGCGCCGGTGAAGAGAGCTGCTGTTCAGTGACGAGGTCCTGGGTCTCCATCGACGAGTGGGAACGTTTCATGCACAACTTAGACGTCGCCTTGACGTGCTCCAGCGGGCGGTAGCTGTCCGCTGGTGGCGCATTCAATTCTGGGGACCTGAATGCCCGCACCACACATCGCAAACTGCGGTTAACACCACCGCTCGCTCCACCGCTTAGCTGTCTGGCCGGACACTCATCGAGCCGCTAAGCTCCAAATTAGCCGGAACAACTCAACTGCCTAGAAAGGAGACACTGCTGCTGATGCCCGCGTAAGACAATATCTGTGCAGTGAGCTTGTCTGGGGGACGGTTGTAAGTGGAGGTCAAAGTGGAGGGGAGAGAAGGCGACTTACCGAATATAGAAGAGCATGTAGGCCTGCTCACTCATCGCAGCCTTGGTGTCGACGAGCCGCATGATGGAGTCGTTCATACGGCACCATTTTCCATCGCTGATCTGTGCACAGTTAAAACAAAGCTACACTTGATTACAATGTTTACAAAACCAAAGAATATAAATTACTGCAGTCACGAAAGTTTTAAGTAAAAATGTAGTTGCAAGACTGTTTTATTTATTCCTCCCTATTTGACATTTGTAACATTATGGGCGCATTGCAGTTGTGCGTTGTTATTGTTTGATGGTAACAAATGGAATTACCTTATTGTAGCAATAATAATGGCCGCTGTTTGAGTCGGCTCCCTTGTGCACCAGCACCGAGTACAGGGAGTAGATCGCGGGCTCTCCCTGAGACGTTGAGGTGAAGGGTTGCATGTCCAGGTGCTCCGGGTAGGTGATGTTCTACAGGCAGCGCACAGGAGGGGGAGGCAGCGCGGCAGAGACGAACGTTAGGAGAGGAAACGGAAGGGGTTGTGGGGTGGGCAGCAGAGATGGGCACCATCTCAGTTACACGTCAAAGTGATGACGTGATGTCTCGCTAATTTGAGCGTTCAAGACGGTGCTCATCTCCTGTTTATAGCCCTGAGCAAGTGGTGGAAATTCTACATTCATATGACGGGGGTGAGTCTATCTGTTGGACCTATTTCAGCATGGAGAGGCATTTTCTCCAGCGGTGAACTGACAAAGGGCTGTCATTAAATAAATGAATGAGAACGATGTGGAGGGGCAGAATCGTTACCTGGTTGATCTTGACGCCGTAGAGGTTGTACCGCTTGATGGAGACTGTGAGGACGTTGGGCAGGCGGTGGAGAGCCATCGTCTTTGTCGCTTTCCCCTTGTGACAGCACCTGCACGACCACAACAACGCCAGACATTGCACGCGTTCCCCAACCGATGAGGGCAACTTTTGAACGACATTGCTTCTCATTTTTTCTTTACTATTATTTTAGTAATTTTTATTATTATTTTTTAAAATCCTTTTTAGTAAAACTAATATTATGTTCTAAAATATTTATCATAATTAATATTCTTCTGTTTATATTATCATGAGATATATATTTAATCTGCAGACTTTTGAAGCGACAAATGTTTGCAGGGTGTCGAAACACGACGGCCCGCTCACCTTGCACAGGTGTATTCATCCAGAATCTCCTCGTTGAAAAACTCCCCAAACGCCTCCACCAGATGCGATGAGTTCTGTTACCCAACAGAGTGAAAGGCAAATTAAGACTCTTAAGAAGCATTCCATAAACATTGTATCGTGACGGAAACTCCGAAAACCCGCATCTTGTATTAAATCGTACGACCGCAATAAACGAGGTGACGCACGCTACTGGCAGTGTGTTTGGATGTTAAGTGGCTGATCGATGTGTCTGCGTGATGTATTTTAGGCACAGAAGGGGGCACAGGTGGTACATCAGCCAGTCATCTCATTCAGTCAATCCATGGCACCTGGGTCTGTCCCGTGACCTGCCAGCAGGCGTTCGACACTTCACGTGGCCTTAAAGTGCACTCAGCCTAGCACAAGTGCCATGGTGACATCACCGCCATTTAGTGGCGAATGGCGGTTGTTGTTGATGTGTGCATGTTGAACCTCCTTCGCACCGTATGTACATGTATAACTGTTAAGAAATGTTTTTTTCATTGCTTACATTAATATAGAGTGCGATGTCCAGGCATGTGTCGTAGGTGTTGGAGTCATTGCAGCACTGCATGCACTCCACTGCAAAGCAAACACACATTAGGGAGGGACGTCACATGTGTCTTAGTCAAACTAAATGCACGCTCCCCACTGACATAAGTAATTGCTACTTTTCACCAACTGGTAAAAGGTTATTCCGTGTAGCACGTGTGTGAGTGTAAATGCTGCAACGCGGGCAGGTCTACACTGTGATGGTGCACTTACTGTTCTCGGTTAACAAGTTTCTAGAGGAGTGCGCAAAACTTACCACGTGAACGAAGGTAACCCCCGAAGATCTGGTAAATGAGGGTGGTAGCCTCCGTGTATCTGTCCAGCCTGCCAGTCACAGAGAACGACACCACACGGTGGTTACAGCAGCAGTAGCACCTTTACCGGATGCACACGCATGTGTGAAAGTTACACCATTGCCCGAGCTGTTGATTCACTCTTTCCCTTCAGCACTGCAACGCGTGCTCTGTAGCAACGAAACGTGGTCGCGTCTGCACAAGGCAGCCACCTTCACGGCACAGCCAGAGCTGGGGGCAAGCTGGCAGCCATCACGCGGTGCTGTTGCCCGGCAGTTTTGTTGTGCTCGGCGTGCCACGTGCTACCCGTCAACACGAGGAATGATGTGAAGGGGCCACCGACCTCGAGACATTTATCCCCCGGTATTTATCGGCAACGTGAAATGCGCAAACAAAAGATGGCCCACGTCAGGGCCAAGGTCAAAGAACCGTGGTGCCAGCAGGGCCGGTCCTCTGCATCTCCCAGGTTTTCACACAAAAGTGTGAGTAGCTTTTCACAGACGTTGAAGTACAATCGTGCAGAAAACCGAGAGGAAGCCGTGAGGTACCGAACTGCAGAACGACTGCCGCATGTTGACTGGCGCGCAGTACTCACTCGCTGTGGCCATAGAGGCATGAGGCTTGCATGGCATCTACCACGTATCGCAGAAACTCGTGGGCATCTTCCTGTCTCCCAATGCGCAGGTGTTTGGCGATGCCTGCAGAGAAATGGACATGGGGACAAAGTGACAGGTACAGGATCTGATGACATCTTTCAAGAGCTCCCCAACAGTCGTTTCAAAAGGAGCGGTGCAAAGGATTTGGAACACAGACGGCGAAAGATCGCGGCGATAACTTAGTATTGGGACTCACGCGTGATGTTGTTAGTGATGACGCTGGGTGTCAGAACTGTCTGCGAGTTGTTGAATGTGCTGACGACGTGACGCTCCATGACGCACATCAGGCAAAAGTCGCTCCGTTGGCCTGCGAACGAGGGCACAGGTGGCACAATCCGTCAGCGCACGCCACTCGCACTCAGCCCAGTTGGGGAGTAACAACAAACGCGATGAAACCTGGCACCAGCAACAATCGCAATTAATATTGCGTCTAAGTACCAATTGCATCACAAGATGCTTTATAAGCCCAAGTTGAATCTGTGCAGCCTATTAAACACATGTTCGCCACGTGTGCACGTGTTTATCAAAAACACAATACTGATTTATACTGGAGGAATCCGATGAGCTATGGAGCTCTTTTTTTGCAGATGTCCAATAATGGTACGGGGTGAGAAGGTTACAACAACAAAAATACAAAAACACGATAGGAGTGCAAAATATAGGAAAGGCAAACAAACCACTTAAAAACATACACAAATTAAACTATGTTTTTATTTTACCAGGTAAAGCCGACTGAGCTATTAGCTTCTTCAAAATTATCTGACCACGAATGATAGCTCAACGAAGTAGCTTATCAAGTGTGAAATTCATATCAGCCAAAATAACCGTGATAATAACGTAGCCGATGGGTAAACGAGAGTGCCAGGGGGGAAGGTACTTACAGGTGCTGCAGTGCTCTTGCAGCAGCAGGTAGTTGGCGAGCGGCGGCGTGTAGGCAAGGCACTGCAGCGTGGCGTTGAGGAAGCAGGTGTTCCCCAGGTTGCGCAGGCCGGCACCCTTGCCCACGTCGCTCTCCCACCTGAGGTTCAGGTGCTCCGGCGCAAACAGCGAGAGCCGTGCCGCCGGAATGCCGTCGTCGTCCTCTGCACAAAGGGTAGGGTGGTGGCGAAAGCTGGCGTCATCGCAGAGCGCTGCACTGCCGATGGGGCTGGCGTGGATATCCAGTGGCCCCAGCCAGCACCCGTGCTGCTACTCTTAACCAGAAATATTTTTATCCACATTTACGCGTCAGGCTAAAGTTCGCGAAAAATGTGATGCGCCTGTCACGTTGACTGATAGGTGTTTTGAGCTCCTCGTGTTACTCTTGAATGGCAAAAGTTGTGGTTGCAAAGCGGCCTTGCTTTGGTGGCTACCACCCTAACAAGATGCCACGAGGTTGTGTAATCGCACGCTCACCTTGGGGTGCAGGCAGCACAGACACGCTGATGTTTTGGCGTTTTGTGACTGGCACCGGGGAGGGTTCCAGCCGGCCATGGGGAAGACAGCTGGGATCTGTGCCGAGCCTCTCGTCGGCCGCCGCCAGCACCTCGTTGGACGAGGTGGGGGCCAAGACCGTGAGGTCGTTGCCGGACGAGGTGCCCTCTGCTCCGCACGCCACAGTCGTGGTTGGGTCCTGCCACAGCAACGCAGTCAACACATCCACAATTACTCCTCCCATCCGGACTGGGATCCCAACACACGTGGGACTGTTTTATCACCAAAAGAAATCCAATTTTAGTCCATGAACTGATGGGCAATCTGCATCAAATGTCTCAGAAATATATACATACACAATCTATTTTTAAAGGAACCCCAAACTCACTTATGAAGAAGGGGCCATTGACTAAAGACGAACGAGTTCAGTTCGTTGTTATGTATGCTAAAGAAGGCAATAGAAGAAGTCAGTAAAACAAGGTCCTAAATATATTTCAAAATGGTAATGGGAGTAAGTTTTAACATTTGTTAAAATTAAACGAAATATCTCTCCGTTATCTGTTAAGATAAATATAATAATTGCGTGTCCTGACTTGTGGGCCACCCTCTGTAGGCCACGCTATCAAAGGGACCAACAACTGTTGATGTGCTCTGCAGATGGGCCATGGCCTGAAACGGTGCCTGTTATATATTTAATCATGCATTCTATATTTATTTCACTTTATTATACACGGTGGCCCAAATGTTAGGACAGAGGGATATTTCCTGTATCGTGCAACTGACATTACAACGTTTTAATTTTGTATTCTTGAAGTAAAAAGTGTATCTATTATCATTATTACTATCTATAACAAAATAATCCTGTTATTTGTTCAAATGAACATAATAACTCCATGTGTCCTAACTTGTCGGCCAGCCTCTATAGGCGACGTTATGAAAGGGAAAACAGCTATTAATGTGCTCTACAAAATGGCAATTGCCTGAAACGTCGCCTATCATTATTCTGTAAGAATCCCCCCCCCCCCCCCCCGTGCATTCCCAGCGTTGTGATTGGCTGAGTGGCGCCAGCGGGCCCCGCCCGCCACCCTGGGCTCCTCCCCCTCACCTGAGGCTCCGCCCTCAGACGCGGCCCCGCCGCCGCCTGCGCGGCTCCCGTCAGCTCCGGCACGGCGACCCGCGCCGTGCCTCGGGCTTCATCCGGGGAGGGGGTCCCGGGCACAGCCCCGCGGGATCCCTCGCGGGGGTCGCCAACTGCAAGAAGGAGAAGCACAGCGATCACATTTCGTACTTCGGACAAACACACGGCTCTACATTTCCCACGAAAGTTTAACATGGCACTGTGTTCAGTAGCCCCAGCCAGCAGCACCCGTGCTGCTACTCTTAACCAGAAAGATGTTGCTCCACATTTAAGTTTAAATCTCAAGGTAGCGAAAAATGTGATGCGCCTGTCACGTTGACTGATAGGTGTTTTGAGCTCCTCGTGTTACTCGTGAACGGCAACAGCAGTGGCTCCAAAGTGGCCCTTCTGTTGGTGGCTGCCACCCTAACGAGAGGTCACGAGGTCGCGTGGTCGCACACTCACCTTGGGGTGCAGGCAGCACAGACACGCTGATGTTCTCGCGTGCTGTGGCTGGCACCAGGGAGGGTTCAGGCCGGCCATGGGGAAGGCAGCTGGGTTGCATGTAGGGCCTCTCGTCGGCCGCCACCAGCACCTCGTTGGACGAGGTGGGGGCCAAGACCGTGAGGTCTTTACCGGACGAGGTGCCCTCTGCTCCAGCTGACAAAGTCATGGTTGGGCCCTGCCACAGCAACACAGTCAACACATCCGCAATTAATCCTCCCCTCCGGGCTGGCATCCCAACACACGTGGGAATGAATTATCTCCAAAATGTATCAAATGTAGTCCATGAACCGATAAGTGATCTGCATTAAATGTCTCAGAAATATATATATACGATTGATTTTTGGAGGAACCCCAAACTGACAAAATATTCAAAGAAAAGGCCATTGACTAAAGTAGAACGCGTTCAGTTCGTTGTTATACTGGTAGGAACTAAGTGAACCAGCCTACAATAGATTATATCGTCCGTCCGTCCGTCCGATGTCCGATTAGGTGTAGCAACATTGCCCCCTACTGAAAACACTTGGCAGGACCCTACAAAAACCTTTAGACTCAGTGACGCTTTCCTGGCTAAACAAGTGTAACATTCCCTTAGAATTCCCTGAGATAGCTTTTAATTAAAACATTTAAATTAAAAATTAACTCACAGCGGCCTAAAGCCTACAGCTAGGCCTAAAGCCTAGAACTAGGCCTCAAACTCTCCCTTAGTATCGTCCGATTAGGTGTAGCAACATCGCCCCCTACTGCTAACACTTGACAGGACCCTACAAAACCTTTACACTCAGTGAGGCTTTCCTGGCTAAACAAGTGTAATAATACTTTATGTTTATATTCTTTGGTTATTCGTTCCTAACAGCCAACCCCGCAGGGACCTGTTGTATGCAAAAAAGGTAGCTGTAATTTGAAAAAGGTGCTAAATGCATTTCAAAATGGTAATGGATATCAGTTTTAACATTTGTTAAAATTAAACTCAATGACCCTTTGTGATTTGTTAAGATAAATACAATAACTTTGCGTGTCCTGACTTTTGGGCCACCCTCTACAGGCCACGTTATGAAAGGGTCTAACAACTGTTGACGAGCTCTGCACAAGGACCATTGCCCGAAACGGCGACAATCATGATCATATTATAACAATTTCCAGCCACTCGTGCATTCCCAGCGTTGTGATTGGCTGAGTGGCGCCAGCGGGCCCCGCCCCGCCCGCCACCCGGGGCTCCTCCCCCTCACCTGAGGCTCCGCCCTCAGACGCGGCCCCGCCGCCGCCTGCGCGGCTCCCGTCAGCTCCGGCACGGCGACCCGCGCCGTGCCTCGGGCTTCATCCGGGGAGGGGGTCCCGGGCACAGCCCCGCGGGATCCCTCGCGGGGGTCGTCAACTGCAAGAAGGAGGAGAATCACAGCGATCACATTTCACACTGCGGACAAACACACGGCTCTACATTTCCCACTGTAGACAGACATGGGCCTGTCGATCGCTTCTGAAGAACTAAATAGCCCAGTGGGCTTCACCTGGTTTAATAGAAAAGAGTGGAGCTCATTTCGTTTTCGGGATTAGCTTACTTTTCTCATACTTTTAACTTGTTATTGGTGTAATTTTCTGAACCCGTTTAAAAGCTTCATAGCTCATCGGATTTATCCACGATTTTTTGTGAGTGAAGGTTGGTAACTCATGGGGGGTCCGTTGCCCCCCCCCCCTCAACCGTCACCCCCCCCCCTCAACCGTCACTCACGGGGGGCTCCACGACCCCGTGAGCGACGGGGGTCAACGCGACCGCTTGAACCCCGACACGAATCACGGCCTACAACGACCACTTGGCCCAACCCCAAACCTCCACACGCAGAGCGATCTTTAGAAGTTGCTGCTGGTTGCTGGCCGCTCGACGTTTCGGGCCTTTTGAGTGGCTATTTATCGCGAGATTGGTTATTTAAAGCGACCAATCACGCAATTAAACCGTACGGGTGGTGGTGCTGCTGCTGCGTCGGCAGTGGTGAACAGGTTGGACCAGAACACAACCACTCAGCAGGATCCGTGTCGATAGCGACACTGCGGCCTCCATAGGTACAGGTGGACGTGGGTCATGGCCCGACTTCAACAGCCCCATCTATTGTATCTGTTTCTCTTCCCAGCAGTGCTGTTGACGTGGTGTCGATTTATTTTCACGTCGTCTTCTGACCAAATATGGACGAATAAATACTTTAACGATCGTTTTACCTCAAAGGGACATTTGTGAATGTGTGTCTGTTCGAAATGTTTAACATACTTACCGACATGCAACAAACTTGAAATTTGGCATGTGGGTAAGTTCCAGACAGTACGCAATGGAAAAAATATGAAAATAGACTTTTGTATTTGGGGGGGGGGGCACAATAATGGATACATTTTGCACGGCCAGTGAGCGGTGATGTCACGCAGTGTGCCTAGTGACGTCACGCAGTGTGCATACTGACGTCACGCACCCCCCCCCCCCACCCTCCGTGTATTAATCGAAGATAATAATCCAAGTCCCGGGCGAAGCCGGGTAGTAAAGCTAGTACAATATTAATTCTAGATCTAGTACAATATAATTAAAGTCACGTAGGTATACATTTTAATAAATTAAATCACGACGTTTCGGGCGCAACACAAGTGTCCGTCATCAGGTGGGACAACCACAGCAA
Source organism: Lampetra fluviatilis (assembly GCF_964198595.1). Classification (NCBI taxonomy): domain Eukaryota; kingdom Metazoa; phylum Chordata; class Hyperoartia; order Petromyzontiformes; family Petromyzontidae; genus Lampetra; species Lampetra fluviatilis. The sequence continues at coordinate 3,049,621 of NC_136297.1, forward strand.
GAAACAATTGCTGAAGTCCGTGACTTTACCGAAAGAACCAAAGAGTGTGGATCCCTGCAGTCACGAAAATTTCAAATCTAGAATATAATTAAGCATTGAGCTTATTCTACTGTGCTGCCTGTCTCGTATGTGTCGTGCGTGTGAGCGTGTGCAGGGGAGAAATTGACATTTTTGGGGTAAAAATGTTGATAATTTCCCTTTAAAAGTCCGATGCTCACCTTGGGAAAGCTCTCGTGGCATTATCGGTCGATGGAATTCTCAGGTTGTTGAAAGTGTCGCCGCTGTTCACGTTCAAGAGAGCAGGGACGACGCAGAATCACACAAACACGTCTGGTCTTCTCGCCGTGCTGGAGTTCTGTGACCGTTACGGGCCTCACGTGACCGTCGTGTCCCTTGGCAACGACCACGATCATCAACATGGCGACATTCAAACTCGGCACGTGGTCCCTCGTCATCGTTACAACGTTGGAGACGCGAGAGGCACGTGGGGGGCACGGGGAGGGGAGGGGCTCGTGGGGAGCACGAGGCGGGGGGGGCTCGTGCCATCTCCCCCCCCCCCCCCCCCCGTGAGTGACCAACCGTCACTCACGGGGGGTCCACTACCCCGTGAGTGACGGTGGTCAACGCGACCGCTTCACCCCGACACGAATCACGGCCTACAACGACCACTTGGCAGAACAAAACCACACGCACGCAGAGGGATCTTGAGCAGTGCTCTGAGTTGTTGGCCGCTCGGCGTTTTGGGCCTCTCCACTCAGCAGCTGCGACCCAAATCGACGTGGATCGGGGGCTCGGGGGACGCGTGGCGAGGGTGGAACGAGAGGCCTCGAGAATGAAGAAGAAGCGAGGGGGAGAGCGAGGCGAGCTTGGGGAGAGACTCTGAGCGGCAGAAGGCGAAGAAGACGTGGAGTGGGGAACACGCTCAGGGTGAGGACATCATCATCATCCACATGATCATCATCCACATCATCATCCACATAATCTTCGTCCACATCATCATCCACATCAACTTCATCCACATCATCATCACCATCCACATTATCATCTGCATGATCGACATCATCATCCACATCATGATGGTCCACATCATCAACATTATTTTCCACATCTTCATGTTCGTGGTTCTTACGGTAATGTCACGTAGATAAAAAAAAATAAGAAAAAAAATACGAATAAAAATGTAATTAAACATTTCATAATAAAATTATACATTGAAAATAATAGCGAAAAATCCAAAATAAAAATGTTAAATAGTAAAATTAAAAATGAATGGAAAATAATAAAAGCAAAAAACCCACGACGGTTCCATCGAAACACAAGTGGTCTTCATCGCTTGATGAAGACGGCTTGTGTTGCGATCGAAACGTCGTGGGTTTTTTGCTTTTATTATTTTAAATTAAATTACATTATATAAAATAAAAAAAATATTTTACTCTTTTTTTTCCATTTTTATTGTGAGTGAGCGCCGACGGTTTAGGGGTAGGCCCTCATCCAGCAGTTGATTCATCCACGCGTGGCCGGCGTGACGAGGTTTGGTCACACAGCCACACCCACACGGTGCGTGAGAGGCGTTCATCCAGCAGTGGATTGAACAAGCCGCATAGATGTCAATGTATGGGGTGCGTAATGCAGGTGTCCGTGTGTGCATCTGAGTGTGTGCGTTGGAGTTTGATTGACGTTTCTCTCACAGCTGATATTGCAACAATCTTCTTGATGAAAATTTGACCATGTGGTCATACGGGATTCGGATTATCCCGATCGTACGGTGTTGTCTGTACGATACCTGTTGAATCAAAGTAAAGTACAAAGTATTTGGCTGCTATAAATGTCCACACGATGATAAGCCACTTGGTTGAGCTATCATTTGTGATGGCCAAAGTCGCTTCCGATAAACGAGCTCCACAGCTCAGTGCGCCTTACCTGGCGGAATAAAAATAGTTGACTAAGTTGAGTGCGATGACGCAGCAACTGCAGGCGCAGCCCTGCAATTGCTTGCTCGCTCCACTGTTGACGGACCGGCCTCCACCTACAGCGAGCTCTCGAGAGTCTCTCCTCTAGAGGGATGTCTCTGTCCGGCTCTCCCACCACGGCCAGAGCGACTCGAAGAGGCGGGGGTGCCCACACGTTACCCCACCGCGCCTTGGCGCGCTGCTGGGTGGGCAGAGGTGGCCGGGGGCGGGAGGGAGAGTGAATACACGTGGCCCCATCGTCTCGACTGTCAGCGAGTACCTCTGATTATTATTCTTATTACTATTCTATCCGTGGTCAATAGTAGCTCTGTATCCTATAATGCTGATCTCTATTGTGTGTAACGTGCAAGGTTTGCAGAAGTGTGTAACTCTGTGCAGTGTTCTCAAATGTGCATTCACGTGTTCATTGGAGAAACTTCGCCCCTTGTTAATGTGTCAGTGTTTATGTCTCCTGGAAGTGATATTTTGGATGTCATAGACGGTCCCTTTTATTTTAAACCAATGTTTACTTCAACGGCTTCAATATAATGTAATGATTATCATGATGATGATTAAAATATAAAAGTCTTCATACCCTTTCCGGCAATAACGTAGGAGGTGTTACAATGCGCAAACACCAAATAGACACCCCGACTGCAGGGCATCGAGTCTGCATTGACCACACGTCGCGCTTGTGGTCAAGCATCCAAAGCGACGTGCTCTGATGATGCACGCCTTGTCCCTGACACGACAATGGCCTCCAGCAGAGACGTCTTCCTACATGGCCTTGACCCACCCACCAGTTGTCAGGACAGAGAACAACGACACGAGGAGGCGAACGGCAGCACAGAGGCGATGCAAACACCAATCCGTGAATATGCGGCTAATGCAGACTCGACGCCTTGCAATCGGTGAGTCCATTTGGTGTTTGGGCGTCTTGACACCTCCTGCGTTGTTGCCGAAAAAGGGTAAAACTCCTCTCTTCTGCCGACATCGCCATGTCGATACCGGCAACACAGCTGGTCCCGTAGATGTGTAGCTCGTGATGTATGTAGTGTATGCGGAGAGACAGATATGAAAGAGACTACGCCACTTGATCTGTTTCTATTCGATAAGCTCCTACCACTGTGAGGCAGTCGAGGCGTTCACTTCTGTGGGGTGCCACGGTGGCGAGATGTTAACTTCCTCGCCTGGTATACAGGAGGTCGTGGGTTCGGTTCCGATTCTAACGCCTGCTGCTGTATATTTGGAGTTTACGGTGTCTTTCTCCCCGTGGTCGCGTGGATTTGTCTCCAGGTCCTCCGCGTTTTCCCTCTACATTTAACAAACACAAGTGATGAGCCACTTCGTTGAACTATCATTTGTGATAGCCAGGTCGCTGCTGAAAAAAAAATCTACATAGCTCAGTGGGGCCTTACCTGGTAATTTTAAATATAAATATTTTAGTTTAGTTTGTAATCTCAACCAGCACTGCTTCGCATTGAGCTGCATGCGACTGCACAGGCAGTGGTCTGTCTACAGACACAGGACTCACGAGGTGGCCTTGCAGTCACGTCAGCTCATTTTCCCTCGAGCAAGAGACGACGGTGGTTGACTGTACGGTCCACAGCTTGAGTTGCACTGTGGCTGGTCTCTAATGTACCTCTCTCTCTGCGAGTCTCGTATGGGTCTCTACGAGTCTCCATGTATCACAACGTGTGTGTGGGTTTGCTCTACGGTCCACAGCTTGAGTCGCACTGTGGCTGGTCTTTAATGTACCTCTCTCTCTGCGAGTCTCTTATGGGTGTCTACGAGTCTCCATGTATCACAATGTGTGTGTCGGTTTGCTCTACGGTCCACAGCTTGAGTTGCATGACCACAGTCGCATTACTGCTGCTGCGTGTTGCGTCTCGTTTCTAATGTTCCATTCGTTAAAACGTGCGCATCGTTCCGTTGATGTTCTGGTGCGGTTCATGCTGACAGCGGTGTATTTGCAGAGGATTGTCCATGCCAGGAGGTGTGCGGTGGTTGATGCTTGGGTCTCGAACGAGGCGTTCATTCCGGACGTCCGCACTGTTCCACCGTTCGCTGGCGATCTTCCAGATCTGTGCGAGAGCCACAGCCCCGATCGATCCGAGGTTTATCCACGTACTCGATAGCAGCGATTACTCAACCCCTTTCGTTCGAACGGGACACTTTCGAGCTCGCTCGATCTTCACGGCGCACCGAACCAAAGAGTCGGTCCTGCTAATTAGCACAACTTTGCGGCGGCACACCGCTCGAGATGCCACGAGGAGGTTGGGGCAGCTCAGAGGTCCTAGCGCCGAGTCGGCGCCACTGACACCCTGGGTTGGAGTGAGGGCTGCAGCCACTGCCTGTGATTGAACCGGGTTCTCGAGTTTAACGAGTGGATGGCTTTGGCCCAGCTAACAATGACTGCACCCATCAAATGTGTGTATACATATTAGAATCAGGATTTTTACTTCATTTGGATACATTTCACCGAAACATGCGATAAACGCCAATGTCGCAGCAGTGCGTTTGAAGGGAGGGAATGGGAGAGGAGGCCATGGGGATTACGAGGGCACATCGGCAGCATAGAGCTGTGGATGAAGAAGAGAACTGTGGATGAAAAGGAGAGAGTTGTGTGTGAAGGAGGGAGCTGTGTGTGACGGTGAAGGTGGAAACAATTGACTGGAACCCTTCCCTGTCTCCGCATGTTGGCGAGGGGAGCGTTGACTACACCGTGCAGAAGTCTCCGATGTTGCCCCCCTGTAATGGGGGATTAGCCGTCAACATTCGTGTGTCCCCCTCTTGAAAGCCTTTTTGGGAACGTGTATTTCTCGTTTTATTCCATGCAAGGGAGTTGTGAGGTCATATTCGTCTACGTCAGGGATCGGGCAAACCTGCGCCTCTGGAGCCGCATGCGGCTCTTTAAGCGACCGCTTCGTGCCGTTATTTATTAAGGTCCCACTGTCTTGTATTAACGTGGCATGGCGGCTGTTGAAATTTAGATAGATATTTCTTACTATAATTTACCAAATTAGAAAAAAATAACGGCCCGTCCGTGCGGAAAGCGGCGTCCTGTCGCGTGTTAAAATAAATTGCCCGTGAATTCAGAATTGGTTCCACGACTCGTGACGGCCAGACAGCAGCGTGCTGCCACGCCTGGGAATGACCATCAAGGAGGATTGAGCAACAGGAACCTTGCGATGCGACTGTGTCAGCCACCACCACGACGACAGACTCTACGGGACGCGTGTGTACTTTTTATTCTAAACAGAATATGTACAAAACACAGACGAGAGAACACGCTATTTTTGGAAGCGCCGTCTTTAAAAATGAACTATACACCCCAATTCTGGTGCTGAGCGCACGCAGACTTCGTGTAACAAAGCCCATCATCGTTACCATCGTCGTCATCATCATAATCGATTTAAAAAACCAACCCCCCATCCCACCCAAGCTCCTATAGCTAAACGATACCGCGCCCTCTAAACGTTTTGCATCGACGCTATAAAACCCACCTCCCCACCCCGTGCGTTTCGTAATTTTTGAAGGCGAGAGCGATCGTGGTGTAAAAAAAGAGGCGCTTGGAGAACGTGAGAGACGCACGCACGGACGGACAACACGAGACGGCACGAGAGCGGCGACGGGCTACGGCGACGGTCACAGCGCTGAGATGACGGACGACGATGCCGCTACGAACACACGTGTACAGAGCCACACAGCCACACGCGCCCGTGCGCATACACGGCCACGCGTGGCCACGTGTGGAGGGGGGCGGGGCGGAGGTGGTGGAGGGGCGATACCGAGAGCCTAATCCTCCGTGGTCATCACCTCGATAGTCATCTCATTGAAGGCCACCTCTGATCATCTGTGGTCACCTCCACGGTCATCATTTTGATAGCCATCTTGTTGATCATGTCTATGATCATCTCCATTATCTTCACGGTCATCTCGAGGGCCATCTCCATGATCTCCATGGTCATTTTCATGATCGCGATTGTCAAATCCATGAATATCCCGATGGTAATTTCCATGATCATCTCGATGATCATCTCCATGATCATATCTATGATCATCTCCATTATCATGTCGATGATCATCTCATTTATGATTATCTCCATTATCATATCTCCATCATCATCTCCATGGTCATTTCCATTTTCATATCGATCATCTCGATAGTCATCTCGATGGGCATCTCCATGGTCATTTTCATGATCATCTCGATGGTCATCTCCATGGTCATCTCCATGATCATCTTGATGGTCATCTCCATGATCATCTCCATGATCATATCGATGGTCATCTCCATGATCATCTCCATGATCATCTCCATGATCATCTCGATGGTGATCTCGATCGTCATCTCCATGGTCATCTTGATGGTCATATCCATGATCATCTCCATGATCATATCGATGGTCATCTCCATGATCATCTCCATGATCATCTCCATGATCATCTCGATGGTGATCTCGATCGTCATCTCCATGGTCATCTTGATGGTCATATCCATGATCATCTCCATGGTCATCTCGATGGTCATCTCCATGATCATCTACATAATCATCTCGATGGTCATCTCGATAGTCATCTCCATGGTCATCTCCATGGTCATTTCCATGATAATCTCTATGGTCATCTTGATGGGAATCTCATTGGTCATCTTGATGGTCATCTCCATAATAATCTCCATAATCATCTCGATAGTCATCTCCATTATCATCTCCATGATCAGCTCGATGGTCATCTCGATGGTCATCTCCATGATCATCTCGATGGTCATCTCGAAGGTCATTTCCATTGTCATCTCTATGATCATCTCGATGGTCATCTCCATGGTCATCTCGATGGTCATCTCCATGATCATCTCCATAATCAGCTCGATGGTCATCTCGATGGTCATCTCCATAATCATCTCGATGTTCATCTCCATGATCATCTTGAAGGTCATCTTCAAGATCATCTCCATGATCTTCTCGATGGTCATCTCGATGGTCATCTTCATGATCATATCGATGGTCATCTCGATGGTCATCTCCATGCTCATCTCCATGAACATCTCGATGGTCATCTCCATGATCATCTCTATGATCAGCTCGATGGTCATCTCGATGGTCATCTCCATGCTCATCTCCATGAACATCTCGATGGTTATCTCCATGATCATCTCTTATGATCATATCGATGGTCATCTCGATGGTCATCTCCATGCTCATCTCCATGAACATCTCGATGGTCATCTCCATGATCATCTCTATGATCAGCTCGATGGTCATCTCGATGGTCATCTCCATGCTCATCTCCATGAACATCTCGATGGTCGTCTCCATGATCATCTCTATGATCAGCTCGATGGTCATCTCGATGGTCATCTCGATAGTCATCTCCATGATCATCTCGATGGTCATCTCAAAGATCATTTCGATGGTCATTTCCATTGTCATCTCTATGATCATCTCGATGGTCATCTCCATGGTCATCTCGATGGTCATCTCCAAGATCATCTCCATGATCATCTCCATAATCATCTCGATGGTCATCTCGATGGTCATCTCCATAATCATCTCGATGGTCACCTCGATAGTCATCTCCATGCTCATCTCCATGAATATCTCGATGGTTATCTCCATGATCATCTCCATGATCATATCGATGGTCATCTCGATGGTCATCTCTATGCTCATCTCCATGAACATCTCCATGATCATCTGCATGATCATCTCCATGATCATCTCGATGGTGATCTCGATCGTCATCTCCATGGTCATCTCCACGATGATATTGATGATCATCTCCATGGTCATCTCGATGGTCATATCCATGATCATCTCCATGGTCATCTCGATGGTCATTTTCATGATCATCTACATAATCATCTCGATGGTCATCTCCATGGTCATCTCCATTGTCATTTCCATGATTATTTCTATGGTCATCTTGATGGGCATCTCATTGGTCATCTTGATGGTCATCTCCATAATAATCTCCATAATCATCTCGATAGTCATCTCCATGATCATTTCGATGGTCATCTCGATAGTCATCTCCATGATCATCTCGATGGTCATCTCCATGATCATCTCGATGGTCATCTCGATGGTCATCTCCATGATCATCTCGATGGTCATCTCGAAGGTTATTTCCATGATCATCTCGATGGTCATCTCCATGATCATCTCGATGGTCATCTCGATAGTCATCTCCATGAGCATCTCGATGGTCATTTCTATGATCTTCTCGATGGTCATCTCGAATGTCATTTCCATTGTCATCTCCATAATCATCTCGATGGTCATCTCCATGATCATCTCCATGATCAGCTTGATGGTCATCTCCATGATCATATCGATGGTCATCTCCATGATCATCTCCATGATCAGCTCGATGGTCATCTCTATGATCATATCGATGGTCATCTCGATGGTCATCTCAATGCTCATCTCCATGAACATCTCGATGGTTATTACCATGATCATCTCCATTATCATCTCCATGATCATCTCGATGGTCATCTCGATGGTCATCTCCATAATCATCTCGATGGTCACCTCGATAGTCATCTCCATGCTCATCTCCATGAACATCTCGATGGTTATCTCCATTATCATCTCCATGATCATATCGATGCTCATCTCGATGGTCATCTCCATGGTCATTTCCATGATTATCTCTATGGTCATCTTGATGGGCATATCATTGGTCATCTTGATGGTCATCTCCATAATAATCTCTATAATCATCTCGATGGTCATCTCCATGATCATCTCCATGATCAGCTCGATGGCCATCTCGCTGGTCATCTCGATAGTCATCTCCAATATCATTTCGATGGTCATCTCGATAGTCATCTCCATGATCATCTCGATGGTGATCTCCATGATCATCTCAATGATGATCTCCATGATCTCAGAATGGAATCGTAGTCACGTGCGTCTTCAAAATTAGCAGCCGGTGTACATCCCTTATGTTTTTTCTTCCAATAACTGAAAAATAAAGAGATTGTTTAAATAATCATCATCATCATCATCAAAGTTACGCCTTGTCCAATATACAGTAGTATCCGAGCGTAATTGTGTTAAAGAGTACAAGCTTTTAAATACACGGTGCGCAGTCGAGTTGACCCCGACACTGAAGCAAAGTTGTGAAGAACATGCACGAGTTTTGTGAACTTTAACCACAACCACCCTACCCCACCTATCCCCCCCTCCCCATGTCCCGTCAAACGAACACAAAAAACTGCGTCAAAATACCCCAGAACAGACGGACGGTGAAAAGTCCCGCGTGTTAAGATATGTTTGTGCGCTATCGCTAAGAAAATATTGCAGGTGAGTGTACAAGTGAGAGTGTAGGTGAGTGTACATGTGAGTGAGCGTGGAGGTGAGTGTACAGGTGAGAGTGCAGTTCAGTGTACAGGTGAGCGTGCAGGTGAATGTCACATGTACACTCACCTGTACACTCGCCTGCACTCTCGCCTGGACACTCACCTGCACGCTCATGCACATATACACTCGCCTCCTCGCTCACTCACATGTACACTTACCTGCACGCTCACTCACATGTATACTCACCTGCATGCTCGCCTGTACTCTCACCTGCACGTTAACTGTGCAGGTGAGTGTACATGTGAGTGAGCGTGGAGGCGAGTCTACAGGCGAGAGTGCAGTTGAGTGTCCATGTGAGAATGCATGTGAGTGTACAGGCGTGAGTGCAGGTGAATGTACATGTGAGCGTGCAGGCGAGTCAACGCACAGGTGAGTATACAGGTGAGTGTGCGTGCAGCTGAGTACAGGTGAGAGTGCGGGCGAGTATACAGGTGGCAGGGCAGGATGACCACGGGCTTAGAGGACTTCTCCAGGCAGAGGGGGCACAGCAGCTGGCGCGCTGCAGCAGCCACCCACAGGCGGACAGCCTCGTCGCTGCAGCTGTCACGTGCCCGGCCTCCCTCTCCTCCTCCGCCCCATGCCACGTGGAGACAGAGAAAGAGAGGGAGAGGCATTCACACCACGAGGTCACGTGGGCAAGGGAACAACAAATCCCCCCCCCCTACACCAACTCCCAACATGGACTCGTCCATCGCTGGTCCCACCTCCCCCACGGAAAATCATCGAAGTCAACGTACAGTAGGACAGTCCACACAAGCGGCATCAACAACAACAGCAGCAGCCGTCACCATTCGCCACTAAGTGGCGGTGACGTCCCCGCGGCGTTGGTGCCAGGCTAGGTGCACTCTTAGGCCACGCGAAGTGTCGAAGGCTCGCTGACAGGAGGTCACGGGACAGAACCCTGCAGGTGCCATGGGGTTGACCGACTCGAGATGGCTGCAGACGCCACCAGCTGTGCCAACTCGCCGCGTTTTAGCCGCCCGCCTCTCCGCTCGTTGTTGTGAGCGTCCCTCACGAGCCTCCTCCTCCTCCACAGAGGCCGATCTTGACACCGCCGGAACCGCTCATCGGCAAGTCCACTCAGCTCCAAATCCTCCAACCAGGTACCTTTGTAGACCCGCAGTGATGCCCCATGCCGTGTTGGCAGTCCACTGCTGGATGAAGGCTTCGGGTCGCCACGGTGGCTAGGAGATGTTAACTACCTCGCCCGGTGTGCAGGAGGTCGTGGGTTCGACCCCGACGCCTGCTGCTGCTGCTGCTGTAGATTTGGAGTCTGCGGTGTCTCTCTCCACGTGGTCGCGTGGATTTTTCTCCCGGTGCTGCGGTGTTCCCATCCACATTTAGAATCGATGTGTTGAGAATATTTGGCTGCTCTAAATGTCCACACGAGAAGCCACTTTGTTGAGCTATCATCTGTGGCTAGGTAGCTTCTCATATAAGCGCTTTGTAGCTCAGTGGGACTTACGTGGTTAAAATGAAATAACAGTAAAAATAGCAGCACCACCACTCCACGTACACAGAACATCTGCCGTGATCCTGACTGCAGTGCTCAGCTCAATATGGTCGATGAAAGTGAATTACGTGACGGCCGCTACGTTAAAGGTTTCGTCACCTTTGGGTGGCATCAGTTGCTGCTCTGGCCCATCCGGAAATACAACAATGCCTTGATGGAGGCTCCATTGAAGATGCGTGCGACCCTCTCGACTGGCCGTCTGACCCGAATGTTCGGTCCAACCCGAGCTGAATATTGAGTGGAACTGGGTGACCCTGGGGCTATTTTCTACAACGTAACAATTTCGATTTAAAGCATTCGTGACTGCAGGGATTTATATTCTTGGTTCTTTCGGTAAAGTCACGTAGAAGGGAAATAATAAAGTAATAAAAATAAAACAATACAATTCTCACGACGTTTCGATTGCAACACAAGCAATCATCATCAGGTGTGAAAACCACAGCAAGAAAATTGTGGTGTTCACACCTGATGATGATTGCTTGTGTTGCAATCAAAACGTCGTGAGAATTTCATTGTTTTAAATTTTTCCTATTTTATTATTTCCCTTCTATGTGACTTTCCCGAAAGAAAACAAGAATATGAATGTTGGGGTCGTTGAGTAAACAGCCAAAGTGGGTGACGAGAAGTGGCACAGGTGGGTAGCGCGCCACGCTACGAACCGGCTCCACCCGAGTTCAATACCTGTCCAGGGCTAACAACGACACCACTGGGGAGCGATGTCAGGGCTGGTTGCCCGCTGCCTTCACCGACCAGCATCGACCACCCGTGGTGGGATATGGTCAAAGAACCACAATGGTGGGGAGGCCTTCATCCAGCAGTGGATTGACCATGGGCTGTAAAAACAAAGTGTTGCAATTTATTATTGGTTCTTTCGGTAAAGTCACATAGAAGGGAAATAATAAAATAATAAAAATAAAACAATACAATTCTCACGACGTTTCGATTGCAACACAAGCAATCATCATCAGGTGTGAAAACCACAGCAAGAAAATTTGAAAAAAGTGGCGGGATTTTTTTAAAGAAATTTTTTGAAATAAGTGGAGCTTTTTTTTTACCGCCACTTTTTAAAAAAAATCTTGCTGTCGTTTTCACACCTGAAAATGATTGATTGTGTTGCAATCGAAACGTCGTGAGAATTCTAATGTTTTATTTTTATTAGTTTATTATTTCCCTTCTTCGTGACTTTACCGAAAGAACCAAGAATATGAATCCCTGCAGTCACGAAGGCTTTAAATCTTAAAAAACCCCAACATTCGTCAATGATGACCGATTCCATTCATAAAGTGCGCTCTTGCCGCCGTGTGCGCTTAGTACTGCTCAGTATTAAAAACACGCGTTGACTGCTCTATACAGGGTGGGATAGAGATCTCTACTCAACCCTGCAGGGTCACCCCTCTCATAGTGAAGGCGTTCACACTTGAGCTGCAGTTGCCCTGTGCCAGTAGTTGCATCATTAACTGTGCGAAATCCTTTTCAAACCATTACTATAAAAATGCAGAATTTGCCATTAAGTTACTTTTCTTGGATTTAGCAGAATTCCACAATAGCTCTCTCAATAGCTGTAGCGTTTGAGTTACGATCTTTCACATGTTTGCGTTGTTAAATCTAATGACTCATTAAACGATAATTAAATGACCACTTAGTGTAGGACAATCATTGAATGTTGAACTAAACTTTGTAGTTTCATTTAATGCTGAGGGTATTGACAAGAAAAGTAGTGGGTGTGTGGGGTTTAAATTGTCAACTGGTGCCCGCACTGCATCGTGTGGCGGGTTTCTGACAGCAGCAGCATTGCCACGAAGCTCTCATTGGCGCTTGGTGAATATCCGTTGGGGGATTCCTTTTCGTTTTTTGTTCATTGAATGATCACCCTCCCTGCACCTGGCCACCCATTTGTGTGTGTGAGCCTTCAGGTGTCACGGCAGAGCTATTGCATAGGGATGCTGCGATTGTACTGCCGTGGGCTAAGCATCGACGGCGGCCCTCTGTCAATCCACAGCGGAGGTAAGAGCCCCCCACTCTGTGTCAGTAAATGGGGGGGGGGTGTTTGGTCATACTTCACCACGCTGGTCAGTGCGAGTTAGTGTGAAGGTGAGGCAGCCCAAAGATCTGTTCAGATGTCACTCAGCACCGACGTTAGCTGTGGCCGGGAATCTAACTTTGATGGCAGCTAACGGCCGGGCCACCGCTTCACGGGTGAACGGGTTGATTAGATGAGACGATGGCGTTGCGTTTCATAGCAGTGGCTACTCCTCCACCTGGCTGGGCGATTGAGAAACCACACCCACAGCAGTGTCCCAGTGTACCGGCACCCCCCCAGTGCTGGAGTCAACATTCTCTGGGCCCCATTTTTCTTCAAACGCCGCTCTGGATTTGGGCCGGGCAAGAAGCGCGTCGCCACCGAACACGTTACGGTCAAATGTTGTAAGCGGCAGGTTTATCTAATTCATATTTGACGACTTCCTCTTCCAAGACGTCCTGCCCCGTGTGGAGGAGTAGGCCAGTTACCCTCACAGGGGCTCTCTGGAGCTCCCGCTCGTGGAGGCCCCATTTGCCGGCAGTGGCGTGAACAACCGCAGGGGCTCTACCTTTACCTTTTATCCACTTTTCATATTCAACATTTAATTAGGTCAGCAACGTGGTCTTGACCTCTTACCCACAAACATTTCTGACAAGTACAGCAAGTGCACGTGTACACAAGTGTACTCCTGTGCTAGTTGCACTACACTTCTGCTTTTTGTGTTTAGTTTGTTGTCGTTCCCCCATACCTCAGATTAGCACGGTTGGCTGTATGCGGTGCTAAAGAAGTTCAACATACACACACACGCATCCACACACACAAACACGTACACATCCATCAACACACAGAGATACAAAGACAAAGACTCCCCATATAGACAAACAGTCTGTTGGGGCAAGTGCTGTTAGTGAGCACACGCACATACATACACACATAAACACATACACACACACATAAACAAACACATACACACACATCCACACCCATACACACACATACACCCACACACAAAGACACATACACACTGCGATGGCAAAGTAAAAAATGGAAGCGAGACCAGTGTTTGTCACGACAAGTATATATTGATGTCAAGTGCAAATACAAAACGAGGTCGACAAAATCTCTGGAAAACATTAATCTCGCTTTCCCTTCCCACACTTTGAGCTGCTTTTGTACAAACGATAAAAACCCCGAGGAGACCGAAGTGTCACCGATCTACATTCACGAGTTCAGAAACCGCTGTTTCTTGAGTCATCATGGTCCATGGAAATAAAGTGCTTGACAAAGTTAATCATTTATCCGTACATTTCACGTGTTAACGTTTTGGTGCTACGGTTTAGCGTGTCCATTGAAATGTGCACTCCCCGTACATTAAAAAACAAAGTAAGAGATATGTCTTCTTTGAGTCTTTCGGTAAAGCCACCTAGATAGAAACAATTATAAAAATAATAACAATATCACGTTTCGATCGCAACACAAGCAATCGTCTTGAGGTGAAAAAAGAGGGGGAAATCTGCCGAGGCAGGCTGTATATAAAGGTTTAGAGATATTGTTATTATTTTGATTATTTTTTCTATCTATGTGGCTTTACCGAAAGACCCAAAGAATATGAATTACTGCAGTTACGAAAGCTTTAAGTCAAGATTTAACAGATATGTAGTTAAAATAATGCCGACGTATTCACAGTTCAATAAATAAATACTTTGCAACAGCGGTGACTTTTTAAATCCCCGACACAACGCAAAATAAAGTCCCGCATGTTAAATAAACAGTAACAAGAACCGTAGGGAATACCTTGCACGACCTCACTGAGACCGCACTCCGGCCTCGCGTTGCAGAGGACACAACCTCTGTCTTCATTTGTTATGGGACAGTTCATTTTGCGGTCACCATCACAATAACGTTCCTGGTGCCAACTCTCTTGACGATTGACCTCGTAATAAACAGAAACTCCAAGCCGTAATGGGTTCGTGTCGGCTGCATGGATCTTGGCTCTTGTTTCCCAGAATGCTGGCATGATTTTAAGCTCTTTCATGCTGGGTTTTTCAAGTCGTGGTGGATTGTGAGTTTAGAGTTGCTTTAAATGTTTCCCATGTCAGCATTGGACAGGTGTGCCATAAGGCCCTGACGTAATAATTGCAGCTCTTTATTGTTTAGAGAATGTGGTCGTCGAGTGAGAATGTAGAGTCCAAGGTGATTCCAATGATGTTCAAGTGATTTCAGGCGCTGATGGTGGAGCTGGCGATGAGTACATTTTGGGGCGCCGGCGACGCCATGGTGAGCCGCTTCCTGGTGCCTTCCTAAAATGTCTCTCAGAATTAGATTGAATTTGAGAGGAAGCAAAGGGTTAGCCACTTGATCGTGTGGAATTCAGGCACCAACCACTATCGGTGGGGCGAGTGCCAGTTGTTACACCGGTGGTGGCTGCTGTGAGACCAGAGTGGCGGTGGCTGCTGTTGGACTGGCGGTGGAAGTGGCTGCTGTGGGACAGGCGGTGGCGGCAGCTGCTGTGGTACTGACTGCGGCTTCTCCCAGACAGGCGGTGGTGGCTGTTGTAGATTTGGCAACAGCAGTGGTTTCTGCTGGACCGGCAACAACTGCTATGAGATTGGGGGGTGGTGGCGGCTGTTGTTAGAATGGCAGCGGCTGCTAGGAGACGGCTTCTTCAAAACAAGCTGTAGTGGTGGTATTGGCTGCTGCGGAACTGGCAGTGGCGATGGTTGCTGTAGGACTGGCAGTGGCTGCTTGGAGATCGGGGTGGTGGTGGTGGTGGATGCTCTGGGACTAGCGGCGGCGGCCGCGGCTGTTGCGTGCCTGGCGTTGCCGGTAGTAGCTGCTGCTGCCGCTGTTTCTGCCGTCGCCCTTGCAGTTGCTCCGGCAGTTGTTCCCGTTGGGGTGGTTCGCCATCTTGAGTTTCTGCAGATTAACAAGATGAGGGCGCTCAAGTCCAAACCGCTCGACATTGAGTGAATGAAACAAAACTGGTCTAAAGTAGACACAAGAACATTGCTGTACTTCACCATTCCTGTAATGTAAAATTATGCACTGCCAGGGTGTACATTCTCCCCGGGCAGTTCCACGCACGCGGGGTAACGTTTCAAAACCAGCATTTACCTTGCGCGCCGGTGAAGAGAGCTGCTGTTCAGTGACGAGGTCCTGGGTCTCCATCGCCAAGTGGGAACGTTTGATGCACAACCTAGACGTCGCCTTGACGTGCTCTAGCGGGCGGTAGCTGTCCGCTGGTGGCGTATTCAGTTCTGGCGACCTGAATGTCCGCACCACACATCACAAACTGCGGTTAACACCACCGCTCGCTCCACCGCTGAGCTGTCTGGCCGGACACCCATGGAGCCGCTAAGCTCCAAATTAGTCGGAACAACTCAACTGCCTAGAAAGCAGACACTGCTGCTGATGTTCGCGCAAGACAATATTTGTGCAGTGAGCTGGTCTGGGGGACGGGTGTAAGTGGAGGTCAAAGTGGATGGGAGAGAAGGGCGACTTGCCGAATATAGAAGAGCATGTAGGCCTGCTCACTCATCGCAGCCTTGGTGTCGACGAGCCGCACGATGGAGTCGTTCATACAGCACCATTTTCCATCGCTGATCTGTGCACAGTTAATACACAGCTACACTTGGTTACAATGTTTACAAAACCGCACCCAGTATTCTCCGTTCATGTAATAACAACACACGATACCCTCTAGGCAACAAGTTCCTCAAGAGCATCACCCCAACGTCAGAGCTGCAGAGCGTGCTACGGTTGCTATGATGGTTTTGAATTTACGGTACGGTCTGCCTGAACATATCACTGCATCAATAACCTTGGACCAATTTAATCAAAATCTAAATTTTTATTTAGACTGGAAGAATCTGATGAGCCACGAAGCTCTTTTTCACAAATGTCCAGTAGGGGCGGGTCAGAAAGTTACAACAAACAATACATAAACCGATAGGAGTTAAAAGTGTAGGAAAGCTAAGCAAGTCACTAAATACAAATAAATAAACTAAATACTGTAAGTAGAAATTGCATAAATACATCAAAACGCAAGAACAGTTGCAGGACTGTTTTTATTATTTAATTTTTATAATTTTTCTACCTACGTGACTTTACCAGTAGCTGCTGTGGTGCTGATGGCAGCTTCTCCAAGACAAGCGGTGGCTGCTGTGGGACTGGCGATGGCTGCTGCGGAACTGGCGGTGGTGGTGGTTGCTGTAGGACTGGCACTGGCTGCTTGGAGATCGGGGTGGTGGTGGTGGTGGCGGATGCTCTGGGACTAGCGGCGGCGGCCGCGGCTGTTGCGTGCCTGGCGTTGCCGGTAGCAGCTGCTGCTGCCGCTGTTTTTGCCGTCGCCCTTGCAGTTGCTCCGGCAGTTGTTCCCGTTGGGGTGGCTCGCCATCTTGAGTTTCTGGAGATAAACAAGATGAGGGCGCTCAAGTCCAAACCGCTCGACATTGAGTGAATGAAACAAAACTGGTCTAAAGTAGACACAAGAACATTGCTGTACTTCACCATTCCTGTAATGTAAAATTATGCACTGCCAGGGTGTACATTCTCCCTGGGCAGTTCCACGCACGCGGGGTAACGTTTCAAAACCAGCATTTACCTTGCGCGCCGGTGAAGAGAGCTGCTGTTCAGTGACGAGGTCCTGGGTCTCCATCGCCAAGTGGGAACGTTTGATGCACAACCTAGACGTCGCCTTGACGTGCTCTAGCGGGCGGTAGCTGTCCGCTGGTGGCGTATTCAGTTCTGGCGACCTGAATGTCCGCACCACACATCACAAACTGCGGTTAACACCACCGCTCGCTCCACCGCTGAGCTGTCTGGCCGGACACCCATGGAGCCGCTAAGCTCCAAATTAGTCGGAACAACTCAACTGCCTAGAAAGCAGACACTGCTGCTGATGTTCGCGCAAGACAATATTTGTGCAGTGAGCTGGTCTGGGGGACGGGTGTAAGTGGAGGTCAAAGTGGATGGGAGAGAAGGGCGACTTGCCGAATATAGAAGAGCATGTAGGCCTGCTCACTCATCGCAGCCTTGGTGTCGACGAGCCGCACGATGGAGTCGTTCATACGGCACCATTTTCCATCGCTGATCTGTGCACAGTTAATACACAGCTACACTTGGTTACAATGTTTACAAAACCGCACCCAGTATTCTCCGTTCATGTAATAACAACACACGATACCCTCTAGGCAACAAGTTCCTCAAGAGCATCACCCCAACGTCAGAGCTGCAGAGCGTGCTACGGTTGCTATGATGGTTTTGAATTTACGGTACGGTCTGCCTGAACATATCACTGCATCAATAACCTTGGACCAATTTAATCGAAATCTAAATTTTTATTTAGACTGGAAGAATCTGATGAGCTACGAAGTTCTTTTTCACAAACGTCCAGTAGGGGCGGGTCAGAAAGTTACAACAAACAATACATAAACCGATAGGAGTTAAAAGTGTAGGAAAGCTAAGCAAGTCACTAAATACAAATAAATAAACTAAATACTGTAAGTAGAAATTGCATAAATACATCAAAACGCAAGAACAGTTGCAGGACTGTTTTTATTATTATTTATTTTTTATAAATTTTCTATCTACGTGAATTTACCAGTAGCTGCTGTGGTGCTGATGGCAGCTTCTCCAAGACAAGCGGTGGCTGCTGTGGGACTGGCGATGGCTGCTGCGGAACTGGCGGTGGCGGTGGTTGCTGTAGGACTGGCACTGGCTGCTTGGAGATCGGGGTGGTGGTGGTGGTGGCGGATGCTCTGGGACTAGCGGCGGCGGCCGCGGCTGTTGCGTGCCTGGCGTTGCCGGTAGCAGCTGCTGCTGCCGCTGTTTTTGCCGTCGCCCTTGCAGTTGCTCCCGTTGGGGTGGTTCGCCATCTTGAGTTTCTGGAGATAAACAAGATGAGGGCGCTCAAGTCCAAACCGCTCGACATTGAGTGAATGAAACAAAACTGGTCTAAAGTAGACACAAGAACATTGCTGTACTTCACCATTCCTGTAATGTAAAATTATGCACTGCCAGGGTGTACATTCTCCCCGGGCAGTTCCACGCACGCGGGGTAACGTTTCAAAACCATCCTTTACCTTGCGCGCCGGTGAAGAGAGCTGCTGTTCAGTGACGAGGTCCTGGGTCTCCATCGACGAGTGGGAACGTTTCATGCACAACTTAGACGTCGCCTTGACGTGCTCCAGCGGGCGGTAGCTGTCCGCTGGTGGCGCATTCAATTCTGGGGACCTGAATGCCCGCACCACACATCGCAAACTGCGGTTAACACCACCGCTCGCTCCACCGCTTAGCTGTCTGGCCGGACACTCATCGAGCCGCTAAGCTCCAAATTAGCCGGAACAACTCAACTGCCTAGAAAGGAGACACTGCTGCTGATGCCCGCGTAAGACAATATCTGTGCAGTGAGCTTGTCTGGGGGACGGTTGTAAGTGGAGGTCAAAGTGGAGGGGAGAGAAGGCGACTTACCGAATATAGAAGAGCATGTAGGCCTGCTCACTCATCGCAGCCTTGGTGTCGACGAGCCGCATGATGGAGTCGTTCATACGGCACCATTTTCCATCGCTGATCTGTGCACAGTTAAAACAAAGCTACACTTGATTACAATGTTTACAAAACCAAAGAATATAAATTACTGCAGTCACGAAAGTTTTAAGTAAAAATGTAGTTGCAAGACTGTTTTATTTATTCCTCCCTATTTGACATTTGTAACATTATGGGCGCATTGCAGTTGTGCGTTGTTATTGTTTGATGGTAACAAATGGAATTACCTTATTGTAGCAATAATAATGGCCGCTGTTTGAGTCGGCTCCCTTGTGCACCAGCACCGAGTACAGGGAGTAGATCGCGGGCTCTCCCTGAGACGTTGAGGTGAAGGGTTGCATGTCCAGGTGCTCCGGGTAGGTGATGTTCTACAGGCAGCGCACAGGAGGGGGAGGCAGCGCGGCAGAGACGAACGTTAGGAGAGGAAACGGAAGGGGTTGTGGGGTGGGCAGCAGAGATGGGCACCATCTCAGTTACACGTCAAAGTGATGACGTGATGTCTCGCTAATTTGAGCGTTCAAGACGGTGCTCATCTCCTGTTTATAGCCCTGAGCAAGTGGTGGAAATTCTACATTCATATGACGGGGGTGAGTCTATCTGTTGGACCTATTTCAGCATGGAGAGGCATTTTCTCCAGCGGTGAACTGACAAAGGGCTGTCATTAAATAAATGAATGAGAACGATGTGGAGGGGCAGAATCGTTACCTGGTTGATCTTGACGCCGTAGAGGTTGTACCGCTTGATGGAGACTGTGAGGACGTTGGGCAGGCGGTGGAGAGCCATCGTCTTTGTCGCTTTCCCCTTGTGACAGCACCTGCACGACCACAACAACGCCAGACATTGCACGCGTTCCCCAACCGATGAGGGCAACTTTTGAACGACATTGCTTCTCATTTTTTCTTTACTATTATTTTAGTAATTTTTATTATTATTTTTTAAAATACTTTTTAGTAAAACTAATATTATGTTCTAAAATATTTATCATAATTAATATTCTTCTGTTTATATTATCATGAGATATATATTTAATCTGCAGACTTTTGAAGCGACAAATGTTTGCAAGGTGTCGAAACACGACGGCCCGCTCACCTTGCACAGGTGTATTCATCCAGAATCTCCTCGTTGAAAAACTCCCCAAACGCCTCCACCAGATGCGATGAGTTCTGTTACCCAACAGAGTGAAAGGCAAATTAAGACTCTTAAGAAGCATTCCATAAACATTGTATCGTGACGGAAACTCCGAAAACCCGCATCTTGTATTAAATCGTACGACCGCAATAAACGAGGTGACGCACGCTACTGGCAGTGTGTTTGGATGTTAAGTGGCTGATCGATGTGTCTGCGTGATGTATTTTAGGCACAGAAGGGGGCACAGGTGGTACATCAGCCAGTCATCTCATTCAGTCAATCCATGGCACCTGGGTCTGTCCCGTGACCTGCCAGCAGGCGTTCGACACTTCACGTGGCCTTAAAGTGCACTCAGCCTAGCACAAGTGCCATGGTGACATCACCGCCATTTAGTGGCGAATGGCGGTTGTTGTTGATGTGTGCATGTTGAACCTCCTTTGCACCGTATGTACATGTATAACTGTTAAGAAATGTTTTTTTCATTGCTTACATTAATATAGAGTGCGATGTCCAGGCATGTGTCGTAGGTGTTGGAGTCATTGCAGCACTGCATGCACTCCACTGCAAAGCAAACACACATTAGGGAGGGACGTCACATGTGTCTTAGTCAAACTAAATGCACGCTCCCCACTGACATAAGTAATTGCTACTTTTCACCAACTGGTAAAAGGTTATTCCGTGTAGCACGTGTGTGAGTGTAAATGCTGCAACGCGGGCAGGTCTACACTGTGATGGTGCACTTACTGTTCTCGGTTAACAAGTTTCTAGAGGAGTGCGCAAAACTTACCACGTGAACGAAGGTAACCCCCGAAGATCTGGTAAATGAGGGTGGTAGCCTCCGTGTATCTGTCCAGCCTGCCAGTCACAGAGAACGACACCACACGGTGGTTACAGCAGCAGTAGCACCTTTACCGGATGCACACGCATGTGTGAAAGTTACACCATTGCCCGAGCTGTTGATTCACTCTTTCCCTTCAGCACTGCAACGCGTGCTCTGTAGCAACGAAACGTGGTCGCGTCTGCACAAGGCAGCCACCTTCACGGCACAGCCAGAGCTGGGGGCAAGCTGGCAGCCATCACGCGGTGCTGTTGCCCGGCAGTTTTGTTGTGCTCGGCGTGCCACGTGCTACCCGTCAACACGAGGAATGATGTGAAGGGGCCACCGACCTCGAGACATTTATCCCCCGGTATTTATCGGCAACGTGAAATGCGCAAACAAAAGATGGCCCACGTCAGGGCCAAGGTCAAAGAACCGTGGTGCCAGCAGGGCCGGTCCTCTGCATCTCCCAGGTTTTCACACAAAAGTGTGAGTAGCTTTTCACAGACGTTGAAGTACAATCGTGCAGAAAACCGAGAGGAAGCCGTGAGGTACCGAACTGCAGAACGACTGCCGCATGTTGACTGGCGCGCAGTACTCACTCGCTGTGGCCATAGAGGCATGAGGCTTGCATGGCATCTACCACGTATCGCAGAAACTCGTGGGCATCTTCCTGTCTCCCAATGCGCAGGTGTTTGGCGATGCCTGCAGAGAAATGGACATAGGGACAAAGTGACAGGTACAGGATCTGATGACATCTTTCAAGAGCTCCCCAACAGTCGTTTCAAAAGGAGCGGTGCAAAGGATTTGGAACACAGACGGCGAAAGATCGCGGCGATAACTTAGTATTGGGACTCACGCGTGATGTTGTTAGTGATGACGCTGGGTGTCAGAACTGTCTGCGAGTTGTTGAATGTGCTGACGACGTGACGCTCCATGACGCACATCAGGCAAAAGTCGCTCCGTTGGCCTGCGAACGAGGGCACAGGTGGCACAATCCGTCAGCGCACGCCACTCGCACTCAGCCCAGTTGGGGAGTAACAACAAACGCGATGAAACCTGGCACCAGCAACAATCGCAATTAATATTGCGTCTAAGTACCAATTGCATCACAAGATGCTTTATAAGCCCAAGTTGAATCTGTGCAGCCTATTAAACACATGTTCGCCACGTGTGCACGTGTTTATCAAAAACACAATACTGATTTATACTGGAGGAATCCGATGAGCTATGGAGCTCTTTTTTTGCAGATGTCCAATAATGGTACGGGGTGAGAAGGTTACAACAACAAAAATACAAAAACACGATAGGAGTGCAAAATATAGGAAAGGCAAACAAACCACTTAAAAACATACACAAATTAAACTATGTTTTTATTTTACCAGGTAAAGCCGACTGAGCTATTAGCTTCTTCAAAATTATCTGACCACGAATGATAGCTCAACGAAGTAGCTTATCAAGTGTGAAATTCATATCAGCCAAAATAACCGTGATAATAACGTAGCCGATGGGTAAACGAGAGTGCCAGGGGGGAAGGTACTTACAGGTGCTGCAGTGCTCTTGCAGCAGCAGGTAGTTGGCGAGCGGCGGCGTGTAGGCGAGGCACTGCAGCGTGGCGTTGAGGAAGCAGGTGTTCCCCAGGTTGCGCAGGCCGGCACCCTTGCCCACGTCGCTCTCCCACCTGAGGTTCAGGTGCTCCGGCGCAAACAGCGAGAGCCGTGCCGCCGGAATGCCGTCGTCGTCCTCTGCACAAAGGGTAGGGTGGTGGCGAAAGCTGGCGTCATCGCAGAGCGCTGCACTGCCGATGGGGCTGGCGTGGATATCCAGTGGCCCCAGCCAGCACCCGTGCTGCTACTCTTAACCAGAAATATTTTTATCCACATTTACGCGTCAGGCTAAAGTTCGCGAAAAATGTGATGCGCCTGTCACGTTGACTGATAGGTGTTTTGAGCTCCTCGTGTTACTCTTGAATGGCAAAAGTTGTGGTTGCAAAGCGGCCTTGCTTTGGTGGCTACCACCCTAACAAGATGCCACGAGGTTGTGTAATCGCACGCTCACCTTGGGGTGCAGGCAGCACAGACACGCTGATGTTTTGGCGTTTTGTGACTGGCACCGGGGAGGGTTCCAGCCGGCCATGGGGAAGACAGCTGGGATCTGTGCCGAGCCTCTCGTCGGCCGCCGCCAGCACCTCGTTGGACGAGGTGGGGGCCAAGACCGTGAGGTCGTTGCCGGACGAGGTGCCCTCTGCTCCGCACGCCACAGTCGTGGTTGGGTCCTGCCACAGCAACGCAGTCAACACATCCACAATTACTCCTCCCATCCGGACTGGGATCCCAACACACGTGGGACTGTTTTATCACCAAAAGAAATCCAATTTTAGTCCATGAACCGATGGGCAATCTGCATCAAATGTCTCAGAAATATATACATACACAATCTATTTTTAAAGGAACCCCAAACTCACTTATGAAGAAGGGGCCATTGACTAAAGACGAACGAGTTCAGTTCGTTGTTATGTATGCTAAAGAAGGCAATAGAAGAAGTCAGTAAAACAAGGTCCTAAATATATTTCAAAATGGTAATGGGAGTAAGTTTTAACATTTGTTAAAATTAAACGAAATATCTCTCCGTTATCTGTTAAGATAAATATAATAATTGCGTGTCCTGACTTGTGGGCCACCCTCTGTAGGCCACGCTATCAAAGGGACCAACAACTGTTGATGTGCTCTGCAGATGGGCCATGGCCTGAAACGGTGCCTGTTATATATTTAATCATGCATTCTATATTTATTTCACTTTATTATACACGGTGGCCCAAATGTTAGGACAGAGGGATATTTCCTGTATCGTGCAACTGACATTACAACGTTTTAATTTTGTATTCTTGAAGTAAAAAGTGTATCTATTATCATTATTACTATCTATAACAAAATAATCCTGTTATTTGTTCAAATGAACATAATAACTCCATGTGTCCTAACTTGTCGGCCAGCCTCTATAGGCGACGTTATGAAAGGGAAAACAGCTATTAATGTGCTCTACAAAATGGCAATTGCCTGAAACGTCGCCTATCATTATTCTGTAAGAATCCCCCCCCCCCCCCCGTGCATTCCCAGCGTTGTGATTGGCTGAGTGGCGCCAGCGGGCCCCGCCCATGCCCGCCACCCAGGGCTCCTCCCCCTCACCGGAGGCTCCGCCCTCAGACGCGGCCCCGCCGCCGCCTGCGCGACTCCCGTCAGCTCCGGCACGGCGACCCGCGCCGTGCCTCGGGCTTCATCCGGGGAGGGGGTCCCGGGCACAGCCCCGCGGGATCCCTCGCGGGGGTCGCCAACTGCAAGAAGGAGAAGCACAGCGATCACATTTCGTACTTCGGACAAACACACGGCTCTACATTTCCCACGAAAGTTTAACATGGCACTGTGTTCAGTAGCCCCAGCCAGCAGCACCCGTGCTGCTACTCTTAACCAGAAAGATGTTGCTCCACATTTAAGTTTAAATCTCAAGGTAGCGAAAAATGTGATGCGCCTGTCACGTTGACTGATAGGTGTTTTGAGCTCCTCGTGTTACTCGTGAACGGCAACAGCAGTGGCTCAAAAGCGGCCCTTCTGTTGGTGGCCGCCACCCTAACGAGAGGTCACGAGGTCGCGTGGTCGCACGCTCACCTTGGGGTGCAGGCAGCACAGACACGCTGATGTTTTCTCGTGCTGTGGCTGGCACCGGGGAGGGTTCCGGCAGGCTATGGGGAAGGCAGCTGGGTTGGGAGCAGAGCCTCTCGTCGGCCGCCGCCAGCACCTCGTTGGACGAGGTGGGGGCCAAGACCGTGAGGTCGTTGCCGGACGAGGTGCCCTCTGCTCCACACGCCGCAGTCGTGGTTGGGTCCTGCCACACAACGTAGTCAACACATCGACAATTGCTCCTCCCATCTTGACTTGGATCCCAACACACGTGGGACTATTTTATCACCAAAAGAAATACTATTTTAGTCCACGACCCGATGGGCAACCTGCATCAAATGTCTCAAATATATAAACATAATCTATTTTTAAAGGAACCCCAAACTCACTTTAACTCGCCAAATAGTCTATGAAGAAAAGGCCATTGACTAAAGACGAACGAGTTCAGTTCGTCGTTACGTATGCAAAAGAAGGCAGCTGTAAACTTTTTAAAGATATTAACTTAATTTCAAAAGAGAATTCGTGCATTAATCTTGAACTAAATAACAATCTGTTATTTGTTAACACAATTATAACCCGATGTGTCCTGATTTTTGGGCCAGCCTCTTATTAGCGACGTCATGAAGGACTAACTGTGACGTGCTCTGAAGCAGGGTCAGTGCCTGAAACGTCACCTGTTATATATTTAATCATACAGTATACATTAATTACACATTATTATACAGGTTGGCCCAAAAGTTAAGACACGGAGTTATTTAATTTATCTTGGCACTTACATTACAACGTTTTCATTATTTATTTTAAAAGTTAACTTTATTCTCAAAGTTTTGGTGATATGTACCTAACGCCTGACACTCTGCATGCTGCGTGTAACACTGACTAGGCTAGGTGGAGTTCCATGCAATTCTCAAGATTCTTTTTTGTTTTTCTTCGAAGGCTTAGATTAAAATTGTGACTAATCATTCGTTTGTTGTGAGAAGAAAAATCAATGTTCTCCCAAAATATCCCCTGTGTTTGTACTTTATCTTTACGTTTTGACACCAATATTACTGAATAATAAATAAACTATTCAGTTCAGGCTTAGATTAAAATTGTGACTAATCATTCGTTTGTTGTGAGAAGAAAAATCAATGTTCTCCCAAAATATCCCCTGTGTTTGTACTTTATCTTTACGTTTTGACACCAATATTACTGAATAATAAATAAACTATTCAGTTAATTTGTGCGTGATAATAGTTTTTTTTTACTT
This sequence comes from Lampetra fluviatilis, assembly GCF_964198595.1. NCBI lineage: Eukaryota > Metazoa > Chordata > Hyperoartia > Petromyzontiformes > Petromyzontidae > Lampetra > Lampetra fluviatilis. The sequence continues at coordinate 3,075,890 of NC_136297.1, forward strand.
TGAATAAAAATTTAAATAAAGGAGCAAAATCTGCTTTGAATTTGAACTCAGTGCAGTTTCACTTTGATGACTTTTTCTCGCACTTACGGTGAACATTTGTTAAAATGAGTGAACACCGACCTTTCCCCTTGCGATTAATAATGAATATTCACTTTTTTAAAATTCACATCCATTCAGAATCCAGTAAGTTATTGTAACTGAACAGGGGCGTCCACCCGTCCATGAAGGCGAACGAGGCGGCCGCCTGGGGCCCCAAGTTAAGTGAGGCGCCAAAAATTCGAGCAAAACACATCCCTGCAGAGGGAGCTGGTAGTAACGTTGGGTTGCTCGGTTAATGGCCAGGGTCAACGGCGGCGTGGTGTATTTCGCAAATATGCCCGACTGTGAGGGCAGGCACAAGCTGGCGTAAGTAGGTTAAACGTTGATACAGGTTGGAACAACAGGTTCCACACTGCCCACCAGGGATTATTTGTCTGTCGTGCATCAAAATGCAGCCCGCCCATGCACCCCCCCCACCGACCGCCGAGCAAGGCCACGATTGGTTGAGGATGTCGGGGAGGGTGGGGGGAAGGGTAAACACGCCCAATCATCCAACTTCCCCCCCCCCCGAACGCCGCGCTGAGAGTGTGAGAGTGTGTGTGTGTGAGTCTGAGAGTGTGAGAGTGTGTGTGTGAGTCTGAAAGTGTGAAAGTGAGTGTATGTGTGTGTGAGTCTGAGAGTGTGAAAGTAAGTGTGTGTTTGAGTCTTGAGAGTGTGAGAGTGAGTGTGTGTGTGTTAGTCTGATGTGAGAGTGAGTGTATGTGTGTGTGAGTCTGAGAGTGTGAGAGTGAGTCTGAGAGTGTAAGGGTGAGTGTGTGTGTGTGAGTCTGAGACTGTGAGAGTGAGTGTGTGTGAGTCTGAGAGTGTGAGAGTCTGAGAGTGTGATATGTCAGTGTCTGTGTGCGTCTGAGCGTGAGTGTATGTGTGTGTGAGTCTGAGACTGTGAGAGTGAGTGTGTGTGAGTCTGAGAGTGTGAGAGTGTGTGTGTGAGTCTGAGAGTGAGTGTGTGTGAGTCTGAGAGTGTGAGAGTGAGTGTATGTGTGTGTGAGTCTTAGTTACCTAGAGTGTTATACAGGTAGGAACAACAGGTTCCACACTGCCCACCAGGGATTATTTGTCTGTCTGTCGTGCATATCCGGAATTCTGCCCACCCATGCACCTCCCCTAGGCCTCGGCAAGGTAAGGTAAAAGTTAAAAAGTAAAAACAACGAGCCTACCTTTACCCTACCTTTTACCTTACCACAATACCATCACTTTACCCTTACCTTTTACCCTTTAGCAGGTAAGGTAAAAAGCAACGAGCCTACCTTTTACCCTTACCCCATACAAATTACCCGATTACAGGGTAATTACTAGGGTACTACACATGAAAAAGGTTTATAACGGTAAATGCTAGATAGCGCGCTTTATTCATATAGAGTACTCTCGATGATTCCAATTTTACACGCTTGTCATTGTTGTCGTTGTCGTCGTTGTCATCGCTGTCGTATCCTCAAATCTTGTAACTCAATTTTAACCCACTTCCTAATGTGGTATCAACTGCACACTTGGTATACTTATGGCATACTGATGACAATACTATATTCTATCATAAAAAAATGTTTTACATGATTTTTTATATGTTTTGTTTCGGCTTGGGTCTAATTGTCCACGCTCAACTGACGTTGGCTGTAAATCACCACGGTCCCTTACGTTATGGCAAGCTTCGGGGCCACTTCCTGGAGTCTGGAGTCGTGGAGTTCTGTTATTACTCGTACATTTAATGAAAGCGTGTTTAAAAAAATATTTTTAATATTACTTATTAAATGGAGGCCATGGACTGCGCCACTGAGCTTTTAGCGGTAAACAAGGTACCGTATTTACCGGGTAATACTTCGCGCTACCTTTACCCTACCGGGTAATTCTTCCGAGCTACCTTTACCCTACCCTTGACCTTACCCCTTGGCATGTTGACACCTTTACCCTTTTACCCGGTAAAAAGGGTAAATTACCTTACCTTGCTGAGGCCTACTCCCCACGGAACACCGAGCTACGCCGCGATTGGTTGGCGATGTCGGGGAGGGTGGGGGGGAAGGGTAAACATGCCCACTCATCCAACTGCCCCCCCCCCCCCTGAACGGCGCGCTGTCCAACCAAGTTCCTACCTGCCCACTCCGAAGGAACGTGTTAAGGGCACCATGGGGTGAGCAGCCCCTCCCCACCCAGCCCCACCCCTCCCACCCCCCGCCCTCCCTACCCAGCCCCACCCTCCCCACCCAGCTCCTCCCTGCACGACAGACGGACAAAATAATCCCCTGTGGGCTGGTATAACCAGGAGGTTACTACCAGTAAAAATACAAATAAAATAACGACGATGTCATTATTTCAATTCCTGTGCGCATACAGCGGGAATATGAATTATAATTCACTTCTCAACATTCCTGAGAATGTATTGGTTGGACAGACGGGCGAACGGACAGACCGAATCATTATTCCTCTGTTTTAAAAAAATCCGCTTAAAACATTAAGTTATCATCATACCTAAAATTGGGGCAAAATGTTTCCCAGTTTACCAGAAACCTCAGCCTGGATCTGCCCTTGGGGTTTGTGGGTGGGGGCGCCCATTGGGTGGTTGGCCGAGGGCGTTGCCAGTTGCTGGCAGCAGCTGCTCTAGGGCCGCTCCTCTCACTGAGTGCAAATTAATTTTGGTAAAAGCGATTTTCTGCTCACGTTTTGAGCGAAAATTGGTGAACACATCGACGCGTCCTTCCGGGTTATAAACAGCTTTTTTTTAGTATTCACATCAATAGGGAATCCAGTAAGTCAATACTTTTTTTACCACAACAATTGCGCATTTGCAACAAACATAAGTCAAGAACCGCGTGTTTACATTGTTTCATTCACTCTCACAGGTGAGCAAAAAATAAAAGTTTGCAAAACTAATTTTCGATTGAAACTTTTCGTTTACTTTCTGCCCGACAGAAAGGAAACTCCAACAGCTATTAGAATGATGAAGGTGATTTACAATTTTTCATTCTTTATTTGCAGGTTTGTTATACATTACTCTCAGAGAAGAGAAAATTACATTCGGTACGTCACATTCCGTAATTTTGAGTTCAGTCAGATGAATCCAGAAGAGTCGCAGACGAAAGAAGACGTCGATTAAACGGAGGAAGACGGCAGAGATGGCATCATCGACAAAGTCACAACACAGTGGATCGTTTACGACGTGAAAATACCCGTCACGTGACGGGCAATTACGCGATGCTCCTCACCAGAACTAAAGCGGGAAGTTATTTTTCCCCAATTACATTCCTTAAATAATGATCAAATAGAGCAAGTCAAGATCTATAAGTATCTTGGGTTCATCCTTGATTCAAAACTGAATTTTGAAGATCACATTGATTATATTGGTAAAAAGACAAAAATAGGTTTTCTGTATCGACACAAGCACTGCTTCCCCCCTATGTTCTGTTTGGAATTGATAAAAGCTACCATACTGTCACTACTTGATTACTGTGACATCGTGTATAAATCAGCCCCAAGTACTGCACTGAAGAAGCTTGACTCAATGTATCACCCGGCCTTAAGATTTGCACTGAACTGCCCATATAGGACTCACCACTGTGATCTCTACATTGGGTCAAACTTAACATCTCTTAATGTTCGACGGCTTGTGCACCAGATCTTTTTTATTCATAATGTACTTACAAAAAAATCCGCAGATTATCTGCGGGATCTCCTCTCAGTTTCAAAGAACAAATTTGACCTAATATCTTCGCTCATTTACCAACTTCAGATTCCCTATTGCCGTACAAATACTGGAGGAAGGGCCTTTTCTATTGATGCCCCCAGGGTCTGGAATGCTATTGCCAATAAACTGCAACTTGAATCACTACCTATGATATCTTCACTCAAAACTGCTCTAGAGGAGATGTACACCCCTAGCTGCCACTGCTATTTAGTGGCCTAAAATAAAATGTTTCGCTCCGGATGATCGCTGCAAAGTATGACCTGTGGTTTGATTTAGTGTGCTGATCTTAAAGGTGCACTGAAAATTTTTGATACTCCGACTGATGCTCCTGCTGTTGTGGAGTGACTCATGCAGCCAGCTATGGCTGCAGGGTTTGGAAGTACATGTTGTTTGTCGTTTATTGTGAAAATTCAGTCACAGTTCCTATGATCACTGTTTCATTGCTTTTATGGCTTTGTTTTGGTAATTTCGAAACGTTTTTTGGTTTGACCTTGTTTGTTTGTTGTAGTACGGAATTAGACTGATGGCCTTAATCTAAGTTGTCTTGTGGTTGTTGTTGTTGTTTGACTTGCATCCCACTGGGATTTTTGCACACAGCGTTGGTGTACGGTGCTTTTTCTGCAATGTTTTGCCGTCTTTTCTTGGATTTTCTGTTTGAAAATAGTCACATAGTCACTTTAAGATGTTTTCTTGTTCATGTTTTTTTGTTTGTTGTGGTTGCACCCGATTCAAGAGCCGAATGGCTCACAGGGCTATACCTAATAAATGAACTTGAACTTGATGTTATTATTAATATCTATTTTTCTTCTTCATTTTCAGATGACATTGAAAAAATGGACAGGAAATTGACCAGAGACGAACGAGTTTGATTGTCATTCGTATGCAAAAGAAGGCAGCTGTGATTGCTCATTCGTGCATCGTGCATCAATGTAAACAGAAGTCAGTTTTAACATTTGTTAAAACAAACAAAATAATGCTTTGTTACCTGTTAAAATAAAAATGATGACACTATGTGGCATGACTTTTGGGCTACCCTCTTTAGGTGACGTTATGAAGGGCCAATTGTGATGTGCTTTGCAGAAAGGCCATTGCCTGAAACGTCGCTTTTTATATCTAACCACACATTATATATTTATTACGCATTATTATCGGAATCAGAATAGATATTTAGACTGGAGGAATCCGATGAGTTATAAAGCTCTTTCGTATAGGTGTCCAGTTGGGGCAGGTAAGAATGTTACAACAACGAACAATATCAACACATGATAGGAGTGCAAAATACAGGTTGGCCCAAAAGTTTCATTCATCGTGCCACTGAAATTTCGACGTTTTAATTATTTAGTCTAAAAGTTAACTTTTTTGTTTGTTATTATTATTGATACCATAACAAAACAATCCTCTGTGATTTGTTTAAATAAATCATTAAGATCTGTGTGTCCTAACTTGTGGGCCACCCTCTATCGGCGACGGTATGAAAGGGCAAACAACTGTGATGTGCTCTGCAGACGGACCATTGCCTGAAACGTCACCTATCATTATCCAATACCCACCCCAGTGTACTCCCAGCGTTGTGGTTGGTTTAGCGGCCCCGCCGCCGCCTGCGCGGCTCCCGTCAGCTCCGGCACGGCGACCCGCGCCGTGCCTCGGGCTTCATCCGGGGAGGGGGTCCCGGGCACAGCCCCGCGGGATCCCTCGGGGGTGTCGCCATCTGCAAGAAGGAGAAGAAGCACGGCGATCACATTTTGTACTTCTGGGTCTACATTTCCCATTATAGATAAAACATGGCCCCAGCCAGCACCCGTGGTGCCACCATTAACCAGAAAGATTTTGCTCCACATTGAAGTATGAAGATCAAATTCGAGAATAATGTGATGTGCCTGTCACGTTGTCTGATAGGTGTTTTAAGCTCTCCGTGTTACTCATGATGGGCAACAGCAGTGGCTCCAACGTGGCCCTTCTGTTGGTGGCTGCCACCCTAACGAGAGGTCACGAGGTCGCGTGGTCGCACACTCACCTTGGGGTGCAGGCAGCACAGACACGCTGATGTTCTCGCGTGCTGTGGCTGGCACCAGGGAGGGTTCAGGCCGGCCATGGGGAAGGCAGCTGGGTTGCATGTAGGGCCTCTCGTCGGCCGCCACCAGCACCTCGTTGGACGAGGTGGGGGCCAAGACCGTGAGGTCCTTACCGGACGAGGTGCCCTCTGCTCCAGCTGACAAAGTCATGGTTGGGCCCTGCCACAGCAACACAGTCAACACATCCGCAATTAATCCTCCCCTCCGGGCTGGCATCCCAACACACGTGGGAATGAATTATCTCCAAAATGTATCAAATGTAGTCCATGAACCGATAAGTGATCTGCATTAAATGTCTCAGAAATATATATATACGATTGATTTTTGGAGGAACCCCAAACTGACAAAATATTCAAAGAAAAGGCCATTGACTAAAGTAGAACGCGTTCAGTTCGTTGTTATACTGGTAGGAACTAAGTGAACCAGCCTACAATAGATTATATCGTCCGTCCGTCCGTCCGATGTCCGATTAGGTGTAGCAACATTGCCCCCTACTGAAAACACTTGGCAGGACCCTACAAAAACCTTTAGACTCAGTGACGCTTTCCTGGCTAAACAAGTGTAACATTCCCTTAGAATTCCCTGAGATAGCTTTTAATTAAAACATTTAAATTAAAAATTAACTCACAGCGGCCTAAAGCCTACAGCTAGGCCTAAAGCCTAGAACTAGGCCTTAAACTCTCCCTTAGTATCGTCCGATTAGGTGTAGCAACATCGCCCCCTACTGCTAACACTTGACAGGACCCTACAAAACCTTTACACTCAGTGAGGCTTTCCTGGCTAAACAAGTGTAATAATACTTTATGTTTATATTCTTTGGTTATTCGTTCCTAACAGCCAACCCCGCAGGGACCTGTTGTATGCAAAAAAGGTAGCTGTAATTTGAAAAAGGTGCTAAATGCATTTCAAAATGGTAATGGATATCAGTTTTAACATTTGTTAAAATTAAACTCAATGACCCTTTGTGATTTGTTAAGATAAATACAATAACTTTGCGTGTCCTGACTTTTGGGCCACCCTCTACAGGCCACGTTATGAAAGGGTCTAACAACTGTTGACGAGCTCTGCACAAGGACCATTGCCCGAAACGGCGACAATCATGATCATATTATAACAATTTCCAGCCACTCGTGCATTCCCAGCGTTGTGATTGGCTGAGTGGCGCCAACGGGCCCCGCCCCACCCGCCACCCGGGGATCCTCCCCCTCACCTGAGGCTCCGCCCTCAGACGCGGCCCCGCCGCCGCCTGCGCGGCTCCCGTCAGCTCCGGCACGGCGACCCGCGCCGTGCCTCGGGCTTCATCCGGGGAGGGGGTCCCGGGCACAGCCCCGCGGGATCCCTCGCGGGGGTCGCCAACTGCAAGAAGGAGGAGAAGCACAGCGATCACATTTCACACTGCGGACAAACACACGGCTCTACATTTCCCACTGTAGACAGACATGGGCCTGTCGATCGCTTCTGAAGAACTAAATAGCCCAGTGGGCTTCACCTGGTTTAATAGAAAAGAGTGGAGCTCATTTCGTTTTCGGGATTAGCTTACTTTTCTCATACTTTTAACTTGTTGTTATTGGTGTAATTTTCTGAACCCGTTTAAAAGCTTCATAGCTCATCGGATTTATCCACGATTTTTTGTGAGTGAAGGTTGGTAACTCATGGGGGGTCCGTTGCCCCCCCCCCCCTCAACCGTCACCCCCCCCCCCCCTCAACCGTCACCCCCCCCCCCCCTCAACCGTCACTCACGGGGGGCTCCACGACCCCGTGAGCGACGGGGGTCAACGCGACCGCTTGAACCCCGACACGAATCACGGCCTACAACGACCACTTGGCCCAACCCCAAACCTCCACACGCAGAGCGATCTTTAGAAGTTGCTGCTGGTTGCTGGCCGCTCGACGTTTCGGGCCTTTTGAGTGACTATTTATCGCGAGATTGGTTATTTAAAGCGACCAATCACGCAATTAAACCGTACGGGTGGTGGTGCTGCTGCTGCGTCGGCAGTGGTGAACAGGTTGGACCAGAACACAACCACTCAGCACGATCCGTGTCGATAGCGACACTGCGGCCTCCATAGGTGCAGGTGGACGTGGGTCATGGCCCGACTTCAACAGCCCCATCTAATGTATCTGTTTCCCTTCCCAGCAGTGCTGTTGACGTGGTGTCGATTTATTTTCACGTCGTCTTCTGACCAAATATGGACGAATAAATACTTTAACGATCGTTTTACCTCAAAGGGACATTTGTGAATGTGTGTCTGTTCGAAATGTTTAACATACTTACCGACATGCAACAAACTTGAAATTTGGCATGTGGGTAAGTTCCAGACAGTACGCAATGGAAAAAATATGAAAATAGACTTTTGTATTTGGGGGGGGGGGCACAATAATGGATACATTTTGCACGGCCAGTGAGCGGTGATGTCACGCAGTGTGCCTAGTGACGTCACGCAGTGTGCATACTGACGTCACGCACCCCCCCCCCCCACCCTCCGTGTATTAATCGAAGATAATAATCCAAGTCCCGGGCGAAGCCGGGTAGTAAAGCTAGTACAATATTAATTCTAGATCTAGTACAATATAATTAAAGTCACGTAGGTATACATTTTAATAAATTAAATCACGACGTTTCGGGCGCAACACAAGTGTCCGTCATCAGGTGGGACAACCACAGCAAGAAACAATTGCTGAAGTCCGTGACTTTACCGAAAGAACCAAAGAGTGTGGATCCCTGCAGTCACGAAAATTTCAAATCTAGAATATAATTAAGCATTGAGCTTATTCTACTGTGCTGCCTGTCTCGTATGTGTCGTGCGTGTGAGCGTGTGCAGGGGAGAAATTGACATTTTTGGGGTAAAAATGTTGATAATTTCCCTTTAAAAGTCCGATGCTCACCTTGGGAAAGCTCTCGTGGCATTATCGGTCGATGGAATTCTCAGGTTGTTGAAAGTGTCGCCGCTGTTCACGTTCAAGAGAGCAGGGACGACGCAGAATCACACAAACACGTCTGGTCTTCTCGCCGTGCTGGAGTTCTGTGACCGTTACGGGCCTCACGTGACCGTCGTGTCCCTTGGCAACGACCACGATCATCAACATGGCGACATTCAAACTCGGCACGTGGTCCCTCGTCATCGTTACAACGTTGGAGACGCGAGAGGCACGTGGGGGGCACGGGGAGGGGAGGGGCTCGTGGGGAGCACGAGGCGGGGGGGGCTCGTGCCATCTCCCCCCCCCCCCCCCCCCGTGAGTGACCAACCGTCACTCACGGGGGGTCCACTACCCCGTGAGTGACGGTGGTCAACGCGACCGCTTCACCCCGACACGAATCACGGCCTACAACGACCACTTGGCAGAACAAAACCACACGCACGCAGAGGGATCTTGAGCAGTGCTCTGAGTTGTTGGCCGCTCGGCGTTTTGGGCCTCTCCACTCAGCAGCTGCGACCCAAATCGACGTGGATCGGGGGCTCGGGGGACGCGTGGCGAGGGTGGAACGAGAGGCCTCGAGAATGAAGAAGAAGCGAGGGGGAGAGCGAGGCGAGCTTGGGGAGAGACTCTGAGCGGCAGAAGGCGAAGAAGACGTGGAGTGGGGAACACGCTCAGGGTGAGGACATCATCATCATCCACATGATCATCATCCACATCATCATCCACATAATCTTCGTCCACATCATCATCCACATCAACTTCATCCACATCATCATCACCATCCACATTATCATCTGCATGATCGACATCATCATCCACATCATGATGGTCCACATCATCAACATTATTTTCCACATCTTCATGTTCGTGGTTCTTACGGTAATGTCACGTAGATAAAAAAAAAAAATAAGAAAAAAAATATGAATAAAAATGTAATTAAACATTTCATAATAAAATTATACATTGAAAATAATAGCGAAAAATCCAAAATAAAAATTTAAAATAGTAAAATAAAAAATGAATGGAAAATAATAAAAGCAAAAAACCCACGACGGTTCCATCGAAACACAAGTGGTCTTCATCGCTTGATGAAGACGGCTTGTGTTGCGATCGAAACGTCGTGGGTTTTTTGCTTTTATTATTTTAAATTAAATTACATTATATAAAATAAAAAAATTATTTTACTCTTTTTTTCCATTTTTATTGTGAGTGAGCGCCGACGGTTTAGGGGTAGGCCCTCATCCAGCAGTTGATTCATCCACGCGTGGCCGGCGTGACGAGGTTTGGTCACAGCCACACCCACACGGTGCGTGAGAGGCGTTCATCCAGCAGTGGATTGAACAAGCCGCATAGATGTCAATGTATGGGGTGCGTAATGCAGGTGTCCGTGTGTGCATCTGAGTGTGTGCGTTGGAGTTTGATTGACGTTTCTCTCACAGCTGATATTGCAACAATCTTCCTGATGAAAATTTGACCATGTGGTCATACGGGATTCGGATTATCCCGATCGTACGGTGTTGTCTGTACGATACCTGTTGAATCAAAGTAAAGTACAAAGTATTTGGCTGCTATAAATGTCCACACGATGATAAGCCACCTGGTTGAGCTATCATTTGTGATGGCCAAAGTCGCTTCCGATAAACGAGCTCCACAGCTCAGTGCGCCTTACCTGGCGGAATAAAAATAGTTGACTAAGTTGAGTGCGATGACGCAGCAACTGCAGGCGCAGCCCTGCAATTGCTTGCTCGCTCCACTGTTGACGGACCGGCCTCCACCTACAGCGAGCTCTCGAGAGTCTCTCCTCTAGAGGGATGTCTCTGTCCGGCTCTCCCACCACGGCCAGAGCGACTCGAAGAGGCGGGGGTGCCCACACGTTACCCCACCGCGCCTTGGCGCGCTGCTGGGTGGGCAGAGGTGGCCGGGGGCGGGAGGGAGAGTGAATACACGTGGCCCCATCGTCTCGACTGTCAGCGAGTACCTCTGATTATTATTCTTATTACTATTCTATCCGTGGTCAATAGTAGCTCTGTATCCTATAATGCTGCTTTCTATTGTGTGTAACGTGCAAGGTTTGCAGAAGTGTGTAACTCTGTGCAGTGTTCTCAAATGTGCATTCACGTGTTCATTGGAGAAACTTCGCCCCTTGTTAATGTGTCAGTGTTTATGTCTCCTGGAAGTGATATTTTGGATGTCATAGACGGTCCCTTTTATTTTAAACCAATGTTTACTTCAACGGCTTCAATATAATGTAATGATTATCATGATGATGATTAAAATATAAAAGTCTTCATACCCTTTCCGGCAATAACGTAGGAGGTGTTACAATGCGCAAACACCAAATAGACACCCCGACTGCAGGGCATCGAGTCTGCATTGACCACACGTCGCGCTTGTGGTCAAGCATCCAAAGCGACGTGCTCTGATGATGCACGCCTTGTCCCTGACACGACAATGGCCTCCAGCAGAGACGTCTTCCTACATGGCCTTGACCCACCCACCAGTTGTCAGGACAGAGAACAACGACACGAGGAGGCGAACGGCAGCACAGAGGCGATGCAAACACCAATCCGTGAATGTGCGGCTAATGCAGACTCGACGCCTTGCAATCGGTGAGTCCATTTGGTGTTTGGGCGTCTTGACACCTCCTGCGTTGTTGCCGAAAAAGGGTAAAACTCCTCTCTTCTGCCGACATCGCCATGTCGATACCGGCAACACAACTGGTCCCGTAGATGTGTAGCTCGTGATGTATGTAGTGTATGCGGAGAGACAGATATGAAAGAGACTACGCCACTTGATCTGTTTCTATTCGATAAGCTCCTACCACTGTGAGGCAGTCGAGGCGTTCACTTCTGTGGGGTGCCACGGTGGCGAGATGTTAACTTCCTCGCCTGGTATACAGGAGGTCGTGGGTTCGCTTCCGATTCTGACGCCTGCTGCTGTATATTTGGAGTTTACGGTGTCTTTCTCCCCGTGGTCGCGTGGATTTGTCTCCAGGTCCTCCGCGTTTTCCCTCTACATTTAACAAACACAAGTGATAAGCCACTTCGTTGAACTATCATTTGTGATAGCCAGGTCGCTGCTGAAAAAAAAATCTACATAGCTCAGTGGGGCCTTACCTGGTAATTTTAAATATTTTAGTTTAGTTTGTAATCTCAACCAGCACTGCTTCGCATTGAGCTGCATGCGACTGCACAGGCAGTGGTCTGTCTACAGACACAGGACTCACGAGGTGGCCTTGTAGTCACGTCAGCTCATTTTCCCTCGAGCAAGAGACGACGGTGGTTGACTGTACGGTCCACAGCTTGAGTTGCACTGTGGCTGGTCTTTAATGTACCTCTCTCTCTGCGAGTCTCGTATGGGTCTCTACGAGTCTCCATGTATCACAACGTGTGTGTGGGTTTGCTCTACGGTCCACAGCTTGAGTCGCACTGTGACTGGTCTTTAATGTACCTCTCTCTCTGCGAGTCTCTTATGGGTGTCTACGAGTCTCCATGTATCACAATGTGTGTGTCGGTTTGCTTTACGGTCCACAGCTTGAGTTGCATGACCACAGTCGCATTACTGCTGCTGCGTGTTGTGTCTCGTTTCTAATGTTCCATTCGTTAAAACGTGCGCATCGTTCCGTTGATGTTCTGGTGCGGTTCATGGTGACAGCGGTGTATTTGCAGAGGATTGTCCATGCCAGGAGGTGTGCGGTGGTTGATGCTTGGGTCTCGAACGAGGTGTTCATTCCGGACGTCCGCACTGTTCCACCGTTCGCTGGCGATCTTCCAGATCTGTGCGAGAGCCACAGCCCCGATCGATCCGAGGTTTATCCACGTACTCGATAGCAGCGATTACTCAACCCCTTTCGTTCGAACGGGACACTTTCGAGCTCGCTCGATCTTCACGGCGCACCGAACCAAAGAGTCGGTCCTGCTAATTAGCACAACTTTGCGGCGGCACACCGCTCGAGATGCCACGAGGAGGTTGGGGCAGCTCAGAGGTCCTAGCGCCGAGTCGGCGCCACTGACACCCTGGGTTGGAGTGAGGGCTGCAGCCACTGCCTGTGATTGAACCGGGTTCTCGAGTTTAACGAGTGGATGGCTTTGGCCCAGCTAACAATGACTGCACCCATCAAATGTGTGTATACATATTAGAATCAGGATTTTTACTTCATTTGGATACATTTCACCGAAACATGCGATAAACGCCAATGTCGCAGCAGTGCGTTTGAAGGGAGGGAATGGGAGAGGAGGCCATGGGGATTACGAGGGCACATCGGCAGCATAGAGCTGTGGATGAAGAAGAGAACTGTGGATGAAAAGGAGAGAGTTGTGTGTGAAGGAGGGAGCTGTGTGTGACGGTGAAGGTGGAAACAATTGACTGGAACCCTTCCCTGTCTCCGCATGTTGGCGAGGGGAGCGTTGACTACACCGTGCAGAAGTCTCCGATGTTGCCCCCCTGTAATGGGGGATTAGCCGTCAACATTCGTGTGTCCCCCTCTTGAAAGCCTTTTTGGGAACGTGTATTTCTCGTTTTATTCCATGCAAGGGAGTTGTGAGGTCATATTCGTCTACGTCAGGGATCGGGCAAACCTGCGGCTCTGGAGCCGCATGCGGCTCTTTAAGCGACCGCTTCGTGCCGTTATTTATTAAGGACCCACTGTCTTGTATTAACGTGGCATGGTGGCTCTTGAAATTTAGATAGATATTTCTTACTATAATTTACCAAATTAGAAAAAAATAACGGCCCGCCCGTGCGGAAAGCGGCGTCCTGTCGCGTGTTAAAATAAATTGCCCGTGAATTCAGAATTGGTTCCACGACTCGTGACGGCCAGACAGCAGCGTGCTGCCACGCCTGGGAATGACCATCAAGGAGGATTGAGCAACAGGAACCTTGCGATGCGACTGTGTCAGCCACCACCACGACGACAGACTCTGCGGGACGCGTGTGTACTTTTTATTCTAAACAGAATATGTACAAAACACAGACGAGAGAACACGCTATTTTTGGAAGCGCCGTCTTTAAAAATGAACTATACACCCCATTTCTGGTGCTGAGCGCACGCAGACTTCGTGTAACAAAGCCCATCATCGTTACCATCGTCGTCATCATCATAATCGATTTAAAAAAACAACCCCCCATCCCACCCAAGCTCCTATAGCTAAACGATACCGCGCCTTCTAAACGTTTTGAATCGACGCTATAAAACCCACCTCCCCACCCGTGCGTTTCGTAATTTTTGAAGGCGAGAGCGATCGTGGTGTAAAAAAAGAGGCGCTTGGAGAACGTGAGAGACGCACGCACGGACGGACAACACGAGACGGCACGAGAGCGGCGACGGGCTACGGCGACGGTCACAGCGCTGAGATGACGGACGACGATGCCGCCACGAACACACGTGTACAGAGCCACACAGCCACACGCGCCCGTGCGCATACACTGCCACGCGTGGCCACGTGTGGAGGGGGGCGGGGCGGAGGTGGTGGAGGGGCGATACCGAGAGCCTAAACCTCCGTGGTCATCACCTCGATAGTCATCTCATTGAAGGCCACCTCTGATCATCTGTGGTCACCTCCACGGTCATCATTTTGATAGCCATCTTGTTGATCATGTCTATGATCATCTCCATTATCTTCACGGTCATCTCGAGGGCCATCTCCATGATCTCCATGGTCATTTTCATGATCGCGATTGTCAAATCCATGAATATCCCGATGGTAATTTCCATGATCATCTCGATGATCATCTCCATTATCAAATCTATGATCATCTCCATTATCATGTCGATGATCATCTCAATTATGATTATCTCCATTATCATATCTCCATCATCATCTCCATGGTCATTTCCATTTTCATATCGAACATCTCGATGGTCATCTCGATGGGCATCTCCATGGTCATTTTCATGATCATCTCGATGGTCATCTCCATGGTCATCTCCATGATCATCTTGATGGTCATCTCCATGATCATCTCCATGATCATATCGATGGTCATCTCCATGATCATCTCCATGATCATCTCCATGATCATCTCGATGGTGATCTCGATCGTCATCTCCATGGTCATCTTGATGGTCATATCCATGATCATCTCCATGGTCATCTCGATGGTCATCTCCATGATCATCTACATAATCATCTCGATGGTCATCTCGATAGTCATCTCCATGGTCATCTCGATGGTCATCTCGATGGTCATCTCCATGGTCATCTCCATGGTCATTTCCATGATTATCTCTATGGTCATCTTGATGGGAATCTCATTGGTCATCTTGATGGTCATCTCCATAATAATCTCCATAATCAACTCGATAGTCATCTCCATTATCATCTCCATGATCAGCTCGATGGTCATCTCGATGGTCATCTCGATAGTCATCTCCATGATCATATCGATGGTCATCTCGATAGTCATCTCCATGATCATCTCGATGGTCATCTCCATGATCATCTCGATGGTCATCTCGAAGGTCATTTCCATTGTCATCTCTATGATCATCTCGATGGTCATCTCCATGGTCATCTCGATGGTCATCTCCATGATCATCTCCATAATCAGCTCGATGGTCATCTCGATGGTCATCTCCACAATCATCTCGATGTTCATCTCCATGATCATCTTGAAGATCATCTTCAAGATCATAACCATGATCTTCTCGATGGTCATCTCGATGGACATCTTCATGATCATATCGATGGTCATCTCGATGGTCATCTCCATGCTCATCTCCATGAACATCTCGATGGTCATCTCCATGATCATCTCTATGATCAGCTCGATGGTCATCTCGATGGTCATCTCCATGCTCATCTCCATGAACATCTCGATGGTTATCTCCATGATCATCTCTATGATCATATCGATGGTCATCTCCATGCTCATCTCCATGAACATATCGATGGTCATCTCCATGATCATCTCTATGATCAGCTCGATGGTCATCTCGATGGTCATCTCCATGCTCATCTCCATGAACATCTCGATGGTCGTCTCCATGATCATCTCTATGATCAGCTCGATGGTCATCTCGATGGTCATCTCGATAGTCATCTCCATGATCATCTCGATGGTCATCTCCATGGTCATCTCGATGGTCATCTCCATGATCATCTCCATAATCATCTCGATGGTCATCTCGATGGTCATCTCCATAATCATCTCGATGGTCACCTCGATAGTCATCTCCATGCTCATCTCCATTAATATCTCGATGGTTATCTCCATGATCATCTCCATGATCATATCGATGGTCATCTCGATGGTCATCTCTATGCTCATCTCCATGAACATCTCCATGATCATCTGCATGATCATCTCCATGATCATCTCGATGGTGATCTCGATCGTCATCTCCATGGTCATCTCCACGATGATGTTGATGATCATCTCCATGGTCATCTCGATGGTCATATCCATGATCATCTCCATGGTCATCTCGATGGTCATTTTCATGATCATCCACATAATCATCTCGATGGTCATCTCCATGGTCATCTCCATGGTCATTTCCATGATTATCTCTATGGTCATCTTGATGGGCATCTCATTGGTCATCTTGATGGTCATCTCCATAATAATCTCCATAATCATCTCGATGGTCATCTCCATGATTATTTCCATGATCAGCTCGATGGCCATTTCGATGGTAATCTCGATAGTCATCTCCATGATCATTTCGATGGTCATCTCGATAGTCATCTCCATGATCATCTCGATGGTCATCTCCATGATCATCTCGATGGTCATCTCGATGGTCATCTCCATGATCATCTCTATGGTCATCTCGAAGGTTATTTCCATGATCATCTCGATGGTCATCTCCATGATCATCTCGATGGTCATCTCGATAGTCATCTCCATGAGCATCTCGATGGTCATTTCTATGATCTTCTCGATGGTCATCTCGAAGGTCATTTCCATTGTCATCTCCATAATCATCTCGATGGTCATCTCCATGATCATCTCCATGATCAGCTCGATGGTCATCTCCATGATCATATCGATGGTCATCTCCATGATCATCTCCATGATCAGCTCGATGGTCATCTCTATGATCATATCGATGGTCATCTCGATGGTCATCTCAATGCTCATCTCCATGAACATCTCGATGGTTATTACCATGATCATCTCCATTATCATCTCCATGATCATCTCGATGGTCATCTCGATGGTCATCTCCATAATCATCTCGATGGTCACCTCGATAGTCATCTCCATGCTCATCTCCATGAACATCTCGATGGTTATCTCCATTATCATCTCCATGATCATATCGATGCTCATCTCGATGGTCATCTCCATGGTCATTTCCATGATTATCTCTATGGTCATCTTGATGGGCATATCATTGGTCATCTTGATGGTCATCTCCATAATAATCTCTATAATCATCTCGATGGTCATCTCCATGATCATCTCCATGATCAGCTCGATGGCCATCTCGCTGGTCATCTCGATAGTCATCTCCAATATCATTTCGATGGTCATCTCGATAGTCATCTCCATGATCATCTCGATGGTGATCTCCATGATCATCTCAATGATGATCTCCATGATCTCAGAATGGAATCGTAGTCACGTGCGTCTTCAAAATTAGCAGCCGGTGTACATCCCTTATGTTTTTTCTTCCAATAACTGAAAAATAAAGAGATTGTTTAAATAATCATCATCATCATCAAAGTTACGCCTTGTCCAATATACAGTAGCATCCGAGCGTAATTGTGTTAAAGAGTACAAGCTTTTAAATACACGATGCGCAGTCGAGTTGACCCCGACACTGAAGCAAAGTTGTGAAGAACATGCACGAGTTTTGTGAACTTTAACCACAACCACCCCACCCCACCTATCCCCCCCTCCCCATGTCCCGTCAAACGAACACAAAAAACTGCGTCAAAATACCCCCGAACAGACGGACGGTGAAAAGTCCCGCGTGTTAAGATATGTTTGTGCGCCATCGCTAAGAAAATATTGCAGGTGAGTGTACAAGTGAGAGTGTAGGTGAGTGTACATGTGAGTGAGCGTGGAGGTGAGTGTACAGGTGAGAGTGCAGTTCAGTGTACAGGTGAGCGTGCAGGTGAATGTCACATGTACACTCACCTGTACACTCGCCTGCACTCTCGCCTGGACACTCACCTGCACGCTCATGCACATATACACTCGCCTCCTCGCTCACTCACATGTACACTTACCTGCACGCTCACTCACATGTATACTCACCTGCATGCTCGCCTGTACTCTCACCTGCACGTTAACTGTGCAGGTGAGTGTACATGTGAGTGAGCGTGGAGGCGAGTCTACAGGCGAGAGTGCAGTTGAGTGTCCATGTGAGAATGCAGGTGAGTGTACAGGCGTGAGTGCAGGTGAATGTACAGGCGTGAGTGCAGGTGAATGTACATGTGAGCGTGCAGGCGAGTCAACGCACAGGTGAGTATACAGGTGAGTGTGCGTGCAGCTGAGTACAGGTGAGAGTGCGGGCGAGTATACAGGTGGCAGGGCAGGATGACCACGGGCTTAGAGGACTTCTCCAGGCAGAGGGGGCACAGCAGCTGGCGCGCTGCAGCAGCCACCCACAGGCGGACAGCCTCGTCGCTGCAGCTGTCACGTGCCCGGCCTCCCTCTCCTCCTCCGCCCCATGCCACGTGGAGACAGAGAAAGAGAGGGAGGGGCATTCACACCACGAGGTCACGTGGGCAAGGGAACAACAAATCCTCCCCCCCCCTACACCAACTCCCAACATGGACTCGTCCATCGCTGGTCCCACCTCCCCCACGGAAAATCATCGAAGTCAACGTACAGTAGGACAGTCCACACAAGCGGCATCAACAACAACAGCAGCAGCCGTCACCATTCGCCACTAAGTGGCGGTGACGTCCCCGCGGCGTTGGTGCCAGGCTAGGTGCACTCTTAGGCCACGCGAAGTGTCGAAGGCTCGCTGACAGGAGGTCACGGGACAGAACCCTGCAGGTGCCATGGGGTTGACCGACTCGAGATGGCTGCAGACGCCACCAGCTGTGCCAACTCGCCGCGTTTTAGCCGCCCGCCTCTCCGCTCGTTGTTGTGAGCGTCCCTCACGAGCCTCCTCCACATAGGCCGATCTTGACACCGCCGGAACCGCTCATCGGCAAGTCCACTCAGCTCCACATCCTCCAACCAGGTACCTTTGTAGACCCGCAGTGATGCCCCATGCCGTGTTGGCAGTCCACTGCTGGATGAAGGCTTCGGGTCGCCACGGTGGCTAGGAGATGTTAACTACCTCGCCCGGTGTGCAGGAGGTCGTGGGTTCGACCCCGACGCCTGCTGCTGCTGCTGTAGATTTGGAGTCTGCGGTGTCTCTCTCCACGTGGTCGCGTGGATTTCTCTCCCGGTGCTGCGGTGTTCCCATCCACATTTAGAATCGACGTGTTGAGAATATGTGGCTGCTCTAAATGTCCACACGAGAAGCCACTTTGTTGAGCTATCATCTGTGGCTAGGTCGCTTCTTATAAAAGCGCTTTGTAGCTCAGTGGGACTTACGTGGTTGAAATAAAATAACAGTAAAAATAACAGCACCACCACTCCACGTACACAGAACATCTGCCGTGATCCTGACTGCAGTGCTCATCTCGATATGGTCGATGAAAGTGAATTACGTGACGGCCGCTACGTTAAAAGGTTTCGTCACCTTTGGGTGGCATCAGTTGCTGCTCTGGCCCATCGGGAAATACAACAATGCCTTGATGGAGGCTCCATTGAAGATGCGTGCGACCCTCTCGACTGGCCGTCTGACCCGAATGTTCGGTCCAACTCGAGCTGAATATCGAGTGGAACTGGGTGACCCTGGGGCTATTTGCTAAAACGCAACAATTTCGATTTAAAGCATTTGTGACTGCAGGGATTCATATTATTGGTTCTTTCGGTAAAGTCACGTAGAAGGAAAATAATAAAGTAATAATTCTAGATTTGAAGCTTTCGTGACTGCAAGGAATCATATTCTTAGGTTTTTCGGTACCGAAAAAACCTAAGAATAATAAAGTAATAAAAATAAAACAATTAAATTCTCACGACGTTTCGATTGCAACACAAGCAATCATCATCAGGTGTGAAAACCTCAATTTTCTTGCTGTGGGTTTCACACCTGATGATGATTGCTTGTGTTGCAATCGAAACGTCGTGAGAATTGTATTGTTTGTTTTTATTATTTTATTATTTCCCTTCTACGTGACTTTACCGAAAGAACCAAGAATATGAATCCCTGCAGTCACGAAAGCTTTAAATCGAAAAAGACTCCAACATTCGTCAATGATGACCGATTCCATTCATAAAGTGCGCTCTTGCCGCCGTGTGCGCTGAGTAGTTCTCAGTATTAAACACGCGTTGACTGCTCTATACAGGGTGGGATAGAGATCTCTACTCAACCCTGCAGGGTCACCCCTCTCATAGTGAAGGCGTTCACACTTGAGCTGCGGTTGCCCTGAGCCAGTAGTTGCATCATTAACTGTGCGAAATCCTTTTCAAACCATTACTATAAAAATGCAGAATTTTCCATTAAGTTACTTTTCTTGGATTTAGCAGAATTCCACAGTAGCTCTCTCAATAGCTGTAGCGTTTGAGTAACGATCTTTTAAATGTTTGCGTTGTTAAATCGTATGACTCGTAAAACGATAATTAAATGACCACTTAGTGTAGGACGATCATTGAATGTTTGAACTATAAAATTCTGCAATGTTAATTTAATGCTGAGGGTGTTGACAAGGAAAGTAGTGGATGTGTGGGGTTTAAATTGTCAACTCGTGCCCGCACTGCATAGTGTGGCGGGTTTCTGACAGCTGCAGCATCACCACGACGCTCTCATTGCCGCTTGGTGAATATCCGTGGCGGGTTCCCTTTCATTTTTTATTCATTGAATGAGACGTCACCCTCCCTGCACCTGGCCACCCACTTGTGTGTTTGTGTGCCTTCAGGTGTCACAGCAGAGCAATTGCAGAGGGATGCTGCGATTATACTGGCGTGGGCTCAGCATAGATGGCGGCCCTCTGTCAATCCACAGCGGAGGTAAGAGCCCCCCACTCTGTGTCAGTAAATGGGGGGGGGGTGTTTGGTCATACTTCACCACGCTGGTCAGTATGAGTTGGTGTGAAGGTGAGGCAGCCCAAAGATCTGTTCAGATGTCACTCAGCACTGACGTTAGCCGTGGCCGGGAATCGAACTTAGCTGGCAGTGGTCAGTGTGCGCTAACGGCCAGGCCACCGCTTCACGGGTGAACGGGTTGATTAGATGAGACGATGACGTTGCGTTTCATATCAGTGGCGACTCCTCCACGTGGCTGGGCGATTGAGAAACCGCACCCACAGCAGTTGTCCCAGTGTACCGGCACCCCCCCAGTGCTGGAGTCAACATTCTCTGGGCCCCGTTTTTCTTCACACGCCGCCTTGGATTTGGGCCCAGCAAGAAACGCATCGCCACCGAACGCGTTACGGTCAAATGTTGTAAGCGGCAGGTATATCTAACTTTATATTTGACGACCTCATCTTCCAAGACGTCCTGACCAGTGTGGAGGAGTAGTACCAATTACCCTCACAGGGGCTCTCTGCAGCTCCCTCTCGTGGAGGCCCCATTTGCCGGCAGTGGCGTGAACAACCGCAGGGGCTGTACCTTTACCTTTTATCCACTTTTTATATTCAACATTTAATTAGGTCAGAAACGCGGTTTTGACCTCTTACCCACAAACATTTCTGACAAGTACAGCAAGTGCACGTGTACACAAGTGTACTCCTGTGCTAGTTGCACGCCACTTCTGCATTTTGTTTAGTTTGTTGTCGTTCCCCCATACCTCAGATTAGCACTGTTGGCTGTGTACGGTGCTAAAGAAGGTAAACATAAACACACACACACAAACACGTGCACACAGACATACAAAGACAAAGATCCCCCGTATAGACAATCAGGCTGTTGGGGCAAGTGCTGTTAGCGAGCACACGCACATATATACACACATAAATACACACATAAACACATACACACACACATAACCAGACACATACACACACATCCACACCCATACACACACATACACCCACACACAAAGACACATACACACACACACTGCGATGGCAAAGTAAGAAATGGGAACGAGACCAGTTTTGTCACGACAAGTATATATTGATGTCAAGTGCAAATACAAAACGAGGTAGACAAAATCTCTGGAAAACATTAATCTCGCTTTCCCTTCCCACACTTTGAGCTGCTTTTGTACAAACGATAAAAACCCCGAGGAGACCGAAGTGTCACCGATCTACATTCACGATTTCAGAAACTGCTGTTTCTGGAGGTATCATGGACGATGGACATAAAGTGCTTGGCGAAGTTCATCATTTATCCGTATATTTCACGTGGTAACGGCTTGGCGCTACGGTTAGCGTGTCCATTGAAATGTGCACGCCACGTATGTAAAAAAAGAGTAACAGATATGTAGTTTAAAAAATGCCGACATATTCAGTTCAATAAATAAATAAATACTTTGCAACAGCGGTGACTTTTTAAATCCCCGAGAGAACACGAAATAAAAGCCCCGCATTTTAAATGAACAGAGACAAGAACCGTACGGGAATACCTTGCACGACCTCACTGAGACCGCACTCCGGCCTCGCGTTGCGGAGGATGCAACCTCTGTCTTCATTTGTTATGGGACAGTTCATTTTGCGGTCACCATCACAATAACGTTCCTGGTGCCAACTCGCTTGACGATTGGCCAGGGAATAAACAGCAACCCCAAGACATAATGGGTTGGTGCTGCCTGCATGGATCTCGGCTCCTGTTTCCCAGAATGGGTGGCGTGATTTTAAGCACTTTCGTGCTGGGTTTTTCAAGTCTTCTTGGATTAAAACTTGATTTGAAGCTTTCATGACTTCAGGAATTACTCTTTGGTTATAGTAGTAGGTTTTTACCCTTTAAACTGGTACAAAACTGACACCTTTATACAACACAAGCAGTCAAAATGCAAACAAAAAGAAACAACTCTGATAATGATGTGCACTGTCCTTGAAGCTGATTGGTCCACACCCGAGACAGCTTTTCTTAGAGCCTAGTCTCCATTGGTGTTGGACCAGAAGACGCCAAAAGGCGTACAACTCAAAAACAGCGCACTATCAGAGTATTGAGAGCTCGGGGTAAGCATTTCCACTATGAGACCACCTTTACCAGTGGCAAAATATTGCAGTAGGTTTTTACCCTTTAAACTGGTACAAAACTGACACCTTTATACAAGGCATCATGTTTGCAATAACCATAACACAAGCAGTCAAAATGCAAACAAAAAGAAACAACTCTGATAATGATATGCACTGTCCTTGAAGTTGATTGGTCCACACCCGAGACAGCTTTTCTTAGAGCCTAGTCTCCATTGGTGTTGGACCAGAAGATGCCAAAAGGCGTACAACTCAAAAACAGCGCACTATCAGAGTATTGAGAGCTCGGGGTAAGCATTTACACTATGAGACCTCCTTTACCAGTGGCAAAATATAGTAGTAGGTTTTTACCCTTTAAACTGGTACAAAACTGACACATTTATACAAGGTATCATGTTTGCAATAACCACAACACAAGCAGTCAACATGCAAACAAAAAGAAACAACTCTGATAATGATGTGCACTGTCCTTGAAGTTGATTGGTCCACACCCGAGACAGCTTTTCTTAGAGCCTAGTCTCCATTGGTGGACCAGAAGACGCCAAAAGGCGTACAACTCAAAAACAGCGCACTATCAGAGTATTGAGAGCTCGGGGTAAGCATTTACACTATGAGACCTCCTTTACCAGTGGCAAAATATAGTAGTAGGATTTTACCCTTTAAACTGGTACAAAACTGACACCTTTATACAAGGCATCATGTTTGCAATAACCACAACACAAGCAGTCAAAATGCAAACAAAAAGAAACAACTCTGATAATGATGTGCACTGTCCTTGAAGCTGATTGGTCCACACCCGAGACAGCTTTTCTTAGAGCCTAGTCTCCATTGGTGTTGGACCAGAAGACGCCAAAAGGCGTACAACTCAAAAACAGCGCACTATCAGAGTATTGAGAGCTCGGGGTAAGCATTTCCACTATGAGACCACCTTTACCAGTGGCAAAATATTGTAGTAGGTTTTTACCCTTTAAACTGGTACAAAACTGACACCTTTATACAAGGCATCATGTTTGCAATAACCATAACACAAGCAGTCAAAATGCAAACAAAAAGAAACAACTCTGATAATGATATGCACTGTCCTTGAAGTTGATTGGTCCACACCCGAGATAGCTTTTCTTAGAGCCTAGTCTCCATTGGTGTTGGACCAGAAGACGCCAAAAGGCGTACAACTCAAAAACAGCGCACTATCAGAGTATTGAGAGCTCGGGGTAAGCATTTACACTATGAGACCTCCTTTACCAGTGGCAAAATATAGTAGTAGGATTTTACCCTTTAAACTGGTACAAAACTGACACCTTTATACAAGGCATCATGTTTGCAATAACCATAACACAAGCAGTCAAAATGCAAACAAAAAGAAACAACTCTGATAATGATATGCACTGTCCTTGAAGTTGATTGGTCCACACCCGAGACAGCTTTTCTTAGAGCCTAGTCTCCATTGGTGTTGGACCAGAAGATGCCAAAAGGCGTACAACTCAAAAACAGCGCACTATCAGAGTATTGAGAGCTCGGGGTAAGCATTTACACTATGAGACCTCCTTTACCAGTGGCAAAATATAGTAGTAGGTTTTTACCCTTTAAACTGGTACAAAACTGACACCTTTATACAAGGCATCATGTTTGCAATAACCATAACACAAGCAGTCAAAATGCAAACAAAAAGAAACAACTCTGATAATGATATGCACTGTCCTTGAAGTTGATTGGTCCACACCCGAGACAGCTTTTCTTAGAGCCTAGTCTCCATTGGTGTTGGACCAGAAGATGCCAAAAGGCGTACAACTCAAAAACAGCGCACTATCAGAGTATTGAGAGCTCGGGGTAAGCATTTACACTATGAGACCTCCTTTACCAGTGGCAAAATATAGTAGTAGGTTTTTACCCTTTAAACTGGTACAAAACTGACACCTTTATATAAGGCATCATGTTTGCAATAACCACAACACAAGCAGTCAAAATGCAAACAAAAGAAACCACTCTGATAATGATATGCACTGTCCTTGAAGTTGATTGGTCCACACCCGAGACAGCTTTTCTTCGAGCCTAGTCTCCATTGGTGTTGGACCAGAAGATGCCAAAAGGCATACAACTCAAAAACAGCGCACTATCAGAGTATTGAGTGCTCGGGGTAAGCATTTACACTATGAGACCTCCTTTGCCACTGGTAAAGGAGGTCTCATAGTGTAAATACTCTTTGGTTCTTTTGGTAAAGTCACGTAGAAAATAAATAAATAAAATAATAGAATACGACGTTTCGATTGCAACACAAGCATTCGTCATCAGGTAGAAAACTAACCTAGTGAACTTCAAAATATTTTCTTTCTTCGTGGATTGTGAGGTCAGAGTTGCTTTAAATGTTTTCTATCTCGTCGGACGGCGGTCATCATTGGACGGGCGTGCCATGAGGCCCTGAGCTAGTGATTGCAGCTCTTTATTGTGTTGAGAATGTGGTCGTGGAGTGAGAATGTCGAGTCCAAGGTGATTCCAATGATGTTCAAGTGATTTCAGAGGCTGGTGGTGGAGCCGGCGATGAGTACATTTTGGGGGGCGGGCGACGCCATGGTGAGCCTCTGCCTGGTGCCTTCGTAAAATGTCTCTCAAAATTAGTTTGATCTTGAGAGGAAGCAAGAGGTTAGACACGTGATCATGGATTTTAACCAGCGACTTTTCTTGGTGGGGCGAGTGCCAGTTGTTACACCGGTGGTGGCTGCTGTGCGACCAGAGTGGCGGTGGCTGTGGTGGGACTGGTGGCGGTGGCTGCTGTTGGACTGGCTGCTGTTGGACTGGCTGCTGTGGGACACGCGGTGGCAGCAGCTGCTGTGGTGCTGACGGCAGCTTCTATGAGACCAGCGGCGGTGGTGGTGGTGGCTGCTGCAGGACTGGCGGTGGTTGCTGGTGGAATGGCAGCGGCTGCTGTGAGATCGGGGTGGTGGTGGTGGCTGCTCTGGGACTAGCGGCAACGGCTGTTGCGTTTCTGGTGTTCCCGGTAGCTGCTGCTGCTGTTCCTGCTGTCGCACTTGCAGTGGCTCCGGCAGTTGTTCCCGTTGGGGCGGTCCGACATCTTGGGTTTCTGGAGATAAAGAAGATGATGGCGCTAAAGTCCAAACCGCTCGACATTGGGAGAATGAAACAAAACCGGTCTAAAGTATAAACAAGAAGATCGTTGTACTTCACCATTCCCTTAACATAAAATGATGCGCTGTCAGGGTGTACATTCTCCCTGGGCATTTCCACGCACACTGGGCGACGTTTCAAATCCATCCTTTACCTTGCGCGTCGGTGAGGAGAGCTGCTGTCCGGAGACTGGGTCCGGGGTCTACCTTCGCCGAGTGGCACCGTTTGAGGCACGACCGGGACGTCGCCTTGACGTGCTCCAGCGGGCAGTAGCTGTCCGCTGGCGGCGCGTTCAATTCTGGGGACCTGCATGCACGCACCAACGCGTCGCAAACCGTTAACACCTGCCTTTAAAGGAGACACTGCTGCTCGCACAAGGCAATATCTTTCCAGTGAGCTGGTCTGGGGGACGGTTGTAAGTGCAGGTTAAAGTGAAGGGGAGAGAAGGTGACTTACCGAATATAGAAGAGCATGTAGGCCTGCTCGTTCATAACTGCCTTGGTGTCGACGTGCCGCACGATGGAGTCGTTCATGCAGCACCATTGTCCATCGCTGATCTGCGCACAGTCAAAGCACAGCTACACTTGGTTACAATGTTTACACAACTGCACCCAGATTCCTCCGTACATGTAATAACAACACACAATACACACTCTAGACAACAAGTTCGTAAAGAGCATCACCCCATCGTCAGAGCTGCAGAGCGTGTTACGGTTGCTGTGATGGTGCTGAAGTTACGAAACGATCTGCCTGAACATATTTCTGCATGGATGACCTTGGACCAATTTCATCAGAATCAGAATCTTTATTTGTACTGAAAGAATTCGATGGTCTACGAAGCTCTTTTAAACAGATGTCCAGTAGGGGCGGGTCAGAAAGTTACAACAACAACACTACAATACAACACCGATTGGAGTACATCAAGACGCAAGAACAGACGCAAGACTTTTAATTATTCTTCTCTATTGGACATTGGTAATATTATGGGCTCATTGCAGATGTGCGATGTTTTTGTTTGATGGTAACAAATGGAATTACCTTATTGTAGCAATAATAATGACCCCTGTTGGAGTCAGCTCCCTTGTGCACCAGTACCGAGTACAGGGAGTAGATCACGGGCTCGCCCTGAGACGTTGAGGTGAAGCGTTGCATGTCCAGGTGCTCCGGGTAGGTGATGTTCTACAGGCAGCACACAGGAGGGGGAGGCAGCGCGGCAGAGACGAACGTTAGGAGAGGAAACGGCAGGGGTGGTGGGGTGGGCAGCAGAGATAGGCACCATCTCAGTTACACGTCAAAGTGATGACGTGATGTCTCGCTCATTTGAGCGTTGAAGACGGTGCTCATCTCCTGTTTATAGCCCTGAGCAAGTGGTGGAAATTCTACAGTCACATGACGGGGGGCGAGTCTATCTGTCGGACCTATTCCAACATGGAGAGGCATTTTCTCCAGCATTGACCTGACAAAGGGCTGTCAAATAATTTAATTAGAACGATGTGGGGGGGCAGAATCGTTACCCGGTTGATCTTGACGCCGTAGAGGTTGTACCGCTTGATGGAGACGGTGAGGACGTTGGGCAGGCGGTGGAGAGCCATCGTCTTCGTCGCTTCCCCTTTGCAGCAGCACCTGCACGACAACAACAACGCCAGCCATTGCACGTGTTCCCAAACTTTTAAACAATAAGTCTACTCAATTTTTGTTGTTCGTTATTTTTTATTCATTTCTTAAAATAAAAAATTGTTACTTTTATTATATATTGTAAGTTATTTTCAATGTATATATATAATATTTTTATTGATATATTTTATTATAATTTGATTTAATCTGCAGACTTTTGAAGCTACAAATGATTCCAGGGTGTCAACACACGATGCCCACTCACATTCCGCAGGTGTATTCGTCCAACGTCTCCTTGTTAAAAAACTCCTCAAACGCCTCTACAAGATCTGATGAGTTCTGTTGGCCGACAGAGTGAAACGCAAATGAGGACTCTAAGAAGCATTCCATGAACATCTGCAGAATGTTATTGTGACGGAAACTCTGAAAACCCGCATCTTGTATGAAATCGTACGGCAAAAAAAAGAGATCACGTACGCTACCGGCAGTGTGTTTGGATGTTAAGTGGCTGATTCATGTATGCGTGTGTGTGGTGGATGTTGGCACAGCAGGGAGCACAGGTGGTGCATCGGCCAGTCATCTCGGTCAACCCATGGCACTTGGGTCTGTCCCGTGACCTGCCAGCGGGCGTTCGACACTTCATGTGGCCTTAAAGTGCACTCAGGTTGGCACAAGCACCGTGGTGACATCACCGCCACTTAGTGGAGAATGGGGGTTGTTCACGTATGTGATGTATGCACGTTTAACTTATTTCGCACCGTACATAGATCTATAACTGTTAAGCGATGGCTTCGTCATTGCTTACATTAATATGGAGTGCAATGTCCAGGCACGTGTCAAAGGTGTCAGAGTGGTTGCAGCACTGCATGCACTCCACTGCAATACACAAGCACACACGCATTAGGAAGGGACGTCACATGTTACTTAGTAAAACTAAATGCACGCTCCCCACTGACATTGGTAATTGGTAGTTTTCACCAACTGGTAAAAGGTTATTCTATGTAGCACGTGCGTGAGAGTGTGCAAACGCTGCGACGCGAGCGCGTCTACACTGTGATGGTGCGCTTGCTGCTCGCGGTTAACAAATTTCTAGAGGAGTGCGCACAACTCACCACGTGATCGAAGGTAACCCCCGAAGATCTGGTAAATGAGGGTGGTAGCCTCCGTGTATCTGTCCAGCCTGCCACGTCACAGAGAACGACACCACACGGTGGTTACAGCAGCAGTAGTAGCACCTTTACCGTATGCACACGCGTGTGTGAGAGTTACACCATTGCCCAAGCTGTTGATTCACTCTTTCCCTTCAGCACTGCAACGCGTGCTCTGTAGCAACCAAACGTGGTAGTGTCTGCACAGGGCAGCCACCTTCACGGCACAGCCACAGAGCTGGGGGCACGCTGGCAGCCATCACGCGGTGCTGTTGCCCGGTAGTTTTGTTGTGCTCGGCGTGCCACGTGCCGCTCGTCAACACGAGGAATGTCGTCACGGGGCCACCGCACATTGAGACATCGATTTTCCGATATTTATCGGCGACGTGAAATGCGCAAACAAAAGATGGCCCACGTCAGGGCCAAGGTGAAAGAACCGTGGTGCCAGCAGGGTCGGTCCTCTGCATCTCCCAGGTTTTCACACAAAAGTGTGAGTAGCTTTTCGCAGACGTTGAAGTACAATCGTGCAGAAAACCAAGAGGAAGCCGTGAGGTACCAAACTGCAGAACGACTGCCGCATGTTGACTGGCGCGCAGTACTCACTCGCTGTGGCCATAGAGGCATGAGGCTTGCATGCCATCTACCACGTATCGCAGAAACTCGTGGGCATCTTCCTGTCTCCCAATGCGCAGGTGTTTGGCGATGCCTGCAGAGAAATGGACATGGGGACAAAGTGACAGGTACAGGATCTGATGACATCCTTAAAGAGCTCCCCAACAGATATGGCAAAAGGAGTGGTGCAAAGGACTTGGAACACAGATGGAGAAAGATCGCGGGGGATAACTTCTCCGAGTGCAAGTGTGAACGTAGTTGTGGGACTCACGCGTGATGTTCTTAGTGATGACCTTGGGTGTCAGCACTCTCTGCGAGTTGTTGAACGTGCTGACAACGTGATGCTCCATGACACACATCAGGCAAAAGTCGCTCTGTTGACCTGCGAACGAGGGCACAGGTGGCACAATCCGTCAGCGCACGCCACTCGCACTCAGCCCAGCTGGGGAGTAACAAGAAAGGCTAGAATCCTGGCACCAGCAATAATCGCAATGAATGTTGCGTCTAAGTACCAATTGCATCACAAGATGATTTACAAGCCAAAGCAACATTTGTCCGACCTATTAAAAATTATCGCCACATGTGCTCGTGTTTATCAAAATCTGAATATTTATACTGGAGGAATCCGATAAGCTAAGAGGTTTTGTTTAAAAAATGTCGAGTAGGGGCACTGGGTCAGAACATTACAACACCAAACAATACAAAAAACGATAAGAGTACAAAGTATTGGTAAGGTAAACAAATCACCTTTTAAAAATCTACAAATAAAACTAAACTTATTTTTTCATCTTACCAGATAAAGCCCACTGATCTATTAGCTTCTTCAGAAGCGACCTGGACCACAAATGATGGCTTAACGAAGTGGCTTATCACGTGGGAAATGTATCGCAGCAAAATAACTGACACAATAACCTAGCCCATGGGTAAAAGAGAGTGCCAGGGGGGAGGGTACTTACAGGTGCTGCAGTGCTCTTGCAGCAGCAGGTAGTTGGCGAGCGGCGGCGTGTAGGCGAGGCACTGCAGCGTGGCGTTGAGGAAGCAGGTGTTCCCCAGGTTGCGCAGGCCGGCACCCTTGCAGACGTCGCTCTCCCACCTGAGGTTCAGCCGCTCGGGTGCAAACAGCGAGAGCCGTGCCGCCGGAATGCCATCGTCCTCCTCTGCACAAAGGGTACGGTGGTGGCGGAAGCCGGTGTCATCGCAGGGCGCTGCTCTGCCGATGGGGCTGGCGTGGATATTCAGTGGCCCCAGCCATCACCCGTGCTGCTACTCTTAACCACGAAGATTTTGCTCCACATTTAATTTTCAGGTTCAAGTTCGCGGGAAATAGGATTTGCCTGTCGCGTTGGCTGCTGGGTGTTTTCAGCTCCCTGTGTTACTCATGAACGGCAACAGCAGTGGCTCCAAAGCGGCCCTTGCGTTGGTGGCTGCCACCCTAATGAGATGCCACGACGTCGCGTGATTGCACACTCACCTTGGGGTGCAGGCACAGACACGCTGATGTTCTCTGTGGCTGGTACAGGGGAGGGTTCCGTCCGGCCATGGGGAAGGCAGCAGGGTTGCGTGCAGAGCCACTCGTCGGCCGCCGCCAGCACCTCGTTGGACGAGGTGGGGGCCAAGACCGTGAGGTCGTTGCCGGATGAGGTGCCCTCTGCTCCACACGCCACAGTCGTGGTTGGGTCCTGCCACAGCAACGCAGTCAACACATCCACAATTACTCCTCCCATCTCGACTGGGATCCCAACACACGTGGGACTGTTTTATCACCAAAAGAAATACAATTTTAGTCCATGAACCTATGGGCGATCTGCATAAAATGTCTCAGAAGTAAATTTATATTTACATTATATTTTTAAAGTAACCCCAAACTCACTTTAACTCGTAAAATATTATATGAAGAACGGCCATTGACTAAAGATGAACTAATTCAATTTGTTATGCATGCGAGAGAGAAGGCAGCTGTAGTTTAAAAGAGGTCATAAATGCATTTCAGAAGATAAATCTAACATTAATGTTAATCAAATTCATTTTTAACATTTGTTAAAATTAAATTAAATAATCCTCCGTGATTTGTTCAAATAAATACAATAACCCAATGTATCCTGATTTTTCGGCCACCCTCTTACAAACGACGTCATGAAGGGCAAACTGTGCTCTGAAAAAGGGACATTGACTGAAATGTCGCTTTTATATATTTAAGAATACTTTATATATGTAATACACCTTATTATCAAAGTCAGAATGTTTATACGTGAGGAATCCGATGAGCTATAAAGCTCTTTTTCACATGTCCAGTCGGGGCGGGTAAGAATGTTACAACAACGAACAACACACACATAATAGGAGTGCAAAATACAGGTTGGCCCCAAAGTTAAGACACGGTTACTTAATTTATCTTAACACTGACATTACACCGTTCTAATAATTTATTTTTAAAGTAAACAATTTAACTATCATTAATATTGATAACATCCTCTGTGACTGGTTCAAATACATACGGTAATTCATCTTCTTGTTTTTTTCGGTAAAGTCACGTAGAAGGGAAGTGACTTTACCGAAAAAACCAAGAAGATGAATTCCTGCAGTCACGAAAGCTTTAAATCGAAATTTACATACGGTAACTCTGTGTCCTGACTTTTGGGGCAACGTTCTATAGGCGACGTTATGTAAATGAAAAAAAAAGATTGTGATGTGCTCTGCAGAAGGGCCATTGTCTGAAACGTCGCCTATCATTTTACTGTAACAATTCCCCCACCCCCCGTGCACTCCCAGCGTTGTGATTGGCTGAGTGGTGCCAGCGGGCCCCGCCCCACCCGCCACCCGGGGCTCCTCCCCCTCACCTGAGGCTCCGCCCTCAGATGCGGCCCCGCCGCCGCCTGCGCGGCTCCCGTCAGCTCCGGCACGGCGACCCGCGCCGTGCCTCGGGCTTCATCCGGGGAGGGGGTCCCGGGCACAGCCCCGAGGGATCCCTCGCGGGGGTCGTCAACTGCAAAAAAAAGAAGCACAGTGATCACATTTCGTACTACGGATAAACACACGGCTCTACATTTCACACTGTAGATCAACGGTGGCACAGTCGAGTTTTTTACAATCGGGTTTAATTGTCTTTTTGTATTAAACCCGATCATCTGAGATTGGGAGAAATCCGGTTTCATTGGTTTTAATTGCAGAACCGCACTTATCAACGATGGGCTTCATCCATTCCAAGCTAAGGAACT